>NW_024609884.1:87369058-87814415 GCF_016920785.2 Ixodes scapularis
AACACAATTTTGTTTGCTATTTTCCTGTTTCTTAGACGACAAAAGTCCAACCTCCTTTTCCACCATATCGTTCGTCCAGTATTTAAAAAAAGGAGAATTTAATGTTAAACGACGAAAGAACGCAGTCAGAAAATCGAGCAGAAAAGTCTAAACAGGCTCACAAAAAATTACGGTGCGTGCACTTCAATGCGGAACACTCGGGTATCCAATGACCGAAAACTATGGAAAAGTGCCAGAGAATAGCGAAGTTTAGAATACGATTAAACACAAAAACTGCAATGCGCAGAGGGGCAATGAGTGAAGTGAATAGTGAAGCGTCACGCTCATTGCTCCTGCGCGGATCACATTTTTTCAGAAAATATTGTTGTACAGTCATGTTTTAGGCTATTTCCGTTCTTCGTTGTTGTTTTACGAGAAAGTGTGAGAAAAATACCAGTTTCTATCATTTTGTGGGGTCTAAACATTTAGTGGAAGCCGCCGTCGGTCGATTGGAAGAAGTGAGGCCTGGTTCACACTTACAGCTAATGCGCTGTCGCCGAAGCGGAATTGGCCGCGGCAATGCACAGGGGACGCTACGCCCGGCGGCCGAATTCTTGCAGATTCGCCCGCCGATTCGCAAGTGTGAACCAGGCCTGAGAGTACCCTTTCGGTGCTGATTTGCATATTTTGGTGAATGTTCAAAAGCGCAGCCCCTATTAGCGGCGAGATATTTTGGTGACGCCCTCGTATACAGTTTCCTCTCGTGACGTCATTACCTTACGGACAACAAGTTCGACGGTGTTTATAATTAGCATGGTGGAAGCTATTGCGCTCTGAAACCAACACTACCAACACCGACAAAAATGAAGTTCTTTCATTACTCTTATTTCTGTCGATGAGAAAACCTTTGCTGACGTCATAGTCACCATTCGGCCAATCGTAGAAGGCCGACCACAGCGACGCTTTTGATCGCGCACGTCGCCATCTTTCTGCCCTTGCAAAAACAAGTGTGATCGCGCAGGCACGCGCAACCAAAGCACTACCGAAGCCAGCGAGCTCGCGTTGAAGGCGGAGCGTCTGGTCTCAGCTTGGAACGGAGTAGCAAGCGCCCCTGGGACGTTGAAGCCCTCAGGTGCTTCAACGTCCCAGTATTCGGAGTCTAGAAAACAAACGTTCCGATTCAGCGCTGCTAACGAGCATGGTGGCCAGGATTGGCAGCAGGCGGGTTACATTAGGATACAAAGCCTCTGGGCAAATGCAAGTTGCCTGTACCGCCGAGACGCGCTACGCGGTGCGGTGCCACCACATCTGTGTCAAAACCAGTACTTCCCCTGCGCGGATCACATTTTTTTCAGAAAATATCGTTGTATAGTCATGTTTTAGGCTATTTCCGTTCTTCGTTGTCGTTTTACGAGAAAGTGGAAGAAAAAAATTCCAGTTTCTATCATTTTTTGGGGTCTAAACATTTAGTGGAAGCCGCCGTCGGTCGATAGAAAGAAGTGAGAGTACCCTTTCGGTGCCGATGTGCATATTTCGGTGAATGTTCAAAAGCGCAGCCCCTATTAGAGGCGAGATGTTCTGGTGGCGCCCTCCTATGGTTTCCTCTCGTGACGTCATTACCTTACGGACAACAAGTTCGACGGTGTTTATAATTAGCATGGTGGAAGCTATTGCGTAAGCAGGCGGGTTAAGCTAAGCAGGCGGGTTACATTAGGATACAAAGCCTCTAGGCAAATGCTAGTTGCCTGTACCGCCGAGACGCGCTACGCGGTGCGGTCCCTCCACATCTGTGTCAAAACCAGTACTTCCCCAGGAAGTGTATTTAACAAAACGAATGCTCCGCACAGGCCGCCGATTTGATCGAAGTCGAGGCTTGCGACATACCCATACAAAAATGGTCTATGGTTGTCTATGGAAATTTATATGGCTGTTTATCACCCCCTATGGCCCTCTATGGTCGGCCATAGAAATCCATAAAGACAGCTACAGCCAGCTATAGAAAAATCTATGGCCCTGTGTCTAAAGACTGGGAACCAATACATTTTCTTTACCCGCTTATAGACACAAGTCTAAAGGACACAAGTCTATGGACACAAGTCTAAAGACTGGGAACCAATAAATTGTCTTTAACCCTCTATAGAAAATTTTATGGCCCAGAGTCTAAAGACTGGGAACCAATAAAACTGCTTTAGACGCCTATAGAATATTATATGGCCCCATTTCTAAAGACAGCGAACCAAGAAATGTTTTTTACCCGCCTATAAAAAATCCTTTGGCCCCGAGTTTAAATACTGGAAACCAATTATTTGTCTTTACTCGTCTATAGACAAATTTATGGCCCCGAGTCTAAAGGCCAAGAACCAATACATTTTCTTTCCACGCCTATAGAAAATCACTACCGGCGCTTACTTTTTAGTAAAAACACTCGACGTTAGAAAATTAAATCAATACTAAATTTTTGTAATGGAGGTGACAAACCATGACCCAAGATATGTTCTCTGCTGTTGCAACGAGTCGTGAAAATTTGTAATATCGTTTGTTTGAAAAATCCATTAAAATATTTGTGCCACAATTAACATTAATTATTACCCCCCAAAAGTTAAAATAAATTACAATGGCGCCGAACACTGTAACCAAGCAATAGCTTGATTGCAATCTTCAGCACCAGTGTACTGCATGTCATCACTGCATTGTCAACGTGATTCATCAAACTTAATTATTAAAAAAGATAATCAATAAATTTTAGTTAATTAGCCTAATGATCTACATTTGCTTTTTTCAGGGTGTCGAATTAAGAGATGGAGGCTATTCCAAGAGACAATTCAAATAATGTATTAAGTACGAGTAATATTTGCTCCGCCTCTCCGTGTTTTTGAGACAAATGATGGGTCACCGGGAAAGTCGGATTCAAAAATTAGACTGCTATATATACAGCTAGTGCGAACATAGCATACGTTCGTACTAAATGTATAAATGGCAGTCCGGTGTTGCTGCGTTGTTTCTGTTCTGTGGGGTAGTGTTCTGCTTGTGTTGTGTGTATTCTGTGTGTTCAGAGATGTATGTATATCTACCATGTAGCGTTCACAAGTTTGGGGAACTTGAAGTAAATTTTTTTAGAGTTTGCTGGCTAAAGAGAGCCATAGGATAAGCCATAGAGGAGTCTTTAGCCAACCATTAGACAAGCTAAAGGGCGCTATGGCTGGACAGCGATAGGGCCATAGACAAAGCTAAAGAGCCCCATAAAGGCGACCATAAGAAATGCTAAAGACAGCCATAGAAAATTCTTTAGCTAATTGGGCCAAATAGCTAAAGCCGACCATACAAAGAATTTTCTATAGCCGACCATAGGACATTTTTGTATGGGTAGAGACCGACGTCGTTGGCCACAACATCGCACTCGCCTAGGGCGGACGATGCTGCCTGACGAGAATGTGCCGACTCTAGCTGTTGGAGACGGTGATGACACGCTTGAAGTTGTAGGTCAATAATCATTCTTAAAAAAAAAGAAAAAAAAAAAAAAAGAACGTCAAGAACGGCTTGGTTTTTGAACTCATTTTTGAAAAAGTTCCACGACTCACGTGCTCAACGCAAGCATGTAAACATTACCCACTTCGGCGATTAAAGAAGTCAACTAGATACGCTTTGAAACCAAGTGATTATGAGCATTACAAATATGCTTCAACAGTGCATATGCTGTCGCTTTTCTCTGTTGCTTCTTTTCTTTTTTGTTTTTTTTTAACGATGGGGATGTTTGTGTGTGTGTGTGTTTTTTGCATTTTTGTGCCATATTGAAGCTAAATAAGCGCAGGCGAGTGAACCCTAAAAAAAAAAAAAAAAAAAAACGGAGCAAAAAAACAAAAAAAACAACAACAAAAAAAAACGCTAAGCTGTTTGTTATTTTGTCGTCCGGTTTTCTCCGCATTGTAGGGTTCGTAAAGTCAAATCATTGCTATTTTGGAATTTTGTTGTGCTGCCCTGAAATTGTCGTCGAGTCCTTGACACTCAAAGGGTAGGGGAACTTTAGTTAAGCCGCCTGCATCCCCCGAAGCGAGGCCAGCGTCTTTCGAGGTCAGGATTTCGCGGCTTTTATGACGTCGGGAGCTAAGCCATTCGCACCTGCGAGCCTGAAGAAAGGCTTCGGTTACAAACGTGGCCGAGTTTGGAGAGGGCTGTTCGAAGAGCCGGAGCCGGAGATGTGTTTTTCACGCAGTCCACGGACAGCGTCGTCTTTTTCGTTTTGCTTCGGTATGTTGTGGGCATGCACCGCTCCTCGCCGTAGTGGATTGTCGAAACGAAACACACACACAAAAAAATACTGACATTGGAAAAGTGGAAGGGGTAAAGGCGCGTTCACACTCTTGCAACCGAGTACGACCGAGAAAGACTTCTTGGGACCGGATGCACTGAGCGGAGCTGGTCCTAAGAGATCGCAAGAGGCTTAAAAACCGGTTTGGTCTCTCTCGGTCGCACTCGGTTGCAAGAGTGTGAACGGGCCTTAAAGGGGGACAACCATGAAACTTCGGCGGTGTTCCGACCCTTCAAATCCCAACACCCCGTCCCCTGGCTACGCCGCTGGTGTGCAAATACGTTCGTGTTTTCCAAATAAAATTGAGCTGCCGGTAGCCGCTCTGAGTTTGCACTACTACTTCTTTCAGTTCGGTTGTTTTTTTTTTTTTTCTTGCGCTTCTAAGTATACGTTTGTTGCAGCTGACGTCACTTCCGGCTAAACTGTAGGTCAAAACCAACATTGTCGTCTACTATCAGTGCCTTGTCACCATGTTGGAGGCAAAAAATGTTCTTCTCCTGACACGAAGCGCAGTCCATAAACCCGTAGTTAGGGTACGAAGCTTTTCTATCAAGATCATAAGTCAACATAATAATCTAAAGCGAAAGTCCCATGCGTTTGGCCGCGACGGGAGGGCGATGCATAGACGCGGACATCGGCGGCCTCATTTGGAGGTCCCTATAAGCTCGTATCGCTGGCGACGCATATGCACGAAGGAGCAGCAAAAAACCACCTGTAAATTCTGCAGTTTCTTTTTTTTTTTTTTTTTTAATTAGCAGAAAAAACATTTGAATTGCGCGTTGACAAAATTAAGTAAAGGTAGGCTGTATCAACTCACTTATTAAAATATCCTTGCCCATCTCCCCCCCCCCCCCCCCCCCAAAAAAAAAAGGAGCGGCTAGGGAAAAAAAAACCTTCCCCGGAAAAAGAAAAACACAACAACAACAAAAATCTGCGCAACAGCGTCGAAAATGCGCCGACCCCATAGCGGCGCCATCTGTTGACAGCCCGTGATATCGCGAGAAGAAACTAACTCTAGCTACAGTTACTCTAGAGTTCGAGTGAGGGTTAAGGGAGAGTATCATCGAAAGAAGCGGTCGCGAAAGAGTAACTTGGAGGAAGAGAGGGTTAAAGTAGGGTAACTTAGGGCAGTTACTCTCCTTTGACACCTTTTTTTTTTAGAGTGCATTCCAATTTTTCAGAAGTAACCACGCTGTCTCAGTCGATAGTTCTAAGTGATTTTTTTAAACTTTAAATGGGAAAATGGGGCCCCTTTCCGGTTGTTTTCGCCATTCAGCCCCATGTATTCGTGGTCATCCTGGGCCACCATTTTCCCCCTGAAAGGTTTCAAACATCGCTTATAACTTTTTGAATAAAAAAACAGTTCGTTCTGAAATTTTGGCCTCTGATCCGAACCTCTCGCGCTACGTTTTGGTAGAGAGAGACATGGGCGTTTGGCAATGCGTAGTTTAGTTTTCGCGATTAAAAACACCCTACACTTTTTTCTCTCTTTTTTTTTTTCGGGGACTGTAGTATACGTGTTTACGTTAACTTATCGCAACTCGTAAAAAATAGCTCTAAGATGCTGCCAAGACCACCAGCATCCTGATTTCGGGGAATCATGTTTAATGTTGTTGCCGCAACGCCCTTAAGCCGCTGTAACTAATACATCGACAGCCTGCAGACACTTCTGAGGCGAGTGTTATGAACATTGGGCATACACAAAATGTCTTTACAAATGCTTGAATCATGTATGAAGCGAACATGCTTGATCATGCTTGAGGAGTGTACGCCGATAATTCTGTCAGTATGCCGGCAGCGAATCTGTGTGTGTGCAACGAATATGTAAAGACCCGTTCACACACTTGCGACTGCTTACGACCGGAGAGGCTAAAAACCGGTCTTCAAGCCTTTCATGATGGCTTACGATCGGTTCCGCAGCAGCGAAGCCGGTCGTATACGCCGTCACGAGAGGCTTAAACACCGGTCGTATCCAAGTCGGGCGTAGTCAAAGACAAGTATGTGAGTGGACCTTAAGATGGATGAGAAGTGTGACTGCGGCTCTAGGGGGTTCGCTTTGGTTAAAGCCGATTTACAGCTTTAAGCGTGTGAAAGTGTTTAGTGTGCTTGGAATTAATGAGAACGTTTCGAACCATTCAGAGACGTGATTCTGAACGAATCGGGAATGGCGACCTGTGCAAGGGAGCAGGGACTAGTGATTTGTAGAGCTTCTTTCAATGCTTCCTGGTGCAGTACTGCGAGCGATCGCCACGGCTGAGCGTGTGCTCTACGGAAGAGGTGGTGTACAGCAGCTACGTGGAGATGTCGTTCGCGACCAGCGGCAAGCTGGTCAACACGGCCCGCGTGCACTGCCTCTGCCCGCCAACGCACATCTTCGCCCAGAACCAGACCAAGTTCCACCAGTACAACAACGGCGTCACCTCCATGGCCGTCAGCTCACTCTGCAAGCCCGTAAGCTCTGGGGGATCTTCACCAGTTGGTCAAAAAAAAAGAGGGATTCAAGTCATTTCCAGTGAAAGTGTGCACGGTTTGTCGCTTTGTGATCATTTGACGATGGTTATGGTTAAGGGACGTTAGACACTCAGAGGAAATGAAATCATTGGGTCGGTCCCGCCCTGTCATCCTTTGGCCATGGCCGACACCCCGTACCGATGCTCTGTACTTGCTCGCTGAGCACGTGCAGGGTCAATCATCACTATCTAAAGAGCGCGTCCAGCTAACGACCGGACCCTCGCAATGCACTCTAAAAAAAGTTTGTGCGTCTACTTTCACGCACAACACTCGGAGAGCCAATCACCGCAACTTACGGAGGCAGCTCGGCGAATGACGATGCCGAAACATACGTTTAGACAAAAAAAAAAAAAAAAAACGCAGCCTGAGTTGTGACATTAAGCAATACAAAACGTCACGCTTCCATTGCTTAATGTCACAACTCAGACTGCGTTTTTTTGGTCTAAACCTATGTTTCGGCATCGTCATTCGCTGACCTGCCTCCGCAAGTTACGGTGATTTGCTCTCCGAGTGTTGTGCGGAAAAGAAGACGCACGAGCTTTTTTTTAGAGTGTGATTGGGTTCAAAAACGTCCAGTGCACAGAGACACTAGGCGGAACGTTTCGCCACGTGCTTTTGGCCCTGCGCTGATAACTGTTTTGAACCCGTTTTATATGAGCAGCCTCATTCGTTGGGCGCAGTCTGAAGGTATCAGTGATTGGACCTGAATGTGCTCAGTGGGGAGGTAACCGCATAATGAATTGCTAGAGCTTCCTCCTAATGTACCAGCGGCACCGCTCATAAAGTTCACATTCATGAATAATATAAGATATACGTAAGGAAATATGTCTCTTTCTTAAAAGCTTTCTTATTGATAGTGCCATTCATACTTGCCGTTTCAAGTTATAAAGATGATAAGATCCACAGGAGCCATAACTCATCACAACATGCGAAGCAACCATATTTGAATAGTGTAACAAACATCCAAGGGATTATCACTGCTTTTTTTAAGCTTCCTCACTAAAAGTAGCATTCATACATAACACCTGAAGGTATAAGGATTATGATTCTTATGAACCATAACCAAATATAAACGAGATTATCATATCCGAATAAGGTAACGGATATACCCCAACTAATAATACAGTAAAACTCTTGTTGGTGTGGGGAGGGGCGTCAGATGTTGAAAAAAGCTTTCCGCGACCGGTGGCTGATGCCTCCAATGGCGAGGCAGTTGCAATGGTGACGACTTGATGGGTTAACGTATTTCCATTTATTTACATTCCACGGGCAGACGAAACACGCCCGCGACCGGCCTTCGGGGTCTTTTTTTACCAAACTCCCCCGTACTACCGCCACGGGGCATCTTCCGTCCCCAAGGGATCAAACATTTCCCGCCAGCCAGGGGTGGCTTCGCGCTTGCCCTGCGCCGGACACACCAATATTACATCCTCTCCAGCTTCCCTGATTCCTGGGGGAAAGGGGGGGGGGGGGGAGGGGGGGGGGGGGGGGACATCAGCAGCGTTGGAGGGTGGCTAACTAAAACAAAGGACTGTGCAAAGAAAAAGTACCTGCAGGTCCTTAGAACTCTCATTTCAACATGCCGATTGAAGGTATCGCAATCATATGGATCATATGATGAAGCCATCATACCATACGAAAGAACCAAACACTCCAAAAAATTCGTCTTGAAAGGTTCTGCGACGCCCCGAGAACTTCTTCAGCTCGCGAAGAACGGTTTCGCCTCAAGCACTATCGTCCCCTGGCTCGGAAACTGCGTGATGCAGAACTCTTTCGCATCAAAAAAGGGGTTTAAAAAAACACCTTATGTGTTTTTCACAGAGAACCCTTTTAGAGGTGCTTAAAGGGACACTGACAGGGTATTTATGCTCACCAAGGTTTTTATTGGTACATGACATATGAGAGCCCAACTACCCAGAACACAATTTGCCGCCTCGAAATTCGGTTTCTTCCCGCCCGAAAGCCGCCGATCGAGAACTGGCCGTTTTGAGTCGCGCTCACTCCCTACTCCGTAGTCGCGGGCCGTTTTCTTTGGTTTAGACACGACCACCAAATTTAATCAAAGTCGTGGGTCATCGAAGGCACACATTCAATACTAAAAAAATAGACTAAATATAAGACATCCAGGTTTAAGTTGAAAATACGTTGATTTAAGAAGAAAGAAAGAAAAAAAGCTGCACAGTCACGTGACTTTTGGTAACTTTCTCCTTCTCCATATTCCTTCTTCCTCCCGAGTTCAGTTTCAATTTCGGTTTCCAACGCTGCGTTTTTTTTTTTTTTTTTTTTTTTTTTTAACTATACGTTATGTTTTACCAAAATATTGATTGGGTAGTCGTCTGGCACCATAATGAATCGCGTGGCAAAAAAAAAATAAATAAGACTATATTTGGGGGGGGGGGTGTCAGTGTCCTTTTATAAAACTTTTTAAGGTGCAATATACGGACAAGCCGGAGAATCCCTAAGAGTTCTTTTAGGACCAGATTTCTTTAGAGTGTATGACATAATGTATGCATGTTTTTGAGCTATAGTATGCCGATTAGGCCCAAGCGCACACTCTTCAACATAAATACGGCCTACTTCACCCTTGCTTTGCATTTGCACTTCACCCTTGCTTTGCTTTGCTATAACCAGGGTTCCGTGTTTTCGGATAAATCCGAAAAACTCCGAAATACACCCGCCGGTAAAATTTTCGTCAATTCTGATTTATCCGATAAACTCCGAATTTTTACGTGCCAATGCCTTGTCCCCCCCCCCCTCCCCCCCCCCTCCCCCCCCCCCCCCCCCCCCCAATAAACTAAATAAAAACGGTATTTTACAATTAACTTTGCTCAGCGCACAGGGTCAATGGTCCCGAGAAAATGCCACCACAGTTATCTTTCAAATCTCGGATCATTCGCAGAAGGGGTCTTATCGCTTATCTTGTTAATGTTCAGGACGACACGTCATTGTTCTTTCGGGTCACGACAAGAGCCTCTTTGTTGGTTTCCAGTTTGGGGCACACTATTTGTGTTTTAAGAGGAAGGAGAGGTTGTGTTCTCTAACAGTTAAAGCTATGGACCATAGAGATTGCATAAAATAGGAAGAGGGGCAGTTGAAACTTCCCTATTCTACCCTTTACCACTCCACCTCGCGCGGCCGCGGGGTAGCATGGAATAGGATGGGGTGAATACGTGCTTCCCAGCGACTACCTCTAGGAGTTTATTTCTAAGGTATCGACGTCTATCAAAGCCACACATGTGTGCAACTTTTGCCGTGGGACAAATTGGTATTGCTAATGGCATTGGCACCAACAGTAAATCCAGCTGAAGAAATATTAATCGATATAAGCGCGTTTTATTTTTCTTTATGTAGCAATGTTTACACCCGGATATTATTCATTTATTTTTTATGGGAAACACTGCGAAATTAAGCTCCGAATTTCGGAGATTTTGGAATCAAACAAAAATAAACTCCTATAAACTTCGAATTTTTGGGGAAAAAATAAACTCCGACAAGGCATCCCCCGAATTCAACGAAAAATGAACTCCGAAAACACGGAATCCTAGCTATGACTACCTGACTTGATATATATGGATCGCAGAGAATAACACACACTCAGAACAGCAAAAACAAAGTACCGGGCACCTTTTTCGCTCATCATGGTTTGTTTATAATATGCCTCGTCATAATCTACCTCCAACTTGCCCAACTCAAACCTTGTTCAGGTTATGTCGTATGTTAGGGTAAAAAAGAAAACCAGGTTCTTTTTTTTTTTCTATTTAAATCTGAACTACGCATTGCCGAAATCCCAGACTGCGCCAGAATGCCGTGTTAGTGGTTGGAATAAGATTAGGAAGTTGCATTACTTTGGGTTAACAGACTAGAACGTTCGAAATCCTAAACAGATATTTTTCTTCAAACTTTTTATTCGGGTTACTGTACATTTTTTTTTAACATTGGCACCTTATTCCAACCTCTAGTCACTAAAAGTTAAAAAAAAAAATACCTTTTTTTTTTTTTTGCGAAGTTTGTATTGGAATCTCGGACTCCGCAAGGATGTTGCACTACAGTCCAGTGCAACATTCTTGCCGAGTCTGAGTTTTCGGCAATACGTAGTTTAAAGCCGATCTAAACGAAACCGGATATCGGCTTGCGGGTTCCGAAACGCAGTCTTTGCGACTTCCGCTACCCGTTGAATGAGTAAATGTTGCTGTTAAGTTTGGACAGTTTGGAGAGCGAGGGGCCAACCGTAAGTGGAAGGTAATTGCGTGGTTTTTTTCTTCTCGCCCGCATTGCGCAGCCGAAAGGGGGGAAGTTTTCGAATACTTGTGGCGTGACCCTGAACTTGTCGAGACAGCACGGCAGCACACTAGCACAATGCGATGGGGTGGGGAGGATGAAGAGCGGTCCAAACTAAAGTCACTGGTTCCAGACAGGATTCCGGCGTGCGGTTAGACCGTATAGGAGGAACACGGAAATTGTTTATGACATCTGGGGCCGATTGCGGGCAGAAAGTGTGCATTGCGTTTGGACGAAGCACCAGTGCACCGACGGCTGGAGTGGCCGATGAAGTGATGTCACGGCGGTTTTCCAGGCGGCCATTCAAAATTTGTCAATCGCATACGGTCTAAAATTTGCATCATTACCCCGGCATGTAGCATATGACGATATTATACATCCCAGGTAGTAAAAGCTTTTTTCACAATTAACCACACATTGTCCCGCCCCTCGGCATCACATTACAAACAAATAACGAAATAATATACCAACTGACATTTAACGAAATGACAGAGAAATGCAAAGACTTCTTAAAAACATACACAGATGGTTAAAAAACGAAAGATTACGTGGGTTGTGTTTTTATTACAGAACTAGAAACACAACAGTTCAGACTTTCAAGACGTGTTTCTATTTCTACAGCAGGGGCCTATGCTGTCCTGGCTGCACTTAACTATGCAGAGCTTGAATAAAACAGTACAAAAAAAAAAAAAAAAAAACGAGACGCAAGAAGCAAGGAATGCGCAGACACAGCGCTGACTTTAAACTAAATGTTTATTCTAGCGAACTAGAAAACAAAACATATGTTAACCAATTCGCCTAATTTTCTGCTTGTAGAGCGTGGGTACTGTAACGAAATCGTTATCTCCTCAGACACGCAAAGTGTATTGCAGGCACAAATTGCTGTGCTACCACAATTCCACCCATTCATCATTGTGATAAGAAAACGTATTCCAGCACTTTAATTAAAAGGCACACACGTCTTTTTGTTAGGTACCGGGTCATGTACAAATTCCTGGTAGTAAAAAAGATGATGTTGCTGTGCTGCACGAAATGTTCAAGCACTTCAAACAGAGGTGAACCTTCCCTGGACAGACTTGAAAAACTTGCAAGACTTGCTATGCACAAACGGGAGGAATTTAAACCGCCGAAAATCGAAATGCCGAATTATCAGAATGCCGAAGTTCAGAGCATCGAATATTCAAAACCCCGAAAATTCGAAAAGCCGAAAATTCAAACACCGGAACTTTAAAATACCGAAACATCAAAATGCTGGTATTACGCTGGTATCACCTAGCTATACCAGGAGATACATTTTCTTGGCAATTTAATTAAAGTTAGGGGAGAGGTTGCGCCCGCCAATGCGCACGCGCTTTCGTCCTATTTTCTAATACCTATGAAATGTTATCCCCGAATATAGCTCCCCTTCGAATAACTCAAGTTTTAAGAAAAGAATATATTTCTGCATATCTTGTCGCATACCAGAGCAATTCTTTCTTTAATTAAAATATAGCAACCAACCAATTCCTAAACATGTAGGAGCCCTACGTTTCGAACTGACTTGATTCTTCGTCAGGGGCGACTGTGGCCGTTGAGGAGCGGCCACAGTAGCCATTGAAATTGAAGGTGAGCGCTGAGAAACGCCTAGTCTCTTTCGACGTAATCTCACTTTTCACAAGTGTGCCGGTTCCCCTGGCAGTTACAGCTGCCAGGACGACTCTCGAAAAAGACAAAGACCTGCACAACAGGACCACCCTTAGTGTGGAGGAACTGTGCCGCCTCCTTGAGTTTTCTGCCTTAGCAACACCTACTTTAGCATCAAGGGAGAACATTTTAAATAGGCCAGCGGAACCGCCACGGGCGCATCTGTCTCCGTTACCACGGCTAACCTGTGCATGGAAGCCATTGAGGAAGAGGCCCTGCAGTCATTCGCTACTGCGCCCAAAATATTTGTGCGGTATGTAGACGACTGCTTTTGCATCCTTCAAAAAGCTGAAGTGGACAGGCTCCTCTCACACCTCAACTTCATCGAACCGGCTATCCAATTCACAGCGGAATTTGAAAACGACAATTCCTTGCCTTTTCTCCACGTGCTCGTGAGAAGAGAAAAGGAAGACTTGAAGTTTTCAGTTTACAGGAAGGCCACGCATGCTGGACGTTATCTCCAGTTTGATTCCAATCACCCAGACTGTCACAAAGCACCGGTGGTTAGGACACTGCTGTCTAGGGCGAAGACTATATGCTCTTCTGAGGCTGACAGAAGAAAGGAGGAGAAAACCGTCTGTGCTGATCACAAAAAGAACGGATACACGAGCACCTTTATCCAACGCGTTGCTCGTCGTCAGGCTCGAGATCACAGACACCAGCAACCACAAGCCTGTACGCAGCCACGCTCAACCTCGCGCATCTGCGTACCCTACATCAAAGGAACAAGCGAGGCGCTTGCACGCCTGCTAGCTATAAAAGGAATCAGCGTGGCCCACAAGCCGATGTGCACGCTTGGGTTACTCATGCCCCGCCCAAAAGATCGCCCTCCGAAAGAAAAACGCAGGGCGTGGTTTATAAGATCCCTCGCGCAGATTGTCCACCCACTTACATCGGCGAGACAAAGAACTTTAATGAAAGAATACGCCAACACAAAAACGACGTTCGCAAGCTCGACCACGAGCGCAGCGCAGTCGCTGAGCACTGCGAAGTCAAAGACCACCAGATTGATTTCGACAACACCAGCATTATCGCAATAACACGTGCACACTCAATGGAAAAATTAATGGAAACAGAAAAATAAACCTCAGACTCACCCCTGGCATTTTCCAGAATACTTAACACGACGTGAGCATGTACTCCTGGCCCCTCTAAAGCATTGGTTTTACCTTACTCAGAGTTACCTCCTGGATAAATCTCACTCCACCCCCTCCCAGGAATATGATAACTGGTACACTATACTCACCACTCTACACCTCTTCATTAGCCCAACGTACCCATCCATGTTGGACACGTTATCGAACTCACTCAAACGAGACCGCATCCCTTTTCATCCGGCATGCATTTTATCAGATAGCCCTTAACTCTCTTACCGTCAACTATTGACATGTCTGTCTAGATACGGCCTAACCTCCTAAATATAACAGCTATGATAATAGCCACGACTAGTTTTGACATTTAGAACATACACTACCAAATACTGGCTTTCTTTGACCCAATGGTAGCCCTTGCGTCAATAAACAGCAAATCATCCAACAAACGGACGCTCCGTGTCGCCTTCCGGTTCCACGCGTGCAATCTATCTTCCAGAGCAGCTCAGTGTGCGCCAGAGCAGCTCAGTGTGCGGATAAGGAAGAAAGTCTCTCAGTGCCCTGTTTCTTGTGCCTCTTGTTCCGTCCAGCTTTACAAGCTCATTCAGCGAGAGAAAAAGACGCCGGACACGTTATCACGACGGCACCGTGACCGTGCCCATAATTTTGTCAACGCCGGCGGATGTTGGCTTCGCGTTCGTCGTTTTCGTGTACGTGTTTGTGTGGTGCACCTCCTGGGTTGAGTTAAACTACCGTAGATCTCAGGAATTTGCCCAGCGGCATTGTGAGTACCTCGAAAGATATATATTTTTAGCGACAAAGAATTTGCTTTTGTTTCCAGCTGATTGCGCCCGGGTGTGAGTACACGTTGGTTCTTATCGTCTTACTGAGTTACAACATGCGTGTAAAACGCAATTTCTAAAAAAAAACTTCCAATTCTGTTTTAAACCGAATTTTCGGTCTATGATTCACACTCATTTGGACGTCTAAAGGGTTGAAGGGCAGAAGGGGTCTGAAAGTCTGGAGGAGCTCAAAGCTCAAGGGCTGAACGGGTTTTAAATGCTGAGGGCTTTATTGGGATGAAGGGGTTTGAAAGGCTGAGGGGTTTGATGGGCTGAAGAGGTTTGAAGGGCTGAGAGGGTTCCATCGCAGATCAGGGCTGAAGGGTTATATTCAATAGGCCCTAGCCCGTACTTTAATCCGCCCCTATGTCTAATGCAAATGAGCGGAGTGGAATTTATTTTCCCTAGTAAAGTATTTGCTACACTGAATCGCTCGCGTAGGGCGGGCAGAATAGTGGTAAGGGGACAAACGTGGCAATCCATACTAAGGGTAAGTCTCGGGGGTAAGGTAAAGAAGGATTAGAAAATGAAAGTACAAGCAAATACTTTATTTTGAGAATGCATTCTGCTTCGCTCATTTCCAATAGACAGCGCGTCTTTAGCACCAAATCCTCCCTCAACGGCTTGGGAACCCCCCCCCCGGGCCGAGAGAACGCATGGCATCGCGCTGTCGACGCTGTCGCGCTTTCGCCCTTCGCAGGGGAAAAGGGCAGCCGCCGATGCACCGCGATAACAGATTTTCCAAGACAGCAAAGGCGGCTTACTCCGCCGTTTCGACGGGTTTCCTCAACGATAGTACCGGCAGCCACCCCTTCCAGTTCAAAGGGGAAAACCCCGAGGCAGCGCGTCCAGCCGTTTAAACAACGGAAAAGCTGTCGGCGCCAAGACCATTAAATATTCACGGAGTTAGATGTATTTTCTAGTAAAGTATTTGATACAAGCATACCAGGAAGCTTTTGTGGGAGAAATTGAGGCTAAGAACATGTTGTGTATAGTTGCGTAGATGGACAAAACCTGGGTGTTGTGCGCGCTGGACTTAACGACGTTCTTCAGGGAAGAGAGCAATACCTGGGAACGGAAATTGAAACTGGGGTGAGAAAGCTGAGAGAAAGAACGCAGAGGTCGCACATAGTTATGTGCCGAGATCTATGGACAGATGATACGACTAGAGAGGAGCGCGGTGCAAGCAAGTCCAGTAAGGGGCTGAAATGGTAGCCATGGGTTATGGCATCAACAGGGAGGTGTTTCAGCAAGCTCTTGCCCATCTACTTGTTGGGGATGGTATCCATTACCTTGAGCATACCGGAACGAGGGTGGGTCCAAAGATTGAATGCAGGTTTGCGCCTTTTTTTAAGTCTACGGAAGAGCCCGAAGAACGAAGCCTAGGAGGCTAGGCTGGGAGCGTAGCTGAAAGAGAACTGGAAAACAAAAACGCAAAGGACAAACAAGCATAAGCATACAAATATGCAAGGTGATAATAGAAGTAGGATAAAATGGGAAGAAATAGAACAACATTTTCACCAGGAAAGTACGAGTTTGTTTGGCTTTGTAGAAACCTATTTTCAAGGTGCGACGCAGCCTCCAATTGATTATGTGTGGGAGTATGTAATAGAAAAGGTGGACAAAGAAAGGGTGGTGGAATTGAAGCCCTTTTTAAAATAACGGACAGTTCGGGCATATTAAAATATTAGGGGATAAATGCACAGAACGTGTCATCCTGGGTTTTCTTTTCATGCGGACGGAGTGTAATGCTGAGGAATACAACATAGAAATTATGGACTCTATATCACGAGATATCAGAAAGCTGGTGGAAACCATGATAGTATATTAGTGGACATGAACGCTCATCTGGAGGATTTTGATGGATACATGGACACGACACAAAACATGTTTTTGGATTTTTGAGACGCGCGTCACTTAGTGCTGTTTAGCAACAAAGCGAAATGCGAAGGACTCGCAAATTACATGAGGGTAAGGTAACCTACTGTCCACCAGAGACTTTGTATCACAGAAACAAAAAATTTTCCGCTACTTCCTACATGCATGAAATACAGTATTTTATTTGTGATGGTTTAAAATTGTTTAGAATACATTAAACCGTCGTTTCGGGGTGTGAAGAACTTTTATTTTCATTATTTTCCCTCTATAATGAGTGGGAAACTGGATGCATATAGGTCCCGTGACGTCAATTTTTCTGCTAGATTTAGTGGGAAAATTGAATTGATGTATATCATAGATGAGAAATAAAACATCGCAAAGGTCAAGATATCTTCATCAAGATCATGGATGTCACGTGTCGTCAGGTCACGTGAAGTGAATTTTTCGGCTAAATTCAGGGGAAAACAACAATGGTATATAGGTCCACACGTCAAGTCATGTGACATCGAAATTTCCGCTAAATCTAGCGGGACAAATGAATTGGCGTATGGGTCACGTGACGTTATTTTTTTTCTAAATTTAGCGGGGAAATTGGCGTATATAAGTCACGTGACATCAGTTTCCCCGCCGACTTTGGCGGAAAAAGACTCCGCGCTTGGGATCATCGGAGACTGCAGCGCGAGGGGTGGTGCAACAGAAGAGGTAGAATGGAGCATGGTGGCTGCCTTGATCACTTCCCGGGTCTCCTACGGCGCGCACTACAACAGCCTCAACGCGACACAGTGGAAAAAGCTGGAGGTCCTAAATCGTCATGCGATGAGGGCAATCACCGGCTTGCCCATGTTCACTCAATATAACCCGACTCGAAGAGTGGGCGCAACTTAAAGGAGCTGTGCAACGATATTCAATTGGAATGTTTTTCTCTCTACACGAGCTTACTGGCACACCTGGGACTCAAGGACACTCACACGCAACGCCACTGGCCAAGAAACTCCTTTGTTGCGGTGCAATTTCAAGGACAAAAGCGATCAGTTTCATTCAATCTCTCCTTTGCAAAAATTGATGACGTAACTCGGGGATCGCAGAACACCCAAGTGACGATATTTGAATGCGGTTCATAGATTGGAACCGAGCATTGCGTGGGCACTCGACTTGGGCTCGTGACAATTGCTAGTTCGAGAACCATTCGGGTTGTGACCCGTGTCCAATCGCTGCAACGACGACAACAGCCGATCCATAACAATGTCTGGAACTCAGCGCGTGTCCTGCGCTTTGCCAACCCCAGCGCGCGGCTATGATCAACACTGGCGGCATATAATCGGCTGTAGATCACGTGGCCGCTTGTTCTGGCTGTGAGTTGAGGGGGTGAACGCTGCTCGTTTTTCTTGAATTTTTTTCCTGGGACTTCTATTGCGTGGGGTGAAAAACGAACGCGTGTTTCATAGGTGATTAACGAAAGGGATCCGTTTTAAGCGGTATCTGCGCAAAGTACAAAAATTGTTGCATAGCTCCTTTAATACGTTCCACGACACAGTCAAGGTCCGTGCTGTGCAACACGAGGAAGGACTGAATCATTCAATACAAGGAAGACAAATATTATGACTATTAGGAAAGGACATTACTTCTTTGCCAGAACTGACGCGAGCTCTTCCCCTCTTGGGTAGATGCAGCCGACATCAGCGAAAGGAAACCTCTAACATCACTGAAAGGAGATGGCAAGAAGAACTCTTGAGCAGCGCATGCTCACAAGAAAATGGTTAAATACTGGAAAGACTCTAGTGATTTCCTGGGGGCACACACCTACTACGCAAAAGAAGAGGCTCCTGCTCCTCTTGAAGCGGCTGCAGTCTGCATTCCGGCACTTGGCATTGCCGCGAGGGAGTCCCTCCCAGGAAGCAAAACTATTAAAGGGGGAGAGTTGGAGGACATTCGCCTGGCCCTAGCTTACCTCCTACAACAGCGACACGGAATCAGATCTAAACAGATCAAAATCTTTACTGACAACAAAGATGCAGTACAGGAATGCAAGAATTAAGAAGATGGCTGCTGAGCTCCGCAAGCAAGGCACCAAAGTCAAGATTTGGTGGATACCGGGCCACGCTGAAATCCTCAGAAATGAAGACGCCCATCAGCTGGCTTACGAGTCCCTCTCATTATTCCTCGAGTAGGCTGGTTCGAATCCACTACAATACGACCACGGATGCGCTGCTTCACCTCCTCGGAGCACCATATCCCAGGATCGTAAAGAATACGATCCCAAAGAGGAGCGTCCAAAAATTAAGAACCTTTACAAAAACACGCTGGGAAAAAGACTACCCCTCAAGCCCTACTCCGTGCCTCAGGGACTCGGGCGTAAGGACAAGACCATCCTCACTCGCATCATAGCTGGAGCCGCTCGCCCTCCGGCCAGAATGGCCAAGTGGAACGGAGGTGAAAGATTCAGCACATGCATCTAATGTTCACCCAAAAACCCGCGGACATCACCACCTTTTGTAGAACTGCCCTTACTGCAAGGAGGCCAGGGACAATTTTTGACGCACCCAAGCCAATCTTTGTACGACTGGCTCCACCAACCAGAACCACCAGGCAGGGAAGAGGCCTTGCGGAGTCTCCTGGGGTTTCATCTATGAGACGAAGCTAGACGTCTTCATCTAGCCAACACCGCCTAGAAGACCCATAGTGCTGACATTTATGCGTCACCAGCGTTGGCCAACGCTGGACACAGAATCTGGAAACGAGGGCTTCGTCAGCGCTCGGCTTTGAGTCAAGTTTGAGCGGAACGGCGACGCAGTCGCCGAGTCCAATCTGTTCCCAGCGCCGGCCTTCGCTGGTGACGACACCTCTATCAGCACTACGGTTTAGTCATCTAGGAGGTGTTGATCTAACCCTTTTCCTAGTGTCGTGCCAAGTGCGTCCAGGTCAATCAAACCACCGGCGCCATCCTCTAACTCCCTCCACTGTTTGTGGCAAATAAACGCTTTCTGGATCTGAATCTTGCGAAAAATCTTAAGTGGTGTATAGGCGGCGTGCGCGAAGCAGGATCCACTTCTCTAGCTATCATCGTCATCGTTTGTGACGTCGCGGATAGGACAGACCGCGCAGATCTTGGACCCCTCGGCTCGTCAGCTCGCTTAGCGCTGTTTGGGTAACCGCGGCAATACCTGTTTCACGCGTTGTGTTTATTTGGTGAAGTGATGTTTGTAGTAGGACATTTTACCAAAGCTTGAAAACGTGGCACGCGTAGTAGTGGTGCGAAACTATCGATACTTTCGATAGTGGAAGCCAAGTCTAACTATTGATATTGAAAGAAACTATCAATAGTGCTATCAACAGTCGACTATCATAAAACTATCTATAGTATTATCCATAATCGACTCGTAAAATTATCGATAGTACTATCGATAGTATATCGATTGTCGACTATCGCGATACTATCGATAGTATACACCAACTCAACTCTGTCACGTCACACCGCGGTGATGGCGCGTCGGGAGCATTTCCGGTCTCAGGCTGTGGGCGGAAGTCACCATGCGGGACGTGCATTCCAGTGTTGTTTAGAAGAAACCAGACTAAAACATGTCTTCATGTCAAAATGCCGCAACTGGGGCTGTACTAAAAGAGCCGGGAAAGGTGTGAAGATCAGTTTTCATATGTGTTGTGCCTGCTCGTTTCGTCCGAGAACGTGGATACGTGCCATGAAAAGGGAAAACCTGACACCGTCAGACAGCGATTGCTTGTGCGGGAAGCACTTTGGGTTGAATTGACGGATACTCGTGGTCGTCAGATTTATTTGCTTTGTTCCCAAATGAACTCGGGAAAACCGTCAAGTTGTCCGGACCACCCGCAGACCACCTTCAGTGCGTCTTGACGTTCAAACAGCCGTATGCTCGTTCAAACTGTCGTCTCCTTGTTGAAACTCGTTCAAAGTGTCGTCTCCTCAATCAAACCACAGCGGCCAGTAGACCAAACGTTACGATAGGAAGTAAGTGCAGGCCTCAAAAGACTTTGAAGTTTAAAGGTTGTTTGGGGTAAGTAGGCTCAGTGTAAACAGTAGATACAATAAGATGTTGATCATTGTTTTCAGTGGCCGTCACCGACTTGTTACCGTGTACCTGATTTACTTGGTCTGACTGTGCTTGTGATTTTCAGTATCGATGTCGAGTATCGCAGCTACCCTCCATGCTTTTGCAGCCCGAGCAACGTCGCGGCTGAAAACACTGAGCAGAATCTCATCATGTGAATCTGGCTCTATAGCGTCCATTCTGAGGCGTTCACACGGTATGAATCGCCGGACGTCACATTATTTACACGACATTTTCCGGTGTAACGAGCTTCGTTAATTTCGCTCAGGCCATTAAAGTGGTAAGACATTTCTGAAGGAGTAGAATCAACAATTCCAATGTGAAAAATAGCACGGGACACACACCGACACCGACAACATCACATCTGCATGTGGTTTGTTGATATGGGACGCGGCAATTCTTGCCCACACTTCATCGCGCATGCGCGCCGCTGGTGGCGTGTCACTGGGGGCGCTCCAGTTTGTTTGTAAGCATGAGTTGCGACAAGAGAGAAAATGGGAAAATGCTACCGCCGCTTTCCTTCTTGCTGAGTACTTAGGAGCGAGCGGAAGACCCGGATGGACGCCTTGGGCGCGAGTGTTGCTCCAAATTCGGTCGTTTTCTTCGCGAATTCTTCTATTTCTTTTGCTTCCAGATTTATTTAGAGCTAGCGAATTCAATGACGACAATCCCCTGGTCATCAGGACACCATTGTGCGGTAGGCTGCACGAATAACAACCGAAATCGCAGAGTATTATGGGAGGACACCTGTATCCTGCACGGGATCGGACAAGGCAACTGGGGCTGCATTGCCTTCAAACTCCGTCGCTTTCCAAATGATCAAAACCTTCGGCGGCAGTGAGTTGCGTCCGTAAGCAGAAAAGACGTTTCCCAACCGCCATTCTCTCGAGTATGCTCTGAACATTTCGGGAATAGAGCGCGCACCCAGCTTACCACCCTACCGTCGATGAACATAGGCTACGCTCGCAAGGTGGGTGCAAGTTTTCTCGTGAGAATTGCTGTTTCAGCTTGTAACTTTTCGCAACTTAATTTATATTAATGTGGTGACATTCACTCGATTTTGTCATCTACAACGCTTAGTTGAAGGCTCATTTGCGCGCCGCCGGGTGTGGATTGAAGTTCTCGAAAAGTTAGTTCAATCTGTTTTGTTTAATCGCGATCTTCTGCACGATAGCAGAGAGCCCTGAAGGACCCAGTAACCACGCGAGTGGGTTTTTTATTTCGCAAATTAGTGCATAGCGTAGCCGGAAAGAAAACTTCAATTTCAATTTCTGGAACCTGCTCATGCATCGATTTTGAATCGTTGAGTCATTGATCGACTCGCTCCGGCATTAGGCCAACCTCGGCTTCGGTGTTTCAGTTCTAGACGAAGGACCCGCTCGTCGACACAGGATTCCCAATTAAAACCTTTATAAACATCTGCAAGCCGGAGTGAGCTGCCTTTGATCGTTCCCTGCACTGCTCTTATTTCGCGCTTTCTTGTTTACATCATATTTCACAGTTGTAAACAACACGAAACACAAAAAATTATATATATATATATATATATATTATATATGTGTGTGTGTGTGTGTGTGTGTATATATATTACTTGTGTGCTGCATCTATAACGAGTAGAAACATGACGGGAAATTCAATCGCGGTAAACTGATACAATATTTTGAGTACTCACTTCCGATTTCTACCGGTGGCCCTCAAATTACAAATTACTTTCGAATGTTAGTGGTAAGTTTGCTTGTAAACAAACGTTCCTGCACAAAAAAAGATGTATTGGAAGATCAACTGATGTTTGCAAAGGGAAGGAAGCACGTGGCGTAGGCAAGGGGGCGGGAGAGAGGGTAGTAGTTTGAGCGGTCAGAAACTCCCTAAAATTTTCAAAAGCCCCCCACTGTAACAACCCTCCTATGAGGCGCAGAGAACGGACATACACATCGCAAATGAAACCGAGTAACTGCGGGATTAGCGCCGAAGACTGGCGTTTCTTTGTGTCCCGAAGCTCAAGGATACTTGACCCATTTGAAGAGAGGGCTGGTCCCCGCTTCTTCTTTTCAACGTTGGAACTCTTGCCCACTACAGGATGTGTACACACTGCATCCTCACTCAAGGGAGGTAACAAAATGCAGCACCCACTCTGAAGCTCATCTGGTGCTGTCTTTCGAGACGTCATCTGGTCATTTCTTTGTGTGAAGTACTGGTGGCTATGAGATCGATAAAAATAAGTGCATTTTAAGTTGATTGTGTTAAATAGTTCGTCAGCGAGAATAAAACAGTTACTCTGTGGCGACTTATATTATTTACCGCCATTTCTGAAAAAAAAAATACTGATGCACCACCGATTTTGCCGCCCTTTCCGAAAAAAAGTAATGCACCTCCGATTTCCCCTGGAGCAATTGATACCAGTTTAAAATAAAAACGCTCTATAGGGGATGAATGGGCATTCTAAAAGATTGCGTTAAAAAGTGCTTCTACTTTGCTTCGAGAGTACACTGTATTTATAGTACTTTACTTCAAGTACATTGCACCCGGTGTACTCACTACTTTACTTGAAGTACATAACTTCTCATCTAATTACTTTGCACTTCCAAGTAGTTTTTAGACGTACTTTACGCACCACTGCAAACAGGCAAACACTGTCTGCAAAATCAAGCTCAGGAGTTCTGAACCTCAAAAGAAAAATTATACATCCGCAGTACATCATTGACGAAAAAAAAAAGAAGTACAAAACAATTAGGCATGCAGAAGCAGAACCGCCAGCTATTCAAGCATTTCTGTGAAAACACAAGCAGCTTTTTATTCAGCTAGCAAAATTTCGCTAACGGATTAAAACCTATGTACTTCCTTGTTAGCATAAAAATATAAAAGTAACTTCAAAAGTAATTCACTACTTTTTACGGTAATTAGTAATTTACTGAATAACTTTCCATTTGAGTAATCTCCGCTCAAATTACTTTTAAGGCTAATACTCAGTAACTTAACGTAATTACTTTTTAGTAACTTGTACCAGTTTGTGCATTAGTAAGGCATCATTAATACATATCTTCAATTCTCTCTTCATATTTTATTTTCAATTTACAACTAAAAGTTTTCGGAACAGTGGGACAAACAAGCTTTATTATTTTCCTCTGCTATGACAAACAATATTTTCCATAACTACTGCAGACAAACCTTTTGCAACAGTCTCTTCACTACGCAAGCACGGAGAAATTAAAAATTATACCAAGTACAACAATCCTCAAAACCTCAAAAAGAGTCATACAGTAAACTATAGTTAAGCTTCCACTTTTCAATCTCTTGTCAGTATAACAATTTCTTTTAGTCAGTCCCTGCCTGGGGACGTTGTGCACGCGCTGACTCGAAAATAAATTTTCTAAAGAATTTCAGTGTTGAAATGGTAAAAACACAGGCGAGCTGATGATGGACTTTCATAGCAATCGGAGACATGGAACGATAAAAAAACGGACAAAAAATAAAATTTGTCCGTTTTTTTATCGCTGCGTGTCTCCGGTCACTATGGAAGAATTTCAGAGTATCCGTCAGCATTTCGCTAAGAAATGCAGTTGAAGATGTTCAGCTTTCTGTACATGGCTTGCATTGACGTCACGTCTGCCGCCATTGCTCCGTACCATGCACCTGTGCCCGTAAATTCTGCAGCGTACATTTGGCACCATCTAATCTGTTCTTAATCTTGCCAAGAAGAGCAAATTCTATTTTTGCGAAATGTATGCTGCACAAAGTACGGGCAGAGGAGCATGGTACGGAGCAATGGCGGCTGATACCGTGCCATATGACGTCACATGCAAGGCATGTATAGTCTTTTCAGGTCATCGTCCCGTTAGTTTGATGGACAAATATATCTTGCACTGACTTCACGTGAGCGGCCATTGCGGTGGCCATGCTGCTGAGTGCGTACCTTCTGCGGGAAACATTGTGTATCGGTGAATTTGTTCTTCTCGGCATGAACAGTGCCCACAAACTTAGTGTGATGACGTCACGTGCAAACACGCATAAGGTTGGCAACAAGGTATCCACGGCCAGGGTTCTCACGTTGGGGTATAACTAGGCCATTTGGGCTACTTCTTTTGTAGCTGGAGGGAAAATCTCATGGTTGGTTCTTTTAGGGCAACTGAAAACCAGAGATTCAACCAATTTCAAGCCATTTGGTTTCTAAGCCTTAAACGTTGTATTTTTCAGCTAGGTAGGAAACAAAGATCAATTTAGGAGAGTAAGAAAGGAAACTATCCGAATCATAAGCGTGAAAACACCTCAACCCCCCCCCCCCCCCCAAAAAAAAAAAAAAAAAAAAAAAAAGATCCTGGCTACATTTCAAAAATATCTTGAAGCATAGATTTCACATTATCGAATTTGTTTTTCTCGGTGCTGGTCGCGGGGACACAATCGTTTTTACCTGAAGTACTACCGTCGAAGGTTTTGGGCGAGTTGTAATATCCCAGTGACGTACCTGTGTTCCCTCCGCCACATGGTTCTCAAAATTAGTAATGTTTACTCTCTTTTTTTAATACATGTTATTAGATTGTTTCAAATACATTGTATAAAGCTTTTTTTAGCCTATTTGGGTTATTTTATAGCCCGACATTTGGCGACTTCGGGGCTCTGTCTCACAAACATTTGGCGGATTAACATGCGAGCACCTGGCAACCTTGCCGACGGATGGTACAGAAACGTTCCGCCCAAATGTCCTTCCAACGATCCCAACACCTTGCCCGACTCGCCAGTAACCTCCGGGCCCACGCGTGCGCCGCTGACCGAAATCTCTTCGTTGTGCGCAGCCCCCGACGTGCGATCCCGTGGAATCGGACGCCTGCATGGCCATCTCCGAGTCCTTCCTGACCGGCGCCACGTTCCTGAAACGCGACTGCGCCTGCCCCGTCGGGCGCTACTGCCCGAGCGACCTGCGGATGGCCGCGGACCGCGTCGAGCTGCCCAAGGGCGTCTACTACCTGATGAACTGCGCCTGAAGACCCGTTGCCAGTCGTGCCGGGCACGCCTCGTGTACGGGTCCCTCTGGCGGCCACCAATAAAGACGGCAGCATGCGCCGCCGGTGCACCGTGTCTCCGCACCGCGGCTGCCGTGGCCGACGGGAGACGGGCGACGTTTTTCGTGGCTGCGATTCATCGGGCTCGCTTTTGCTGTCTCTTGCTTTTCAGCGAGCACGCCTGATCGCAGCTCCCGTCCCGCAGCCGGGTGGCGGTCACGTGCCAACCCTGCCCTCAACCCCGGAAAAAAACGCACGCGGCACGCGTTCATTCCGCTTGCCGTCAGAAGAACCCGAGGATCCAGCGAGCGGCGCGTTCCTTCTGTATCAGAGCGAGCCGTTTCGCTCGCTCCGGTGCGGTCAATGCAATACAAGCGGCGCCACCACATAAGAAACCTTTTCGCGCCTCTTTTGGTACAGTATTAAAAAGCATTGCTATACTACACGGTCGCGCTCTATCGTTACTCGTGTCGCGGCAGTCTCAATCTGCCCAGCAACCTCGTCGTCCAAGTCCACTGAGTGCACGGGACTCTACCAACCAGAGCCGTATATGTAGCGAGTTTGGTCATTCGCTGGGGAGTATAGGAGACAAATGAGGAGGCGCCATTGGCCGATAGCGTGCTGGGCGTGTTACAGGCCGTCTTCACAAATTCGAATGTGGCAAACCACAAGCCGGAAATAATAACCTGGCGGTGGTCGTGAGAAACGAAATTAATAAGCACGTCACGGAGTAACTCTCGGTGACTGAAAATATGGTGCACGTGATATGTCAATCACGGTCATCCAAGATCACGGTAGAAGAGCGCGACTAGCGGAACGATCGACATAATCCGTACGCCAGGCGCCGAGGGCCGGGAATCTGCCCTCCGAGCGGTCACACTCTGTCCGAGCAAAACAGTTCGTTGGCACTTTCGTTTCTTAAAACTTTCTGCATGATCATAACCGAACATCAAGTGCACCCTATTTTCAACCATGAAGGGTTACTACATTTAACTCTTACGGACTTATTAAAACCATATACCTATGATTAAAACTGTTTCTGTCTACCA
The DNA here is from genome assembly GCF_016920785.2 of Ixodes scapularis. Lineage (NCBI taxonomy): Eukaryota > Metazoa > Arthropoda > Arachnida > Ixodida > Ixodidae > Ixodes > Ixodes scapularis. Next base: position 87,395,752 of record NW_024609884.1, read on the forward strand.
CCGCTAGGGGATTCTTTTCGGCTGCTGGTGGGTCAAGAGATCATGTCAAGCCCTCTTTCTGAGTCTGATGCATGCCTTGGCTCTGCCCGCGCCTCCTATTGACCAAACTCTCTCTGTGCACGGCTCTGCTACCAACAACAAAACTCTAGTGTCATCTCTCTCGCTTTCAGAATGCTTTCGTTCCATCTTATCCGTTGCAGCCGAATGGGCGGGTGTCTGCTAGAGTCAGTTGAAGGTCTTGTGAGCCTCACTCCGCAGCCAGGGCGATTTTGGCTTGAGCCAATACTACCTAGAAGAAAGTCTGCGACTTTCCCCCCAAAAGTCATTACTAGTGGATCCACGCCGCGACATCTGCGTCAGCGTGACTTTCAACGAGCGCGACGCTAGCACGCGGCGACGCCAAGACGGACGCTTTGTGACCACTCATGTCGAACTTCGGCGTCCTTGGTGCTTGAGGTCCACTAATGATGATGTCATGCGCAGGCCTTGTCTTCTAAGTGGATAAGAAAGGACGAAACAAGAAGCAAAAGAAACCATGCTCTGCGCTTCTTAAAGGGGCCGTGCAATGACTTTTTGTCTGGATTTTAATTTGCACCGAACCTGAGCGCACTGAACGTAGTAACTTAATGAAACTTTTTTCCTCTCGAATTTCGTTTTATTTTAAAAGTTATAGGCAAATTAAAATTACAAAAGCAAGCAAAAATAACCTTCTTCATGACGTCCTTGGTTGCTTGAGTGGCCGTGAACTAGACGAGGGGTAGTGAGCTCAGCGAGCGGTCACGGCTACCGCACCCCGTGTCGACGACTCGAGAGGGCGCCACTAAAGCATATGCTGGATAGGCTGAATGAAGCGGGCGGCCAAGGCTGCTCGCATTGCATTTGCTGCGCGATTAAAGACTAATTCGGCATAACACTTCATTGGCCACAAACGACAGCAAACACGGGGCAAATATCAGTTCAGAACGGGAGCCACTTCGTGCTGCCATACCGCCAAACGGCCAAACCGCGAACCAAAACTGCTCGCCGACGGCTTTCGGAACGCTCTGAATCGGACGGATCCTTGAGTCCAAACGACCGCAGCGCTGCCGCGTACATCCGGGACCTTCCCACGCTCGCCGCTCGTCGGTGCCTGATCCCACTACCCCTTTCTAGTATGCGCTGCCTTTTCCACCGCTTGGTGGCGGGTATGTCGACTGTTCATTTCTCGTTTTCGGACTTTATAAACTGCATTTGTTTCTTTTCTGATCTAAAATACTGAGCAAAAACTAGTTTTATAAATATTTGAAACGGTTTGCGCCATTTATATTGTGTATTTCGATTAAAAAGAAGCTTTTAGCGTCTCTGACCAGTAGTAAGACCAGGACCAAAAACGTCACGATGTCGTCACATGTCGCGCGCTTTCGGCACCGCGGGTCGCCCCTGTTTTTCGCGTCGACCGGTTAAAATATAACGCGCTGATATTTAGTTACTTTCTCCGTGCCCGCTGGCTTGCCCGAACCCCAAGAGACGTGGAATCCGGAAAAAAGGTACACGCTTAAAGGGACCATGAAATGACCTTTTTAGTTTTGCCCAGATAACTTTTACATTAAACCGTCAATGTTCACTGAATGCCGAACAGGCATCCGTTTTCGTTTCGGTTTATTTACTTGTACACAAAAAATTAATGAAATATCGACTTCTTTCTTTCTCTCCATCTGACCGCGAAACAAGCTGCGGCGTAATTTTGACGGTCGGGACGTACCCTGTTTCCGGAACCGGAAGTTCTCTCGGCAGTAGGAGAATGGGAGCGTTAGCAGCGTTAGCGGCAGTTAGCGGCGGCGAGATGGCGGTGTGCCGGTAGGTTTTACTGCGCTGGTGGCACCGGTGTATTTTCTGAATCGGCGCCTCTCATCACCGCGATAGCCATGGACACATGGCAGCTGAGCGAGATTCAATTAGATACGTTGCACTACAGCAACAGCTTGGGACTAGTCCCATCCGCCGGTATGCCTGTTGGGAAGTGCAGCGAGTCTTCCGGTGAAGACTCCAGAAGTCAACCCAACTGTTATTGTTGGCAAAAGGCGGCCCGCGTCAGTCGTTTGCAAAGTGACGTAGATGGACCTCGGAGATTCAGGAGCGAGCCGACGTTAAAAAAGATCCGTTTGAACTACGAGAGTGTCAGCAAGAGCCACGTAAATACCTGTTCACACTCGGAGCGGACGCGCGCGTTTGATGGAAGTGCTGTATTCGCGCTGTTGGTAAGCGCTTCGGGAGCGATCTTTTACGATTGCAACTCGATACCAGTCTTGAGTAAACTTACCTTTAAAAAGTAATTCGTTACAGTTACTTTCAGAAAAAAGTAGCGAAGTTACCGTTACAGTTACCGCAACAGAAAGGTAACTCGTTACAGTTACAGTTATGTGGTGTAGACCGGCGAACGCGGCCGGAAGGCCGCAGAACAAGAACTGACACGAGGCAGGCACTGGACGCTGACTGATCTTTATCCGATGGTGATGCTCTTATATACAATTGGTAATGCATGAGTTCAGCGCCCTCTATACACAACATATTTCCCCCCTTTAAACAAACAAAACCCCAGTAACTAGAACACAACTTTCACCAATAATTACAGTTATTCACATAGCTCTGGAACCACTATAACAGATAATTCTAGTGTAAAACATAATTATTGTATTTTCCGGGCATTCTTCTTAGTCGCTGAGGCCTGCTGTACGACGGTGCCGTGGTCAACAACTCCTGTTGGCCGGAGATGTCCTGCGCTTCGACTTGCTCTGGAGCTGGCGCCGACTCTGCTGGTGTCGACAAGATTTCAGTCTCCTGAAGTGTAGCGTCTGGAAGTGTCTCAGCACCCCGTGCAGCTTCCGCTCCGTGCGTAGCGACGGTAGCGCTGTCGTCACCTGGCGATAATGTCTCTGGGGTTCTGGCAGTTGCGACGTCCCGTGGTGATGGTAGTTGTGATGCCCCCTCTTCAGTGGGCGAATCCAGGTCGCATAACTGGTCTCTTACCGCTCCACGTCGTTCCATAACTTTTTCTACCAAGTTCCGGGCACCTGGTGCTCCTCCTTTGGCCACTACTGTCAATAGACTACTTCCATAAAGCCCTACATGCAACACGGCGCGCGTTGCACTCTGGGAACTAGTTGGCCAGCCAGGGAGGAGGGTGGCATGGTTTCGGTTCCGATCGACACGTCGACAAGAGATTATACACAGAGCGTGGACTATTAACGGCCGTTATCTCATGCTTTCTGGTCCCGAGAGCGTCATTTGTGGTCTCTAAACTAACCTAAATGGCCAGACCTCGAAGCTTTAGACAAGCCCGAGACGTATAGCTTGTCTTAACTCATGCTTGTTGTATTTTTGTACTTGAGCCTTTCTGTTAGCGTTCCAATCGAGGTATGTGGACGAGCCAGTGCTGGGAATCTCGACGCTGCGAAGCTCGAGGATCTTTCTTGTTTACGAATCAACAAGTTCTAACAACCAATAAGTATGCATACATCGAGCTCGCGCCTTTACATTAGTGTTGTTGATCAGGAAGTTTGTTTCTTTCGTGCGTCCATAGACGAAATATCACTTTTTCAATTACTGTTTTTCTTAATACGCCTAAGTACGCGAGGTAAAACTCGGAGGCGCCATTGAAAAGGTCAATTTTAACACACTTCTTATCTCTTATCTGTATTGACCCGCAGCACTGCACGAAGTGAGGTCCCCACCCGCTTGCATTCCACTAATGTTCAACATGGCGTACGCGCATAAAGTTATCCTGCAATCATATAGGCCAGGGGCGGCCAGGCTGACCCGGCCTAAGAGCCGCAAACAGAACCACGAAACTTCCAAGAGCCGCGGGGGGGGGGGGGGGGGGGGGGGGGTGGGGGGGGCAAACTTTTGTTCAGGGCTAAAAAGAAATCTCGGACTACTTTAAATTTATCCGAGTCATAAGCGGTCCAACTATACACTCCGTGCGGGAACTATAGGGGGCGCTTTGAAAAACGCGCGCAGCGCCGCTAGCGGAGGAGCTGGCGTTCGACTGTGAGGCGCGTTCAGCAGCTTGTGGCGCCTTTTCGCATGCCAAGCTGTGGCGGCGGAAGCGCGCACGGACGAAACTTTTGCTTTTTGAGCCGATAAGTTGAGGGTGCTGGGGCAGAAGGTCATTTAGCTGTTCTCCATTTCTTATATATTGAGTTTGAGTCGTTATTAGAGGTAATTTCTCTAGTTGTGGCCGAAAAGGAGTTGGAGCAATTTTCCGAAAACCAAGACGGCCGCCACCTTAATTGCTCTGAGTGGGAAATTTATTTCGCTCGTCTCTGCAAACAAGGACTGCTGGAACGATGATATTTGGAGGCGAGTGAGATGTTCAATAAGTTTGTGCACGAAGAGTGCCAAGTTTCTTTAAGACAGCAGGTGTGAAAGTTAAATTTCTAACGAATAAAGAAATAAAGCTGTAGGGGATATCCAATATTGGACACAAAATGTTGTGTTTTAGCGGGCTGTGCAAAGTGCAGATTTTGGCACACAGGTGCTTGGACTTGACAGTAACATGACACAGCACTTATTATACAAAAAAAAAAAAAGTGGCATAGGGAAACCAGGTGAAAATTTGGTTTGGGCGGCGTAGCTCAATGGGAACCAATTTTGACCATGAAAAGACTGTCAAGAGAATACCACTGATCGGGGGAGGTGGAGACTTTAGAGGTAGGAAGGGACGAGTGGACTGTACTTCCAATTGAAACAACTTTACGAAACTTGTTTCCAAAGCGGAGAAAACAAAGTTGTCGGCCGAAACACGGTTTGGCCGTCAAGTGCTTTTGCGGTCAGCTGTTGTGTAATAACCTGGTTGTGCGAGGTGCTGGTTTTCGGCGCACAGGTACTTTGACATGACCGTCACTTGGCACAACACTTATTATAACAAAAAGAGTTGGAATAGCGAAACCAGGTGGAAATTTAGTTTGGGCGGCGTAACTAAATGGGAACTGGCTTTGACCGTCAAAGGCTGTCAGATAATACCACTCATCGTGGGAGGTGCACACTTTACAGGTAGGAAGGGACCAGTAGACAGTACTTCCAGTCCGAACTACTTTGCGATAAGTGGCTCTAAAGCCGAGAAAAATAAAATTTGTCTTCAGAACTCGGGATGTCAGCGTTTCCATATCCAAAAGGAGGCTGATCAAGAAAGAAAGCGCACCACATAAACTTCCATACTCAAACGTCGATTCACCAGTGATTCCGAGTTTCATTGTTATTTTCCTTAGATTTATATTTGTCACTTTTTTTACCGTTCAAATCCTTCTTCGTGAAGTATAGATTGCGTGCCATACTTTGCCGGAAATATCATCGACACGTACGATGGGGACGAAACTTCTTTGGAGGGCGTTCCTCCAACGAAATTGGCACTACATACCCGCGATTGTGGGATGGCATTTCAGCTCGTCCCATCGGCGCTGACACATGTAGGCGTTACTGGTACGAAAACAAACGCAGAGCGCAAAGCGGCAGTGTAGAATATGTCAGCCGTGCCGACACAGTGGCAGACATGATCGGGAGACCAAATTTCTCGCGTCGCACGGCACGGCTCCATCGTTGTCACTGACCCACAAAACATCGGCGAGGTGAAAAACTGAAACTTTGTCTCCACGAGATACGACGCATAACTATTGAAGCACTTAATGACGCAGCACAGGCAGCACTTCATGCTGTGAACCCAGCGCAACCGCACCACTCCGCCTTCAATGCGTACCAACGTACGCGGCGTGGTTTCGGTTTCGTTTTCTCTGGGGTTCTCACTGCGTACCTTCGGTACCGGCCGCGCGGCGGCGCGCCAGTCGCGCCGCACGGAGTCTATACGTAAGGTAGCAGTAGCACAAGACTAACAAACCGCAACCTGTCTTTCGATATCAAAACGCGTTCCATTTCTCTACTTGGGGAAGTGGTCGTATGACCGGGAGGGAGGCGTGGAAGTGGAAGGGGGGGGGGGGGGGGGGGGGAGTAGGGGAGGGGGCCGCGAGCCGCACTTTAACACGCGGAGAGCCGCATGCGGCTCGCGAGCCGCAGCTTGGCCACCCCTGATATAGGCACATTCGCACATACAGACGTTCTTAGAAAGCAAAAGTCGAACACTTGTGTGAAGAATGTCGCACCGTTCGCCGGGAGTGCGCGTGAACCCCTATATGCGGTGCGCCAAACAAACGAAATTATTCAAAGCGCGTTTGACGGTTGCTAATGGCCATATATTTGTTATCTGTTTGCTTTCTTCCTGCCTGAGTATGTCAAGATAATTTCAGACACACCGTTCAGGCACAGATCTTGGGCGTCAGTAAAAGCTCGTCAAAAAAGGCTTAGCCACGAGTAGGGGACGCTTGTTAGGGCCTCCGTCGTAGCTAGCCGATCTCAGCGTTTGCGAAAACTTAATCTTCTATCAGCATAAAATTTAAGTGGGAGATATATGATGAGAAGAGGAAGATATCATAATAACTTTTGTGCAGTAGTGAGGTCGAATTTATTGCGTTTCCTTGAAAGTTCATGCGTCAACGCTGGGTCAACTTTGATACTCCTGTAAGAATGCGGCTTGCTTTTTGCCCAATGAAGTAACAAGAAGCGGACGTTTGGCAAACAAAATAGGTGAAAGGCTCCAGATGAACAAATTTCAGTTCTAGTTCACTGGTACTAACGGGATTATTGAAATTGAACTCAAAGATGCACTCGTGAGGGAGGTGACTAAGCCACGTAAGCCACGTCTTACTACGTTTGCATACGCACTGATAATATGCGGTGTTTCGGGAACCAAGAAAAGTGCCCCGGTCTTCGTTTTGTATCGCTCGAGATTGAGTTTATTGTACGTTCGTGAAAAGTCAGATAATCGAAAACGCAAGCAGAGCGTTCGATCGCGGCGTGATTGCATGAGGTGAAGCTGCTCAGTCGAAACCGAAACTGAGCAGCCAACTAGTTCCCAGAGTGCATTGCGTGGTATATCGCCGCGATGGGGCGCGTCGGTTTTGGAAGAAGTCCATTTGGCAGCGTTCCATTTCTTCCCATTGTCTAAAAGGAAGGAATTTTTTCCCACGCGTTTTTTTACTTCTATTGGCAAAGAAAACCTCTGCTGTCCTTTTGGTCCTCCCCACCTCTTTATTTTTACGAAGTCGCCGGGTTCAATGATGGAGTGCCTGGCACCCCGTCTTTCATCGGTGTATTTCTTTGTCCTCTGCTGTCGCTCTTTGACACGGCGTTGCAGTCCGGCGACGTGAGGCCGCGGTTCATCGAAAAAACCCCTCTCCGGTAGTCCCACGACGTCCAGTCTTGTTCGTGGCCGCCTTCCGTGTAGCAAAAACGCCGGAGACATGCCGGTGGTCGCATGGGGAGTTGCCCTGTAAATACTCAGGTATTCCAGAATCGCCTCCTTAAGTGGTCTCCGCTCCAGTGCCGCCACCTGAATATACTCTTTTAAGACGCGGTTAAATCGTTCTATTTGACCGTTGCACTGCGGGTAGTACAGCGAGGCCACACAGTGTTCAATTCCTCTGTCTTGTAGGAACCCTTCAAACTGTGTCGACATAAATTGTCTGCCATTGTCAGTGACAACACTCTTTGGGTATCCTTCCCTCGCGAATAGCTCCAGTAACACTTTCGTCACCGACTGAGAAGTTATCGACGACACAAAAAAAACCTCCGGCCACTTACTGTGATAATCAATCACAGTTACTGCAAATCTGCACTCTGGAGGGGCTCGTTCCATCAAGCCCACAATATCCATGCCCAGCTTTTCCCAGGGCTTTTCGGGCCATTGCACTGGTTGTAGAGGGGCCACCGCGGTCTTTGCAGACTTGTCTGATGCCTTGCACACAGCGCAGCTTCTAATGCAGTTTTCCACGTCTTCGTCCATCCCAGGCCACCAATACTGCTCCCGGAGTCGCTGCTTTGTCCTGACGATGCCCGGATGCGATTCGTGGGCCATCATGATGAATCTGGACACCAATGTCGATGGAGGCACCACCCGCTCTGCACGAAACAGCACCCCCTCCAGAACAGAAAGCTCTTCTTGAATCCGCCAAAATGATAGTAGCTTTCCTGACAGACATTTCTTTTCTGGCCAACTAGATGTGACATACTGCATCACCTCCCGTAACACGCCGTCCTTCTCTGTCTCCACTTGCAATTGGTTCTTTGTTACCACGCTTGACACCACAGCAATGACCTCCTCTACTGGGTCGCACTCTGTGGACAGCAAGGGCAACCGGGAGAGTGCGTCAGCGACTACATTATCTTCTCCTTTCGTGTATTGTACAGTAAAATTGTACCTCATCAGCCTTGCACACCACCGCTCTATCCGAAGTGGCCGCCTTCCGGTGCCATTAGTAGAGAGCAATGTTACCAATGCCTGGTGGTCCGTTCGCAGCACAAAATTTCTGCCCCACAAGTACACATGCCAGTGCTCGCAAGCCCACAGACATGCCAGGGCTTCTCGTTCTCCCGTAGAGTATTTGCGTTCCTGTGGCGTCAACGTCCTTGATGCAAATGCTATCGTACGCGTCTCACCGTCGATCACCTGTTGCAGTACCGCTCCCAGCCCATATGCCGATGCATCAGTTGTTACCTGTACAGGTAAGGACCGGTCAAACATGGATACTGCGCTGCACGACGCTAGTAGGTTCTTAGCCTTGCCGAAGCTTTCCTCAGCGTTCTGGTCCCAGATGAACTCCTGGCCCTTGCGAAGAAGGCGCCGCAGTGGCTCCACCACTTCTGCATAATGAGGGAGGAAATGAGAGTAGTATCCCATGAGCCCAAGAAAAGAACGCAACCCCACCAAATCCGTTGGCGTCTGTGCATTGATAATCGCGTCCAGTTTTGATTTGAGGGGTGCGAGACCCCTTGCGCTCACATGGTGACCCAAGAACGACAATTCCTCTACCCCGAAGACACATTTCGTGTTCAGTTGCAGGCCAGCGGCCTCTATTCGCTGCAGGACCTCGCGCAGATGACTGTTGTGTTCTTTCTTATTTTTGCCAAAGACAATAATATCGTCAATATACAATAGGACGCCCTTGCAACCTTTCAATATTTCTTCCATCATCCGCTGAAACGCGGCGGGCGCCGAAGCAAGGCCAAAACAGACTCTACGGAACTGAAACAGTCCCTCATGTGTGGCAAACGTCGTCAGTGCCCGGCTGTCTTCTGACAACTCGACCTGGTGATAGGCTGACGCCAGGTCCAGTTTAGTGAACCATGCTGCTCCGTTCAAAGCGTGCAAAGGCTCCTCCGTGTGCGGCAACGGGAAGCCGTCAACGACAATGGCCTTGTTTGGCTCCCGTAAATCTACGCAGAGTCGGATGCTCCCGTCTTTTTTTTTTACCACCACTATTGGAGACACCCACTCAGAAGCGTTTACCCGTTCGATAATGCTTTCACGCTCTAATCTTAACAACTCAGCAGAGACTTGTTCTCGCAACATCAACGGTAATCGCCTAGCTTTTGCTGATACTGGTTTGACGTTGGGGCGCAGTTTAACTTCGTGTACCACGTTTTTAGCAAGTCCCAGTTTCCCCGCAAAGAGGAATGAAAACTCACTAAGTTCAGGAGGCAGAGGTTGTGGCCCCGCCGTTGTCTGTAGGCACGCCAGCGATGCGCCGTCGATATGCAGTCGTAGTTGTTGCACCGCATCCAGTCCCAGCAACGCCATGCCCCTTGACACCACATAGAAGCGAATGTTTGACGACACGCCTCCACGTGCCGCTTGAGCCACAAAACATCCATCTGTGTGACTGTTAGGACACCCAACTCTTCGTTTCCGTCCGTGTCCTGAACCGCTTGCACCCGCGCTTGCCCGGTACTTCTACATACCGCTTGAAAATGTCCCACCTTGTGACACCTCGAACACCGCCTATCTCGCGCTCTGCATTCCCGTGCACTGGCTAGGTGTCCTGAAGCACCGCATCTGTAACACCTGCGGTCCGGAACTGTTGAAGAACCGCTGACTCCGGTTCCTGAACGATTTCTTGCCCTCTCGACTTGCTGAACCATGGCAGCGTCAAGCCCCTCCTCGTAGACACGGGCACCTTCCGCTGCCTGCTCGAACGTCTGTAGGATGTCCATGGCCTGGCCCAACGTAAGCTGTGAACCTTTCATGAGCAGCTTCTGTCTTAGCTCCACGCTCCGTACTCCGTCGACGACTTTATCCCGCAGCGCTGCCTCAAGAAAGTCCCCGAAGTCGCAAGTACTCGCGAGCTGTCGCAGGGCACTGACGTACGCGCGTATCGGTTCTTCCTGAAGCTGTCGTCGCAACATGAATCGCCGTCGTTCGACAAGCACATTCAGAGTGTTCGTGAAATGTCATTCCAACAACCGAAGTGCATCGGTGTAGTCGTCCGGCTCACCCCCTTTTGATGTGGTCTTCTCCGGCGTATACTTCCAGTTGCAGCAGCAGTTATCGGTGGTGCAGCCGCAGGCTCTGGAACCAACGTGCGAAACACTCTTCGACCTTCCACCCCCATACACTGTAGAAGTATCGCCTTTCGTTGTGCTGGCGGTTTCGCGTCCATTTCCGTCGCCTGCAGAAAGATCTCGAAGTCCTCTCGCCATTGCCGCCATGGCACTGCCGGGTCTCCCGGCGCCTCCAAAAACGGGGCTAACGATGGCAGCCCGAACGTATTCATCTTTGCGTTAATGAGTAACGCCCCTCGCGTACTAGTTGCAAAAAACGGCTGTCATCTTGACTGCTGCCGAGGTTGTGCTTTTGTCGACTGCGCCAATGTGGTGTAGACCGGCGAACGCGGCCGGAAGGCCGCAGAACAAGAACTGACACGAGGCAGGCACTGGACGCTGACTGATCTTTATCCGATGGTGATGCTCTTATATACAATTGGTAATGCATGAGTTCAGCGCCCTCTATACACAACAAGTTACTTTTAAAAAGTAAAGAAGTTACTTTTCAGGTAATAACCTTTATCTTTATTAGCACAAAGAGCGAACTGTGTCCTGGGGGGCGTGCGAGGCGAAGCAGATGGGCCCGTACGCGAGAGCGTCTGCTGGCCGACCCCCCAGGAAACAAACAGTAAGAAAACAGAAAACAAGCAATCAGAGAGACAACAATCAAGCAACCGGAAAAGCAAACAATCACACATTTAGAAAAATTCCGAAGCAATCTTAATGCCCGAACTGCAAAGCACCCCCCCCCCCCCCCCACCCCCACCCCCCACCACCACCAAGGTTTGTCCCTTCACGAAAACTATTCTATAACACAAAAACAAAAATTAGGAAAAACTAAAAAACGCTCTCTTCACCAAGTTTATTTGCATAACATTAAAAAAGTGTGCTTTTTACTTCATATTGTAACTTATAACAGCAGTTGCTTCTCGAAATTAGTGTCTGAAAGTTTCCTTTGTTTGAAGACTAACACATCCCTGCCCTTGCTGAACAGGCGCTCGTCTAACGCGCTGGATGGGATGGCTGTGTTGTTTCGCCGGAAGAGGTTTTGATTGCCGGGTAGGCGTTGAGGCAACAGAGTGCCGCTTTCTGCGGTCAAGTTGTTAGTAACCACCTCCACCACAGTAAAATGCTCTCTGTACGCCGGCCATGGTAGTTCTTTTTTGTTCTTATCAACATTCATATCCTTGGCAGCACTATAGCACCTTGCTGGCTCGTTGACGGTTGCGCTGGGTTCATAAAGTCCCTGGACATATTTCAGTTCGTACCCGGCAAGCCAGAAACAAACCCCGCGCAAACAGCAGTAAATTTCGCCTCGACTGTTGACACTACACCGCAAATCAAAATACGAAACATGCGCAGTGCGGAGTGGTGGCGCTAATCAAAATACAAAACATTCGCAGTGCCCTCCGCGTGTATTGTTGTTTTACGTTTCATTCACCCGATTAAAAGCGTTTGCGTAGAAAAAAAAAAAAGAAAAACCGCAAAAGAGATAGTTCTTCAAGATACTAAGATGCAAGTGTTCAGTCACAAAGTACAAGCGCGTGCTAAAGATAACTACATTGTTTTTTTTTTGTGTGTGTGTTTTTTTTCACCAAATCTACACGTGGCTATATTCGGGTCGAAACTGGCGAGAAAGAGCATGTTCACAAGTTTGTGCAAAAAATAACTTGACACTCGAAATGTCGGAACAGACAATTTGGAAAGCGCAAAGAATGGCTAAATTCCTCGTTCAGTGATATATTATTAAAAAAAAAAAAAACTGGAAAGTAACTACAAAAGTAACGTCGTTACTTTAATCGTTACCTCAGAAAAAGTAATAGAACTACAGTTACAAGTTACATTTTTAAAAAGTAACTCGTTACAGTTACAAGTTACCAAAAAAGTAACTCGTTACAGTTACAAGTTACCAAAAAAGTAACTCGTTACAGTTACAAGTTACCAAAAAAGTAACTCGTTACAGTTACAAGTTACCAAAAAAGCAACTCGTTACAGTTACAAGTTACCAAAAAAGTAACGAAGTTACAGTAACGTGTTACTAGTAACGCGTTACTACCCAAGACTGCTCGATACTGACGCGACACTCGGCAAAGGAAGGTTGGACCGGCATTGCACGTAGCTCCCACGAACTGTTATAGCTCGACAGTGATGTGCAGTCTGTCATAATAAAAATGGCATACTAATAACAAAGTGTACATACCGTGTTACGAAGGCAATCCATACAGCGTTTATTTGAGCTCTATATCACACAAAACAAGAAAATAGGATCGACGAGAGTCCGTTTTCGACGACAGTGTTCGTCAACACTGCCTCGGAAAACAAGGGGAAGAGATTGACCTCACCCCTTAATATAAAATTGAGGTCAGCGATCAAAATACGGGAAGGGTCCACAAGGGTCGCGCGGGCATATTCCATTCAGCACGCCAGCCGGTCGTGGGCAGACGACCTTGGCCAAGTACCGTCGAAGCAACGCTGCGCCGGGGTCGGAGTGCCTGCTTCGGAGTGCCTGCTAGGCCTATCTGCCGAGCTCGCTTGGTCGCAGGTCGGTGAATTCGCGGCCGTTCTGGCTTTTGTCGGGTGTTTGTGTATCCAGCGTTATTGTTCGTCGTGGTCTGTTTCAAGCATACCTCGGCAAACCTCACTCATGAGGGCCCTCACGCACCCTCACTCACCCTCATCTTCACAGGTGAGGTGAGGGTGAGTGAGTTTCTGAACCAGGAAAATTCATGAGTGTGAGGGTGAGCGAGGGCCGTGAGGGCTGTGAGGGCTGTGAGGACCGTGAGTGCGTGAGGGCCGTGAGGGCGGTGAGTGCGTGAGGGGCGTGAGGGCGGTGAGTGGCGTGAGGGCCATGAGTGCGTGAGGGGTGTGAGGGCCATGAGTGCGTGAGGGGCGTGAGGGCGGTGAGTGGCATGAGTGCGTGAGGAGTGTGAGGGCGGTGAGTGCGTGAGGGGTGTGAGTGCGTGAGGGCCGGGGGGCGGTGAGTGCGTGAGGCCCTCTTCAGATGGAGCAACTTTCTCAGCAATTTTGGTGTTGATGGCGGGTTGTTCCCTAGCTTTTCCTAGATCGACACGAATGGCTGAGATCGGGTCCGGCTCGAAACAAGCGAGCAACTCGGAACAATTTGAAGACGTTTGAAGCGGCTGCATCCAATCAGGGACGCGATATTTTCACGTGATATCTCGTGCCGGTGATGACGACAACAAAAGACTTGGTTCTGGTTTGAAATTGATCGTTTTTGAAAATACACTGTTTCAGAAAGATGCATTAGTATTCTCAACATAATTTAAATGCATAAAAACACGTTTATAGCGTGTAATTGTTTGTCTCAATAGTGGAAGAAAAAAAATCATGATGATGATGGCAAATCGCAGCAATTGGTTGCTGCGTGTGAACGCGGGCGGCCCGTGTTGCTGGTGTTGCAACGTCAAGTTTCTGGGTGAAATTGCCCCATCTGAAGCGGGCCTTGGCGTGAGGGCCATGAGTGCGTGAGGGGTGTGAGGGCCTTGAGGGCAATGAGTGCGTGAGGGGTGTAAGGGCCATGAGTGCGTGAAGGGCGTGAGGGCGGTGAGTGGCGTGAGTGCCATGAGTGAGTGAGGGCAGTGAGGGGCGCGAGGGCGGTGAGGGGCGTGAGGGCCATGAGGGGCGTGAGGGCCATGAGTGCGTGAGGGCCTTGAGGTTTAGTGAGGGTGAGTGAAGGGCTGAGAGTGAGTGTGACTGTGAGGACGAGGGTGAGTGAGGGGCTGAAGGTGAGTGTAGCGATGAGGGTGAGGGTGAGTGTGGCTGTGAGGGCGACCTAAAATGCCGACCTCTGGTTTCAAGTACTTTTTTCTTGCTGCTTGAAGTCGGGACGCGCGAGAAGAACACGTAGAAAATAAACGTCCCTTGATCGTCACGGCCAAGTAACTGAGCCCAACGCTGTCGGCCGGTCGGCCCGTCGGCCCTACCGCCCCTGCTTCGTTTACCACACGATAGAAGGCGCTTGGCTCTCAGCATTATCAAATTTGGCAATTTTCGTCACATCTCTAATTATGCTACAAAATGTGGATCTGAATATTATTTAACAAAACTTTTAGGAAACATTCGCCGGCTATTTATTGTTTACGATCGCGGTGCTGGTGAGGTAGGCTCTTACCCAATAGGCGACGTGGATTCGGCTGACGTGCAGCGATTCCGCGGATGCATCGCAGGGAAAAGGCACAGAGCTTTCGAAGGAAAGAAGGCGCAAGAGTGTCCAGTTTTCTTTTCTTTTTTTTCTTTGGCTCCCTATTTTTGTGTTTTTGTGTTTCTCTTCACACCTTTTACGACGTGCGGTGTGTGAAATTTGATTTCAGAATCGTTTCATGGTCTCTTTAAATATGATTGCAGGGCCCCCTTAAAAAAACACTGCAATTAAAAAAAAATAATAATAATTTAAGAGCAAAGTTGGGGCAGTTATATTTTTTGTTTCGTAATTTTTCCACGAGAAGAAAAAAATTTCGCGCAATATTTACGCCGTTAGACGCAATTTAGGTGGAGGTTGTTGGAAAATGACTAGTGGAGGGCGATCCTGTCTCGCGCCTGTGACATTTTTCGGTGAACGAGATCGTGTTTGGGACTGAGGACGAAGAAGAAGGGTTGAGTGGCTCGAGAAGAGACACTTTGGGTTCGGAACGACGAGGAAGCAGGGCAATAGTCAGGATGGATTTTACCGCGGTCATGTAAATATTAAACCAAGTCCTTTTTTGTAAGTCAGTTCGTGGCGACTCATTACGCAAAAGAGGTCACGCCTGCTCTAAGCCCCGCCCACAAATCAGTTGCCCCGCCCATTACTAGTGGATTGGCTTGACTGCTCGGCCGATCACGCCAACAAGCCTGGTGTCTCCCTTTCCCGACAGCCGGCGCGTTTAGTCTGGCTATCTGTGCCTGGAACGCGTCTCCGACTGGCGTGTTTACCGCGGCCAGAAAAGTGGTCACGAAAAAGAAAAATATAAGTCATGTATCGTTTGTTTTAAGTAAAAAATGTGCTTCTACGTCAAAAACTCGGGCAGCTTCACAATGGCTCCGCTAGATGCAGTCATTCGCGGCGCTGTATTTTACTGTATTTTGGGTTTTTATCGAAAGTAGACACTGATCTCTGGGACTAACAGCATGGAAAAATAGTTTATTATGTTTTTTTACAGCGATCGCAGTACAAATCTGGGTTCAGTTTTGCGTAAAGGCCTCAGGATTTGGCACGGTCACGTGTCTAGTGGTCGAAATGGTACAACATAGCGGCAGCCAGGGGGGTTACTTTTGCTAGCTTACCGATCCAAGCCCCTCTACCTTGTTGGTGTCCCCCCGTTTACGCCGCTTCGCGGCGACAGCCTGCGGATGGTCCATTACATTAACCCACCTTGGGCTCCTTGGGCCAACCCTTCACGTCGCATGGCGGCGTTTAGGGTTGGGCCCGCCGGTGGCCCAAGTGCGCCCTAGCCCGGCTGTCCCCACTGCACCTCGGCTGCTGTAGTGCAGTACAGGCGAAGGCAACGCGAGGCGAGGGGAGAAATGGCAAGTACTAAGGCTGGTGAGGAAGAGAGAAACCTCGTCTCCTCTCTAACGTCCTTGGTGTTTTCCCTTTCTCCCCTCCCCCTCCATTGCTTTCCCTTCCTCCCCTCCCCCTCCACTCCCGTCCCGCCTTCTTAGTGCTCGCCCTTTCTTTTTTCGGCTGCCATGTTGCTCATTAGCATGCGCCAATGAGGAAGATGGCGGCGCCCCGAGACCGGGAGCGATTTTTGGGACGTCGTAAGGGGATGGGCGTGGTTTAGTAACTGTCACGTGACCTGTGACGTCAAGCAGAGCGCGTTCGTTCTTGCGTCATACATCTGATTGTGCTCAAAACAAAAAGGGAATAGAAGATAACAGCAGAGCGTCGCGAGCGTCAAAGTCGGCGTAACAGCAGGATCGAACGCATGGAGCGAGACTGACCCCGGCTTGCCACGCGGAGCCCCTTTTGTACACACGTGGGCTTCTGGAACAATCGGCGAAGAAGATACGGCGCGTAGAACATTCTGACCTCGAACATGCAACAGAGTTCTCGAATTTACCAGAACACTAAATCGCAAGAATAAATGAAGGACGCGTCGCTCCCAAGAATCGAACCCTGGCTCTTCGCAGGGGAAGCAAGCACGACAACCGTTAGGCCACGGCCGCGCTGCCTCCTTGGCCAGCTACACGCGCGGCAATACCCGCGCCTCATACCTTCGCATCTTTCCAGCTCCTTCAGATGCTTCTGAAGCCCCTTGTACATCGCTGGCCATTATGCGGATATTAAGTGCGTACCACAAATATTTGAAGCGCTAGTCAGGGAGATCCCAGTTTCGAGCAGGCGATCCGCGATGGAGTCAGAGGGAAAACGCGTAGCGCCCATCTCTGCCCGACTTATAAAACTAAACAAGCAGACGTGGCGTCATCGCGCCATCGTGTTTTGGGGTAAAAAAAGTGGTTATAAATCTAAACTAAATTGAACAGTACTACAATCTCTGCTAATATTTTCACAGCAGTTGTTAAAAATGGGAATGTTATATACTTAAAACTTTAACTAAAAAATAAACTTTAGCATCCTAAATGGCGTCACAGGTCACGTGACAGTTACTAAACCACGCCCATCTCCTTTTGACGTCCCAAAAATCGCTCCCCTTGAGACCGAAGTTGCAAATTTGCAAAGGTTATGACCGGCTGGGCTGCTGTGGAGCCGGTCGTAAGCCGTCAGGAAAGGCTTAGAAACCGGTTTTTAGCCTCTTAGGTCTCAAGAAGTCGCAAGTGCGTGAACGAGCCCTACGGTACCATGGCGGCCATCTTGAACAAAACAGTAGTTGAACCACCAGGGCGGCGTTGGCTCTCCGTGTGAGCTAGAGTGAACATCGTGAACATATCCTGCTTCGAGAAGAAAGCCTCCATGAAACAATGACCCCTCTCCATGTCACATGAAGCAATTAAAAATGAGATAAGAAACAGAAAGCACGGACACTTAAATGTGTTTTAAGTGTCTGTCCTTTATTTGCAGTGTCTTGGTTTTAGTCGTGTATGATGAGTAAAGCTTTTCAGTAAATCACATACTCAATTGTTTTTATTTCATTTTATGCCAATTGTTTTTATTTTTTGTAGTTTGACACCGCCTTTAAAACAATTTCACAAGTGACTACCTTAGTCTTAACAAATGCAAAGTGAAACATCTATAGACCAACTCAACTCTCCGACGTCACGCCGATGCGGTGGTGCTGCTGTCGGCACTGCGCATGCGGAGATGCTTCGCCTCGGGCGAATCTGGTTTCTGCGCGCGCGCAGTGCCCTCACCCGGTGGGCAAACACGGGTTTGTTTGTAAACAGTGTGTTTGTCGATAAAGCACTGCTATGCCCCAAAACTCGGTACAGAGAAATTCGATGAAACGGCGTTCGATGAAACGGCGTTCGGTGAAATGTTCGTTCATTCGATGAAACGGCGTTCGATGAAATGTCCGCTACCCGGAAGAAACACCCTTGAACACGCGCTTGCGGGAAAATGTTGCCAGTGGCGATGATAGCGGCGGACTCAAAGTCACAATACACCAGCTCCACCGCAGGCTGTGTCAGAAGACTTGAAAGTACTGCAAAAAGCCTGGAAAAGTGTCGGCCGTCTTAATCAGCCACATGATTTTACCAAGTTCCAATTTCAGAACTAGTCCTAGTACAAATCGTACCTTTGATAGGTCTCTTCGGCCTTGTTTGGCAGGAGAGCGTACACCAAAGGAATGACCGCGTCTTTGTACATTCCATGCGCGGAGTACACTTGGAAAAAGTGAAAGCCGCTTACAACTCCCTGTAACGCCGAATTAGAGCGCAGCTCTTGAGGAGGAGGAGGGAAGGGCACTGGGGGGGGGGTTCAACTAACCAGGGGGGTCACATGACCTTGGGGGGTCACGTGACCCCCAAATGCCGATGATGTCATCACTGACGTCACTGATGACGTCATCAGTGACGATGACGATGCGGGTACCGATGACGTCATTAGTGACGTCACTGATGACTTCACCAGTGATGATGACGATGACGATGTGGATGCCGGTGACGACATCAGTGACGTCACTGATGACGTCATCAGTGAAGATTACGATGACGACGCGGATGTCGGTAACGTCATCAGTGATGATGACGATGACGATGCGGATGCCGGTGACGTCATCAGTGATGATGACGATGACGATGCGGATGCTGGTGACGTCATCAGTGACGATGACGATGTGGATGCCGGTGACGACATCAGTGACGTCACTGATGACGTCATCAGTGATGATGACGATGACGATGCGGATGTCGGTAACGTCATCAGTGATGATGACGATGACGATGCGGATGCCGGTGACGTCATCAGTGATGATGACGATGACGATGTGGATCCCGGTGACGTCATCAGTGATGATGACGATGACGATGTGGATGCCGGTGACGTCATCAGTGAGGATGACGTCATCAGTGATGATGACGATGACGATGTAGATGCCGGTGACGTCATCAGTGACGATGACGTCATTGGGGGGTCACGCGACATCGGCGGGGTCACGTGACCTCAGGGGAGTCACGTGACTTCGGGGGGTCACGTGACCTCGGGGGGGGGCTCGCGCGGTGCATTATGGGACATTTCCCATGATGCACCGGGGTCACGTGACCTCGGGGGGTCACGTGCCCCCCCCTCCACGAGGTCACGTGACCCCGGTGGGGGGCTCGCGCGGTGCATTATGGGACATTTCCCATGATGCACCGCGCGGTTACGCCGCTCAAGCCGGAAACGGGCCCCTAAGAGCTGCGCTCTAAAAAATGGATGGCGTAACTTTAAACGTTCCGTCCATAAACCAAACTTTGGACCTCGACAGACAATCAAGGTTGCGTTGAGTGGCAAAAACTAAGATGCGGTTGCGGTCGCCAAATCCGCTATCGTGGGCGACGAAGGCTTCTTGCTTGAGAGACACCTGCAAACAGAAAACCAATTAAGGCTGCGGTCCCACGGCAGCCATCTTGAACAAAGCGTTAGTTCAACCAATAGATGGCGACACGCACCCGTGGGGTGGCCGAAACATTGGTTCACAGTGGGATGGCTCGAGCACCATCACGTTCCCCTCGTGGCCTTGATCGCGCCGCTGCCAGCTGTGCTCAGCTAGCTCAAGTAGCGTGGCCCAGCAAACTCCTGTATGCGAGAATGTCAGGCTGGGTATAAATGCGGTTCGGCGGTTGTAACAGGTTTTCGCAATAAGCCTTACCAAGAAGGAATCATTTGTTGATTTACGTGTCATTATTCTATCAATGAAAACTTCTGCAGGAATGCACGCTCAGTAGACTCAATCTTCCAAAATACCAGTGGAAGCGGACGTCAAGTAAACTGCTCCGCGATTTAGGGTACTTACCTCACCATTATAATGACGACTGAAAAGTGATGTCACGAAATATTGTGTTTCACGGGATCCGGAAGGTGTTGTAAAGGTTGTTCATTATAGTTCCCAGAAAACAAACGCCATTCCAATATTTTCGGAAGTACCGACACACATAATGTTGTAAGCACAGCTTAGGAGGAATATGATGAAAACCATCACAATAAACAGGAAGGCGTTTATTTGCAATGAAGAGGCTATGAATGAACGGCGTTTAGCGACGGCAAGTTATGAGCGTTCGGGAATTTATAAGTTCAAGTGATTGCTAAGTATGGACATGCGGACAATGAAGACCTGTTTTGTCGGGAGATGGAGTATCGTTGACGACCTGATATCGGACGACTCGTGGCAGACGAACAAGAAAGTTTCTTCTCAGCGAATGGTAAGCGTCCAGTATCAAGCACAGCACGTGGTTACCGACGTTGTCGACTTTTCGAACACCTACCACTTTCGACAAAAGTGCTGGCACCTGGGCTAACTTGGTGGAAAGACTCGAAGTTTTCATCGAGTCCAGCACCATCATGAACAGTAATTGAAAACGATTCATTATTCAGTCGGCGGGTGGCGAAACGTATCCGCATCTGCGGAGTCATTGTCGATGCCTACTCTAAGTGGTTGGAAGTTTACACGATGCCTGCCACGACGTCCAAACGCGTCATAGACGTTCTACGTTCTGTTTTTCCTTCTTTTGCTCTACCGAAAATACTTTTCTCTGATAACGCGCCAAATCTTGGTTCAAACAAAATAAACAAGTTTTTGAAAACAAAAAAAAAAAACAAAAAAAAACGGCATCAGGCATCACCTTGGTGCACCATAAATTGCTCCAACTAACGCGCAAGCAGAACAGATGGTATGCGAAACGAAGAAAGCCCTCTTGAAGCTTACGGAAGAAGCAGTTCAGTGAAGAATCGCCAGGTTCTTGTTCCAGCAACACGCGACGTCTCATCTTACACGGTAAAAAACCCGCCGAAGCAATGTTCGGCGGACGAAGAGCCACACCCCTCGATCTCATGATACTATGGCCTACGAACGAAGATCGAGAGATTCACAGATCGGGTGTAATGGCAGCTTATTCGGTCGGGCAACTCGTCTACGTGAGGAATTTCAGCGGAAGTCGGGCCTTCCATGTAAAACTTGAGTAGAAAAGGCTCTTTGTTGGTTGACCAGAAGGTGTCATCCCTCTGAATACGTTGGATATCAATGCCCTTCAGTGTAAATATAAAGAAATCACAAAACTCTCTTTGCGTATTGTGTAACTGTCCTTGTATTTGGTAGTAGAAGCTATGGTGGTGACATATCGTTTACACCAGGCTCCTTTTTCTTATTTTTCGCCTCATACTCCTTTGCGGTTTCAGCAGGCTTCAAGAATCTTTTGGAACGGGGACACGAAGCCATTTGTTCCAAGTAGTCAATCAGTGAGTGCTGCTAGAAATCCGTCCCTCATATTAACGAATAAGCCGCACTTCTGCACAGTGCAGTTCTCCTGTTCCACATACAGTTGTAAAGCAGCATCCTCATTGATTATACCATATTCTATTGCGGGTGAAGAAAGGTCTTTGGGTACACGATACTTGAAACAAGTCTGGTAGTGCTCTTTGTGGTTCGACACTCACTAATGTCGTTCTCCTTATAGAGCCTCATCATTTAATCATTACCTCGTCACCTCATATTGCTCTTCATCAACAGTAAGTACAATAGGCTACCGCCTCATTACAATCCAAGAATTGAAAAATTGAGTCGTTCAGTCCTTCATTGTGCTTATCGTTTATATAATGTTATTACGTTACATTACCTCGGGACGATCGCCGTCCATCGTCGATCTTCAAATACTTATACCTGCATATAAATTAGACGCACAAAGAGGGGGGGGGGGGGTCGGTGGCCGAGTGCATGGTCTATAA
This sequence comes from Ixodes scapularis, assembly GCF_016920785.2. NCBI lineage: Eukaryota > Metazoa > Arthropoda > Arachnida > Ixodida > Ixodidae > Ixodes > Ixodes scapularis. Next base: position 87,417,476 of record NW_024609884.1, read on the forward strand.
TCTGTTTCACCTTATGATGTACCGCAGTAAAAGGTACAAGCGCGAGCTCCTTGCTCCAGAATACATCTCGGCGGCACAAGCTCTCGTATGTTAAGAACAGCTACAAGCGCTATGAGCTCACGCTTCTAGCCTTCTCTGCGGTACAACATAAGGTGAAACGGAGTATGCGCACACCAGCTCGGAGCACGTGGAGCGAAAGCTCGCGCTGCAGAACCCACCCCGCCCCTGCCCGTTTTGATCTGGAAGAGCATCGTACCGGCGTGCGGTCGTGTTTTACTATTTGCGTGGTGCACTTTAAAGACCCCAAACTAGCGGTCGTACCGCACTGGCTAAATTGCTCATCTACAGCTGAGACACCAGACGCCCACTAAGGCAGACTAACTTCCGGCTGTATAAACATACCCACAACAATATGCAATTAGACGCACAATCACAAAAAACACAGCGTGCCGCCTCTTTTTTTATTTTTTTTTTTTGGATCGTATTTTTTTTTAACCAGCGCAAGCTCGCGCGTTCTCTCTTTTTAGACGGTAAGAACGGTTGCATATAAAACCCGAGTTCTTCCTACCCGGCCGCTTCCTCCTCTCATTATGTGTAGCTGGTTATAACTAAATAAGCTATAATAATGGTGTATTATTCATATTTCGTTTCAGTATCAGTCAAGGGAAAGGAGGTTTGAGGGAAGTAGAGCCAATGAATCAGCTGCGCTTAGAGTATCAGCACTCTCTTCCCCTACAGTGTTGTGAACGCCATTTTCATGCTTATCAGAGCAGGCGCAACTGCCGATCGTCATGACTCAAAAGTGCGACATCCTCAGCATTAGATTCGGTGTTAGGAAGCTCATGTAATGTTGCTTTGCGTTGTCGCAAACTGTTTAAAGTGGAGGACAGAAAAGCGTTTCTTGTGATTTCAGATAAAGCTTCAAATAACTGGCAACCATGATTTTACGCCACAATATGGCCAAGTGTCGCTACCCTGAAGCCTAGCTTATTTAATGACACTATTCATGCTCTTGTTCAAGAGGCTTGTAATACCTGGAGGGGTCATGACGTAAGCCCCGTGGATTCCAGAAGCCACTACCGTTTGACACCTGCCTCTTCCTCTTTGTTTCCTCTTGTTTCAGTAAATTAGCTTTTCTAAAATCACAGGAAACGCTTTTCCGTCCCCCATAAATGTTTAAACAACCCGCGACAGAGCATTGCAATATTGCATCAGCTTCCTATCACCGCATTTAATTCTGAGGAAGTCGTACTTTTGGATCATGACGATCGGCAGTTGCGTTTGCTCTGAACAAGACCCAAAATGGCCGCTCCCAAAACAATTTGGGGGAACGGAGTGCCGATACTTTAAAGCTCATTTAGTGACTCTAGGCATAAAGTGAACTCGGGCGTATTCTTTTCCTCTTCGTCTTCATTAATAATAATAATGATGTTTTATTTGCTCAGGAGAGCGCGGCACCGCAGAAAGGCAAAACAGGGAGGCCCGCGGTGCCGTGTCTAGTGATGGTGATTATGTGATGATGTAATGTACAGATGAAAGTGATGGTGATTATGATATGGTGTGTTAGGCCTAGCAGCATTCTTCGCGGTGATGGTCTTTGCGGTGCTGCCATGGGCTGTTTACTTCTGGCAGGCCGGTCTCAAGCGCCTGGAGAGGGTTCTTCGCGTGCCATACTTGCGTACGAGCCGGCCGAATTACCGGCGGCGCAGGGAGTCCAGCACCCCCGCATTGGTTGGGGCCGGTGTTGGCCAGGCGGCGGTCTTGACGAAAGCGGGCCTTGGAGACTCCCAGCTTGCGGTCCAGCTTGTAACTGGGCAGCGTGAGAACCCCCTGTCGATCGAAGACATGGTCTGTGGCATTGGTTCGGCTGGCTCTCTGACGATCGAAAAGACATTGTTTATTGATTTCAATCATATCGAATAATGAACACATTATATCACGCTACGCTTGTGTAATTATTTGTCTTAAATTTATTCCACTGACCCAGTACTTAAACCATTCATTTATCGATAGTAAATCTTCCAATATATTTTTAAATGTGAAGGTAAAAAGACACGGAGATTGATGATGATACAGGCCTCGGAAATTTTTTAACGTTAGAAATCAGCAGTTTGTCTGCCATCCACCAGGTAGAGCAACATAAACACCCAAACAGTTTTTAATTGTTTTTAAAATTAGGTAAGCTCTACACCTATTAAAAAACCAAAGCAAGATTGAGAATAGCTTGATTCGTCGACCAAAAGAGTTCTGGCAGTTTGTAAAACACCACACGCGCGATGCAAGTCGAGGCATCTGTTTACGTGATGATGTAGTGCAAACACCGGCCTATCATTCGTCGCCTGATGACGTTGCAAATAAGGAAGCCAGCGGCGAGCCGCACCTTAACACGCGGAGAGCCGCATGCGGCTCGAGAGCCGCAGCTTGGCCACCCCTGCTCTATATGGTATAAAAGATTTTATCATAGTTTAATTATTTCCTCAGCGGCATTTGAAGTACCATGACTCGAAGCACAAAAAAGTGCTACGTTTGATATAAAATATCTAAACAAAAAAATTTTATTCAACATTAAATTTTTTTCTGCATATTACCAATTATAAGCACTACATCTGTAGCTAATTTCATAGTCCTAGCTCTTGTCATTAAAAACATATTTGTGCTGAAAAATGTCAATTTTAGGGCAGTATTTGGAGGGATGAATAAAACAAAGTAGTGCAAATACCAAAAAAGTGTATCGTTGTATTCTGCTCCGACATCATCTTAACAAAACTGCTATATTGGAACCAGGTTATCTTTAATGAATCGTTCATAAAATATGAACTAGCGGAGCAAGTGAGGGTCCGCGCCGTCATATTCCCAACGCTACAAATGCGCATGAACAGTAAAAACCAACACACACATAATATCAAATGAAAGAGGATTCCATTGCCTTTCGAATGACATCAATTCCACAAAAGAGTATTTAAAAGGAGATGAGTAATGACCTGCCAAAAAGTACCTAAACTGCCACATTCAGTGGGACCGTGGCCTTAATGCTTACACTCCAAGTGAAGACAGACAAAGGCGAAATTAGCACAGCGTTTTTTAAGACTAAAAGGTGCATACAAATTTCTTTACCGTGTATTCGCCTGGAAGGACGACATCCTCGCGAGTTGCAGGAACGAAGTATGGGTTGCAACTCTGCTGTTGCTGTTTTCTTGTGGTTCGGCGCAGCGTGCTTGCGGGTGGCATTTGCGAAGCCGTGTGTTCGCTAACACTCGCTGCCGCATCGAGTAGGATCTGCTGGGGTCCTTGAGTTCCTTCAACTTCAGAAAATAAAAACAGTAAATGGTTACATCAAATTTATGCTGTTAAAACGTGACCGATAGTGAAGAAACAAAAACAAAGTGACTTATCAGCTTTTTCTTTCATGGTATTCCGGACTTTTAGAAGATTGATGGTGGTTGGATCTCCCGGATGAGAGTGCTCCCCTGTTCTCCTGGTGATACGGGAACTCATCTTGTCCGTGGTGATTTTAGCCTTGCAGCCTTTTCTATTTCTGCAGATTCAGTACGAAGTCTCGGAGTCCTCTCGGCTGCACGTATAGACGCTTTCAGCGAGCGCAAGATTGAGCCTCCTAGCCGACCTTCTCTTGTCTTACCGAAATGCCGAGCCACTGAAGCGGGCGTTGAGGAATCTCCACAAGGGCCTATGCTGAGTAGAAGGACACAGTAACACTTACAATGACAATAACCTGTCCAGCCGTCGTAATGATGAAGTTGAGCGTACGCAAAAAGAGGGAACAAAAACTGAAGGTCGGTTATGGCGGCGCCCATGCACTGCTGCCTGAATGCGTCTTTCGTACAGCAGCATAGTTGCTCCGCGCTGGGTTTTCGTTAGCTCCATCGTACAGCTTGCCGGTGTTCAGTCTGGCAGTTAGCTTATTTCTTTCTATATGTACAGGGTGTCACAAAAGAAAATTTACACGGTCTTTTTTACCGCAAAAATAAACTAGGCATTGCCGAACGCTCATTCTCCGCCCAAAGCTAGAGCTAGAGGTCACAACCAGATGCCAAAGTTTCAGACTGATCCGATAACTTAATCAAAAGTTATAAGTGATTTTCTGAAAATTTCAATGAGAAAATGGAGCCCTTTTTTGCCCGTTTTCGGTTTCTGGTGCCATAGAGCCCCATGTGTTTGAAAACTCCGTCGGCCGCCATTTTCCCATTGAAATTTTCAGAAAATCACTTATAACTTTTGATGAAGTTATCGGATCGGGCTGAAACTTTGGCATCTTGTTGTGACCTCTAGCGCTACCTTTGGGCGGAGAATGAGCGTTCGGCGATGCGTAGTTTAGTTTTGCGGTAAAAAAGACCGTGTAAATTTTCTTTTGTGACACCCTGTATATATACCTTCAAGCCAGCGTTCTACCGAGTCCACACTTCGGTTTCCCGGATTTGAAGCGGTAAACAACAACAAAAAAAAGCATTTCTTCTTTTGAACCTTATCACCCCCTCACAAAAGTCTTCCCTCTAAAAGGAATTCTGAAAAGTGCTTACAATGGAAAATAGGGGTCACTGGGAAATACTTTCTTATTTTGAATCTTGGCATCCCCCTTACAAAAATCTGCCCTCTTAAAGGAACTGTGAAAAGTGCTTACAATGAAAAAGAGGGGTCACAGTGAAAGACAATACAGCCTTGTGTGATGGTAGACTGTTTAGCGAACAAGATAAAAAGAGAAGTAAGAAATGTGACGAACGAACTGAAAACATTCGACGACTTTTCCTGTGACGAGAAGGTCATTGCGACCACTTCCCCTATACGAGTTGACGGTAACCGGACAAAAGCTCACCGGACAAAAGCTCACCGGACAGAAGCTCACCGGACAAAAGGTCACCGGACAAAAGCTCACCCGTTTTTTGACAGACCCGGACAAAAGCTCACCCGTTTTTTGACAGACCCGGGCAAAAGCTCACCTCGATTTCTTTTTTTTTCCCTACCCGGGCGAAACACGGGCTGAAATAAAGTGCGGACGCAATAAACATTGGACCATTTTTAGGAGAATTTGTACCTCATCCACCATTGAGTTGCGAATTGTTTAAAAAATACTTTGAAAGAACGGGAGTTTGGCCTATTGGAAAAGTACAAGACAGATGACCAATTTAGAAAATTGTGCGGGATTTTAGATAGGCTCGGGTTTCTTCCACCACAGCCTGTTCCACAGGGAAAAGTCTACCGGTGACATCGGCTAACTGCTGGACTACTTTGATTCCACGTACGTCAACGGCCGCTTCCGTTATGCTTCTGTTCCATCTGCGGCGGCACCCAGAACGAATTGTTCCCTTCGCCTGACTCTGCGCCGACGGCGACCGGAGTTTCCCCCGGTACGGTGGAATATGTACGACACCGCTCTTCAAGATAAAGACCGGATGAACACCTGCGAAAGATAGAGTACCGGGTTCCAGAAGCTCGTCGGCCACGCCCATCCAAGCGTCTGGAGGCTGATTGAATGCCTACAGCAAAATCAGGCGCTCGTTGCCACGGCATTGACAAAAGCCCGGAGAGGTGAGCCCACCGTAAAGCGGGTGCGAAAAATTACTCTGCACCTGCAGAATCGTCTTAGAAATATTTGCGAGGGCTTGCATGTACATCGATATCTACCAAGACTGCTGGAGCTAGTGGGGGACTGCATTCGCTTCTAACCAATCGATAAATAAACTTGTTTCTACTAAAATCAACAAACCATGCGCCTGTCAAATTTAATTTATCGTTGCCTTTTTGTGTCGCACGCATGCACCTAAGTTGTCCGCACTCGTGTTGAGGCCAACATGACATTTTCTCGTGGTGAGCTTTTGTCCGGGTCTCTGAAAATATGGGTGAGCTTTTGTCCGGTGAGCTTTTGTCCGGTGAGCTTCTGTCCGGTGAGCTTTTGTCCGGTGAGCTTTTGTCCGGGATTCGAGTTGACCTAGTACAAGATGCCCTCTTTGACCAGTTGACCTATGACAAGTTTTCCTGTGACAAGTTGGCTGCGACGAAGGGACCTGTTCACACCACCATGGGGTGTACCCAAGCGGATGGATTCGGGTTCCACCACGTCCCCCTCCACTATACTGTGTCTCATCCTACGATGGACTAAAGGCGCCGCATCATTTCTCTAGATTCAACGCTGCAAAGAGCCTATGTCGTGGTGTCGTGGCTTTCTTTGCGATGTAAAACTGTTGAGTCACTCAGTGCTCTTCGATTCGAACCACTGTCCACCCGCCCCCTTATCAGTGATCCGAGACGCGGGCACCGATACAAATCCCGGAGAAAAGCTCACCGGAGAAAAGCTCACCGAAGATAAGCTCATCGCAAAACCGGCGGATGCGGAGAAAAGCTCACCGGCAAATAAGCGTATGCGGAGAAAAGCTCACGGATTTTTTTCTTAAATCAAGCGTAACATATGTCAATTTATTATCATGAAAAATCGCCGGCTTTGATGTCATTTTTTTGTAATATTTGTTAAGCTTACCCTATTGGGTATATTGCTCCCAAATCAATAATTGTGGGTGAGTGTTTTCTGTGACTTACTCTCTAAGCAACGAAAGCCTTGAAAACTTTGTGAACTTGAAGAACATGAAAAAGTTCGAAAACGTAATAATGTCTGCCTAAAACCTAAAAACTCAAACTGTAAATGCCAAAAATTCGAAAGTGCACGCGCAACAAGGCGGTGCCTGAAATTCTCTTTGAAGCTTTTGTTAACCTTTGAAAACGGGATAAAACAGTCAGTAGGATATCAAGGCTGCTTTCTTCCACGGACATGCACGTTTTCTAGCCGTTCGTGCTGGTGTTTCCACACGTTGCCTTTGTGTGATAGTGCCCTTCTATGGCTAGCCACCCATGGCCTTCAGAGCTGCACACTGGCACCGTTGTTACTCGTGACCTGTATAAGAAGTGGTCCTCTGTAAGGTAGCGAATAGGGCGAGTTGGTAAAGGTCATGCCTGATGAAAACCGCTCAAACGACGACTACGCAGTGAAGACAACAAACACGACCGGACGAAGCTGTTTTCGCAACTAAAGTTTTGTTAGTGAAATTAACAGAAAGAAAATAGCGTAGCCGACACTGATTACATCAACAAACACCTACTTATCTATTAGGCACTAAGCAATATTTGGAGCTGAAATGAAATTTTTTGTACGAATATTACAAAAAGGGGAAAATATTTCTAGTGAAGTGACGAATGCGAATTGTGTTAAATTGCCAGGTTTCACGTAGTTAAAAAAGTTTTAAAAAAATCGGTGAGCTTTTCTCCGCATCCGCTCAAAGGCCGGTGAGCTTTTCTTTGCACCTGCCGGTTTTGCGGTGAGCTTTTCTCCGGTGAGATTTTCTCCGCCGCCCCACCGGAATGTTCATCGAAGCGAGACCGCACAATTTCTAAGGGGCTCGTGATTGGATCTGGCGGTCCGTAGCCTTGGCCTTTAGTCCATCGTAGGGTGAGACGAAGTATAGTCCCAAATTTTTCGTTTTGTTTTGTTAGCAGCGTTTTTTGACCGGCTATTAGGATTCTTTGTTTAAAATTACTGGCCAATCATTTCGGTAAGGGACGACCACTTTTTCGATGAAACGGCGTTAGATGAAATGTCCTGGAACCTACGCGTTTGCCACTTTCTTTCCTTCGGGGTTATTTTCCCGAATATTCCTTTCCTCGACGACAACTAAAGCACAGCTTTGTACCCCCCCCCCCCCCCCTTTTTTTTTCTTTTTTTTTCTCCCTAAATAGAAAGTGACAAAACACAAAGGCCCGGACTCCTTTATATGTCATATAACGGCACCTACCCTAGCCACAAGCCGCTTCTGGTCAAGAGATCCAACGAGTCAAAAGATCCAACGAGTCAAAAGGTCCAATAATGGATCTCTTGACTCGTTGGATCTTTTGACTCGCCAGACCCGAGTCAAAAGATCCAATGTGGGTCAAGAGATCCAACGAGCCAAGAGATCCAACGAGTCAAAAGATCCACGGCGAGTCAAGAGGTTCAACGAGTCAAAAGGTCCAACGAGTCAGAAGGTCCAATAATGAATCTTTACGCGTTGGATCACTTAACACGGCAGACACGAGTCAAGAGATCCACTGTATGTCTAGAGCTACAATTACTCGAGAACTGCCGCTTAATATTGCAAAGGGGTCACAAAAAGCCCCTCACCACTCATCCGCGGGGAGGCGTTGCACAATAAAGATCCGTAAACGATTTTTGACTTAACGCCTTAGTTTTAGTTGAAAAAAAAAAAAAAAGAAAGCGAAATAGATTTAAGTTTGATGCGCCGCTCAAATACGCACCGTTTTCCGGCACGGAGACATCCAGTTTCGTGTCGCTGGCTATGGGAACTAGGGAGGGAGCGCTTTTCTTCGCTTCGGGTAGATGACGTCATAAAACTTTGCGTAAAAAAAAATCAAGACTATCAGGCTTTTGACGCGTCTCTTCGCGTTTTCACGATAACATTTGAAAAAAATTAGCCTCAAATCGAGCAGACACTTACTGAGCTTGCTAACTCAATACACTTTCAACCAGTTCACGTCACGCGCGTAGTTTTCTCGGCCGGCACAACCAGGCTGCAGGATGGAAAATAGTCCCCTTTCCTCTTCGCGATTTCTCCGCACACTCGCGACATTTAGAAAACTCAAAACGTGCTTTCTTTCTTTCCTTTTTTTTTTTTTTTTCTTTTGTTTCACTAACCGAAAGTTAAGCGAAAGTGACACGCACCAGATTCTTTGAACATTAAAATCATTCCACGGCCCCTTTGAAGGGGTCACGAAACGTTATCGGGTTGAAACGTTCCTGACCTTGCCGGTTCGTACTGGTCCCAGCCTGGCAAAAGTATGCTCGCACAGACCGCCACTGATTCAGAAACTTCTTTGTCGTGGGGAAATTGTGAAATTGCGAAGATAAAAGGGCATTACTTCTTTCAGTATTGCCTTTGCAAACCTGGATGACGTGATTGTGGAATGGAAACCACTTGACTGACGACACTCGAGCGCTGCACATGCATAGGTTGGGCACGAGAACTGCGTGAGCACTCGACTTCAGCTCGTAACAATGAACGCCTCGGCGGACACTCGGGTAGTGGCTCGTGTCCAACCACTGCGGTGATGAGGATAGCTGAACTCTAACAATGCCCGGAGCTCAGCACGCGTTTTCTACTTTGTCAACCCCAGCACGTGGGCATGATTAACGTTGAAGGTATAGGATATAGGCACCATGCCACCTGGCCGCTTGTTGTGGCTCCGAGTTGAGGGGATAAACGATGCTCATATTTCTCGAATTTTATTGGCGACTGCCATTGCCTAGGAAAAACTACTAAGGTTATCCAGTTATTAACCTTAGGAAGCGATTCTAAGTAGTATTAAGCAAAAGTAGAAAAATTGTTAGATTTTTCTACTTCGAAGAGAAACATCTCTTCAAAGTGACGTTAGATGGCCACTTCGAAGAAAGTAACTCCCGATAATTCACCGGTTCTTTTCGTGCAAGCAAGATATCGAGCTTGGCCAATGGGAAGGCAATACGACAAAAAATAATTTAAAAAATAATTTTAAAAATATATATATCTATTTGTATTTTTTTAAGGCGGGTTGATATTATGGTAAACTTTTCCCTTTTAATGAACTTTCAGGTTCGATATAGGATATATCGAAATTTAAATTAGCATTTAATAAGCAGTTGCAGTAATGAATCATGGGATGCAAAGTTCCAAATATGTCGCGAAAATATGAAAGGTACAATGTTGTTTTTTCCTGGGCTTTATTACGTGCGAATAAAATCATTCAGTTTGCACGGACAAAATTGACCAGATGCCGTATATGAAAAGGAGAAGTAATATATGATTTACGTGCTTATGCAAACCAAAAAATAAAATAATATATAACACGTACTATCGCGATTCATCGAAAGACGAATAAAAGTGTGCATTTCTTTTGATCAATGCTGCTCAACCTGGACACGAGCCAGTGAAGCGTGTGCATGCACAGCAAGACAAGGGGTACTTTTTCTCCTACTCTAAAATGCCTCGAACACAAAGGTGTTCAAGGCGTCGCGCGGAGCGAGATGTCCCATGACGCTCTCGGCTTCTAGCAAGGCTGCGGTGAATCCTTAGGTGAAAAGGCGTATAGCCTGGGGTCTTTAGGTGCACCACGCCGTAGTGGTTATACGATCGCACGCCGATGCTGGTTCTCCGCACAGCGTGGTGCCAGTCAGCAGTCATGCTGCACTCACCAGCAAGATACTGCTACATGTTGACCCTCTGGATGGCTGCCAAACATTATGCTGTCCAAATGATTCACATAACTCTTCCTCCCAGTTGAGCTCATGCTGCGTATAAGACCAATGCGCTGTTTCCATACAAGCCCTCACGAGCTGTGGGGAAATGCGCAGTTTCTGCACGAAATGTGGGTACTGCACGTGCGCAGGAAGCGCGCCAAGTGGACCGTTTGTGTGTGCGCAATACCGATAGCAGTACCACCGCAGTAGCGGGCCGTCAGTAGCGCGTGTTGGTCTATACGTGTCTCGTAATTCAGTCACCGATTAACAGTTCGTTGATTTCTAAATTCGAGAAACAATCTGCGTCCCTACGACCGTGTAGCATGCATAACTCTCGGGAAATTGCTGAGTTAGTCAAGCATACCGCACGAATAAATGGCGTTGGAAAATGCACAACGCCGTGACACAGCCAGCCATTCAGGATCCCGAAACTTTTCATCCCCGAGGCCACTGTATCCTCTTCTCTTATCTCCCTCTTTTTTGTTGCTTTGTTATTAGTCGCGGGATCCGACCCCGCTGCAGTGCAGTGACCGTCACGCCCCTCTTTGCCATTCGAAAGTCGTCATTCATCGTAGTTTTGCTTTTCTTTCTTTCCCGCTTTTCTTTAAAGTCCTTCCTCCCTTTTCCCGGTGATCGGGCAGGGAGTCAAGAGGTCCAACGAGTCAAAAGGTCCAATAATGGATCTTTTGACTCGTTGGATCTTTTGACTCGCCAAACACGAGTCAAGAGATCCAATGTGGGTCAAGAGGTCCAACGAGTCAAGAGATCCATCGAGTCAAAAGATCCACGGCGAGTCAAGAGGTCCAACGAGTCAAAAGGTCCAACGAGTCAGAAGGTCCAATAATGGATCTTTTGACGCGTTGGATCTTTTGACGCGTTGGACCTCTTGACTCGGAATCGCCACAAGCCAGTGGACCCCCTCTAACAAACCGATCTCACCAGTGTTCGGCACATGCGTGAGGCCGACATAACTTTAGTTCACAAGAAGCAGGCGGCAGTGTCAGAGACGGCTCGTGCCGTCTCGTGCTTTTCACGCGCAGAGTTACAGCGAGGTTCGGGCACGTGCTGAAATACTAAAGTTCTCTGATGCAGTGCGGCAGCGGTGGCGTAGTCAAACTGGCCCAGGGCAAAGAGTGAGCATAAAATGTTCGTCGTTTCGTCAACCTTTCTTTGTAACATCGCGGAGGTTTGTGGAAATTTCAACTCCGACTGAGAACGAAGTTGGAAGCCGTCCGCGCCAATATGGTGCCTCTATTAGCCGCGAGAACGAGCTTGCAATCAGTCTAATGATTGGTTGCTCTATCCTCGCCGTGGCGTCACTGGCAGGACAGCGGTTTTGTCCCCAGGAGATTAGGATCGCGCGAATAAAAATATAGGCCCTGTGGCACTGTAGGCACGATAATTCTTGCCTTGCAAGAATAAGGCAAAAATTATCATGGAATATATTATCAACCAATTCTAAATCGTTTCCGAGGCGGCTCTAATACTCTACTCAAAAAAAATGTTTTCCTTTTTTTTCTGAAATAGATAAATCTAGAAACTGAAATAAGGTATTCTCTGCTGAAATAAGGACTATACCCGTCGGTGCACCGATCTCATGTTTTTAAACGTGAATCGGTCATAGTATGCGATGAAGACCACTGCGGAGGTGGCCGCAGTACATGGCTCACTGATACGCAAACATTCGACTTTATCTCAGTCAAGCCTGACATATAATTAACTCATTTCGAAAAAAAAAAGCAAAAAAAAAAAAACCCTACCTGTGATTTTGTAAAAAATATAATCACATGGCCCACAAATCAACCAGCGCACTTTTACTCTTTTAGTATGTGCAACAGCGTTTACTTATTTGAGTGATTTGCGGTGGCGGCGTCTCGTCCGGGCGAACAAAACAAAAACAAATCCGGTGCTCGGTAAAATATGCTAGGGCCTTAGTGGAAAATCAGTTTTGAGACGCGATTAATCGGAACACGTAATTATGGAAGTTATTGTTTTAATAACTTGTTTAAAGCATAGCTTTGTCACAATAAAACTACGCTTTGATCAGTACGTATATAAGACGCAACACTATCTAAACGTGTGGTTATTCATTTTTTGGCATTTCGGCAGTACAACAGATAGTTCTGATTTCGTGCCATTTAGAAAACGCATACCGATTTGGGGATCGGGGTGACCGCTGAAATCTGGTGCTCTAGAAAAATAAGTTGGGGCTCTAATGGCTGCTAATTGTATCGTGAACTGGTTCATTTCGTTTCTTTATTCGCACAAGGAGATCAGACACTTTTTAGAGTAAGTAGCTTTATTTTTTAAAGCACTGCTCCGCGGGAATGAAAAGTAGGCTCTGAGGGGATGTGATTTAGGACGCAACACCATTCTGACTTGTGGTAGATTACTTCGCAACATTATGACACGACGCATAGCATATTTCGTTTTGTAATCACGATATGGCATATTTCGTTTTGTAATCATGATATGGCATATTTCGTGTTTGTAATGACGATATCAACAGTCTGCAGGCTATTTGGAAATCGTATCGTACGATAAACCTCGGAACGCGAAGAACCGAGCCAAATGAATCCAAAGTATCAGGCAGCTAAATTAAGCGTTCTCTAACCGCGTTTTTTTTTTTTTTTTTTTTTTTTTTTTTTTTTTTTTTTTTTTAAAGTTTGGTAAGAATGGGACAAAGGGCCCCTTCGCGATGGCCTCGGAGGCCCACCGACGGAGGAGCCATAGGACGCGCGGCCGCAGAAAAAGGGAGAGGAGGAGCGCGCGAACGCGAAGCGGTGACCAATATGGTAGCGCAGAGCGGAAAGGGCAGAGATAGTCCGCGAGCGCTTGGGTCATGAGCGGCCGCTCCCCGAACCACCTTTGTTTCGTGTTTTCGTCACCGTCGTTTTCGCGCTCCGGGAGAAACGGCTGCGGCGCAGAAACGGCGAAGGGAAAGGGTTGTACTAGATAGCAGAAAGTATAAAACAGAGAGAGGACGAAACACAGACGAGGAAAGGGTTGACGTCGAGTTTCTCTTCTCCACGAGTCCAAAAAAAAAAAAAAAAAAAAAAGAAGGAAAAAAAAAAACTGTTTCTGCGTTTGTCCGCTCGCTGTTGTGTGGCGCTGGCAGACAAGCTTCCCTCTGGAAAGCTATAGATTAAACAAAAGAGTTATTGCCAAAGAAAGCATTTATGACAATTCTAGGGGAAGCTCATTGCTGTTTGAGGCAAGAACGGGTGTTCTGCGAACCAGAACATACAGAGTGAAGTACCAGGAAATTGATACAGTGTGCACTGCTTGTGGAGAGGAGGACGAGACGGCTGAGCACTTGATACTCTACTGTAAAGGGCTTCACCCTATGCCTACCGAAGACAACATAGACTTAATAAAGTCATTGGGTTTTGGAGACAGCGAAGGGAGAGTGGATTTCAAGACTGCAGAGATTACCAAGCAAAGATTAAGTGAATGGTGGCAGAAATCGAGAGAAAACTAGGTATTTTCTTATCCACTGATGGCAAGGGGGTTTCATAGCCTCACTTTCTTTGCACTGCGGAGTGAATATAGATTTCACATTTAAATATTCTAAGCTTAAATGGTAAAACAAAATGGCTAGGTGGCGTAAGCTACCGCCCGATCCAAAGGGCTCAGCCGTATTCATTCATCCATCCATCCATCCCTCCGCTCCTGGTTCCCCGCCCCTCCTCTCCTACCTTCGGCGGCCACTTTTTTTCGCGACGTGCCGGGCTTTCTATCCTCTTTTTGAGCGAATAAAAAACAAAGCCATCTCGCAGCTCGCAGGGCGCAGAGCCTTCTGAAGCCGTCCGCTGATAACCGGAACAAAAAGTCAAGCTTTTCTTTATTTTTATTTGGAAGTAGAACTATATCGGCGTAGCAGGTTTCTACTTGAATATGTTCACTCGCGACTGTAGCATAATGGAATTTGGGAAGATCGAGCGAGGGGTTGACCTCCTGATCCTGTGGTCATATGTGCACTTGTAATTCGCGCATATGAATTAATCGCAGTCGCACTGTCGCAGAGGGTCTGCGATAGAGTTGTAACCAGTTGAAATCCTATCGCAGCCTCGGTATGCTACTGGGTGCCTATCGGTGCGATTGCTGCTTTCCACGTGACCAGAAAATGAAGAGCGGAAACGACGGAAGCCAATTCTAAAAAAGTATTGTATTCATTATTAAAATTACGTACTTGTTGCTTAACGCATGGTCCAATGCGACAGCAATAGCTTTGGTGGCTGAAGGATGCGAAACTAATCGTCGCGATAAGTGTCAATGCGCCGAATCCTCCGGATAATCACCGGACAAAACCTCACCACAAAGGCGTAATGGAAGGAACGCTGATTTTCTTATGAGGATCGAATTTTTGTTTCTGGGGACCGAAAAGTGAAATCACAAATGTCTACAACGTTCACCTTCGTTTTGTAAAAAATAATAAAAAATAAATTAAAATTTATTGTAATTGCACATATTACACCGACTTGACCTAACAATAATACTAACAATTTAATCAGGCGTTTTTATTCCATGCGGGGGACATCATCTTTGCGGGACTAGGGACAATAATAAGGAAAATATAGCAACCCGTACAATACGGAAATAAGACTGTGGCTGGGGATAGGCACGATTAATGTTTCTAAGCTTGGAACTCTCGTGGACCCCACATTTGTTTCCACGTCAGAGTTACAACCTTCTAAAAAGCAAACGCGTGACCAATTGTCAATAGTCAACGAGTTTTGTCTTTGATCTTGTAGCATGTGGGACCTTTATCACTTCATTTTTAATAATAGAAATTATCTTTATACTTAGATATATAGAATGAACAATAATTTTTTTTTTTATGAAGTCTACAAGATACACGAACATAATTTTAATTTTATTCGGGGGACTTCACAGAGGCAACGTCAGCGGGGCAAGCTCAGCGGCACTCTAAAATAGCCGTGCATCGAAAAGCCCGGTACTGAAAAGCCCGGTACCGAAATGACCACGTATACCGGAACAACCGCGTACCAAGATCTCCGCACCGAAACGTCCGGTTCCCTGTTTCATCAAACGTATTTTTCACCGCCGTAACTATCAGTAATCCTACTATTCGAAAAAAGGAATATCTGCCAAATTATATGCAAGGTTCATTCCATATCCGTTGGACCTTCAGACTCGTTGAACATTCAAACTCGTTGGACATTATGTCTCACTTGGATCTTTTGTCTCGTTGGACATTCAGTCCCGTTGGACATTCAGGCCATAAGCACACGGAACCGACTGCAGTTAGAACCCATCGACCTGTTACACCTTTTTTTTTTTTTTTTTGCTTATTTTGTTGCTTACGCATACAAACGGAACAAGATCCTGGCAAAAGGGCTACCTCTCGCGAAAAACACAAGACCTGTTAAATTCATACTCGCAAGAAAGCTTTCGCATATACGCTTGGCTTATGCAATTGCCGATCGACCTAATTATTACTGTCTCTTTTACAACCCCTTTGGCGTCATTGACCTCTTTGCATACTATCGTTGTACCGAACCACTCGGCTGTGCAGTCTCTGCACTCTTGTACATGTGTCGCAATTTCGGAATTAGGCGCTTTTATCTTTACGTTTCTTTTGTGTTCAGTTAGACCAGTGGTCGGCAACCAGCGGCCCGCGGGCCGGATCCGGCCCGCGAGGCAGTATCATGCGGCCCCTAGCCCCCCAGTGCCCCCCCCCCCCCCCCCCCCCCTCCAACGCGGTCAGCTAAAAAAGAAGAAAAAAAAAAAAAAGATAAAGTTGTCTAATTCGCTGCCCGTTGCCTGCCTTCACGAATGACTGACGAGAACCTCCACAATGTTTTGCGACTCGCAGTTAGTAGCTTGAATGTGGATGTCCGTAGTTTGGCGAGCGCAGTTCAACACCAGAAGTCTCACTGAGAGGTTTTTGTGGAAATGTTGTATCTCATGTCGTGTGTCGCGAGATAAAGAAACTGTTCCTTTTCGATTTATGTACTCAATGTGAGTCCGTGCAAGGCTCTCGGCGCAGGCTTGGCTGGCGATTTAGCCCTTTAGCGGTATGGCAGCGCGAAGTGGCTCCCGTTCTGAACTGATCTTTCCCCCGTGTTAGCTGTAGTTTGTGGCCAATGAAGTGTCATGCCGAATTAGTATTTAATCGCGCAGCAAATGCCACGAGAGCCGCCCTGGCTGCCCGCTGCATACAGCATATCCAGAGCACGCTTCAATGGCGCCCTCTCGCGCCGTCGACTCGGAGTGCGGCAGCCGTGAGCGCTCAATGAGCTCACTACTTCTCCTCTAGTTCACGGCCACTCTCAAGCAACCAAGGACGTCATGAGGGAGGTTATTTTTTGCTTGTTTTTGTAATTTTAATTCCCCTATAACTTTTAAAATAAAGGGAATTTCGAGAAAGGAAAAGTTTCACTAAGTTACTACGTTCACTGCGCTCAGGTTCGGTGTTAAAAAATAGTAAAAAAGTCATTGCAGGGCCCCTTTAACTGAGACTTGCTCTTCCGTATCTTCGCTATAGCCCAAAAACTTTCCTCTTAATTTCCTAGTGCGCTGTCTCCACTTTGTGTCTACACGCTGAAAACCTTTCGTGCCCATTGCTCCCCATCCATTTGCCTCAACCTATCCTCAAATTCTATCTTGCTCACCGCTTCCCTGCTCTCAAATGACGCCCATTCCATGTCTCCTTGTACTCCCTGGTTTGGCGTTTCGTAATGTGCCCCCAGAGCCAGTCTACATACTCCGCGCTGTTTTATTTCTAGTCTCGTATGCACTTCGGATTTCATGCATAGCACTGCGTTTCCAAAAGTGAAGCCAGGCACCATGACCCCTTTCCAAATCTCTCTCACCACCTCATACCTGTTGTAATTCCAAAGTGCTCTATTTTTCATTACAGCTGCATTTCTGTTGCCCTTACCTATTATATACTTTTCATGCTCACTGAGAGATTCTGCACCATCACATATACATGCTCCTAGATACTTGTATTTACTAGCTCTCTCAACTGTAATTTTCTGTATCTTCAGCCTCTCAACTTCATCCTCGTTAAAAATCATGACTGCTGATTTTTCGCTACTGAATTCTAAACCTAATTCCTCTCCTTCCCTACCACAGATGCTCATTAATTCCTGCAACTCTGTCCTGTTGTTAGCCATATCATCCGCATACATCAATCCCGGTAAAGATTGCTGAATTTTTTGGCCTAGCGTCCTGTAAGAAAGGTCGAATCCAAGCCCACTCCCCCCTTTCTCTAGTCTATCCTCCAATCCTCTCAGATACAACATAAACAGCAAAGGCGATAACGGGCATTCCTGCCTAAGGCCTCGTCTTATCTCTATTTTTCCTGTTGCCTTTCCTTCCCATGTTATAATCACCTTGTTATATTTGTAAATGTTCCGGGGTTTCGACCCCCGAAACCCCCCTCTGCCTACGCCACTGTCCAATATACAGTGTCGGCGGTAGTCACTTCACGGCGGTCGGACTTAATCCGGCGTGTTTTGGAGCACGTTTTGAAGAGAGCTGCTTTCTTTTGCACAGCTTCAAAGCAAATGAACGAACACGTCTTTTCCGTCCCCCCACCCCGGACCCAGCCCCATCAGCTTTTCTCGCGAAACCCGGAACATAGCCGCAAAGGCTTTTTGGAGATCATCTCAACGGAAATAATCCTCCGAGAACGTTGAACTGCCTGTGTCGCGTGCTGCTTGATGCTCGCTTTCTTCGTTCGTTTCCTGCGAAGGTTGTTCAGGAAACGAGCCCTGGTATTCCTTGGTTCTTACAGTGGAAGATAACACACAAAGTGTAAGCATCCCATGCAGGCAAATAAAGTAAAAACTTCCAAGAAAAGCCGGCGAACTCTGAATGCGCAATGCAGGTGGGGAGCCACGCTGACCGGATTTTCACAGCTCATACGGGTGGCAGAAATTTCTGGCTGATAGGGTCGCTCGAGTCGCAAAATGGCGGCGGCCAGAGAGCTCTTTTTGCAAAGGTCTGTAGCTCGTTTTGCAAAGTTTTTTTTTTTTTTTTTGGGCGCTTTATATTCTGGTCTATAGCTTTACTCCTTTAAATATAAAAAAAAATTATTTAAAGCTAGGTGATGCAAGCTACCGCCCGATATAAAGAAAACAGTCAATATTTATCCATTTATTTAGGTATCCAACTCTGGGCTAACAGAAGACAATCCCAATCCAAGCGCTCGCCCGCCTGGCCTGTCTTCCCCGCCTTGTCAAGGCCCGGTCGAAGTATTTACCTCAATATCACGACCGTATTTTTTTTTTTTTTTTTTTGAAGTGTGATGTAAATACGATATATGAATAATGTTGTGAAGAAGAGGCGTAAATATCTGGAAACAAGCCACTGCTAAAGCCAGCTGAACTGGCTGAACCACGGGTATCCGGGTATGTAAGCATTTCTGGAGAGTGGCTAGATATCGTGCTGTAAATGAATTCCGGCCAAAAATTTGGTTTGCTTTGACACGTTTACGCGATTATAAACGAGCCGCGAACCCCCGTATTGAAAACGGATATTTCATTTGTGGGGCAAGCCTGCTGTAGACTTGTCACCGCGGTGGCAGGTAGGTGTTAGGGTTTGCCATCATCGTTTCAGTTTGGAGAGCGGAACAAAATACTCCCGACTGCTGCAATACATCTCGTTTATCTGTCAAAACAATTATAGCAATAAGTTTTACATTCTGAGTTCTTAATTTGTTTCGCTAAATTTTGCCCCCATACGTGATTCGAATTTTCGTACAGTCCAGTGCTCCATCGTGCTTAGGAAGTTGCAATCCGCTTTCGAGAATATTTCTCGTCTTTCGTGCTTTGCGCACACGTTTGAGTTCTGTTGTGCGATTGTTGGGGAGGACAAACTAGTACAAGAAGCCCCTTATTTTTGAGTTACCCCTCCGGCTTTATGAAAGAGCTTGGTCTTTCATCTTTTTCGTGTCTAGGTTGTATGCGACTCGCTGCTTTGCGTACTGACGCAATATGATTGCCAAACAAAACTCTAGACAGCCATTGAAAGAAAAATTCGTTCAGATCTACGAAAGCTTCTTCAAAGTAAGTGAGAAACATAGCTCTGTTGCCAACGCGGAAATATTTGATGCGGTGTTATTTTGGCTCCAGGGAAAGGATCCTTCCATAGACAACCAGAACTTCTGGGATGAGCTTTTCTTGCTGAAAGTAAGTAGTAGTAGTTGTGCTCGGTAAGCAACCCGAATAGGTCATTTCCAGTGTGACTCGGGTGTTTCTTGACAAGGTTGTCTCACTTGCAGGTTAATGTCAACTTCATCCAACAGCAGTTCGACAGTTTGTCTGGAGAAGACCTTGTGAAACTTAAGGTAGATATTTTTGCGTTGGACACAACACTTGCCGTTGTCATTTCTGGAAGCCATCTTGCTGTTTCCTACCGGAAATTTTAATTTAAATTCCAGGAAACAATTAACACTTTGTTTTACCACTGCGTCCAAGCACTGCGAAGTGAGCATCGCATCCGAATTGTCAATGCTCTGCAGGTAAGGCTTTCTTTTGAGAGTTGTCCCCACATCTTCAGTATGGCTGTCTTCTTCCGCTTTTGTACCAGGCACACAGTTGTGTGGTGGGGATGGTGTCTCCTCGGCAATAGACCGATCTCACCAAGTGTTCGGCGCATGCGCGAGGCAGCCATAACTTGAGTTCACAGTGGGCTATCGGCAGTCTACGAGACTGTTCGCGCCCTGCACGCGCAGAGCTCCAGCGAGGTTGTCGCATGCGCAGAAAGACTAAAGTTCCCTCGATGCATTGCGGCAGTGGTGGCGTAGTCAAACTGGCTGGTGAGATTGGTCTATTTTGTGTCTGCAAGCTGGGGCATCTAAGCTTAAATATGAACTGGTAGTAATCTATTGTGGGGAATCTGCTTTGTGGGCAACATTGTGCACTTTTGTTTATGCTTTTAAAAGAATTGTTGGAGTTTTACACCTCATAAAAACTCTAAAATGTCTGGCAGTTCTCGCCATCTCCATGCATGCCTTCCCGCTCTATTTGTTTACTGGCTAGGTCAGTCAAGTTTCATTGTTGAGATGATGGATGGATGGATGCCAACCGCTGTACCCTTTATAACGGAACGGGCGGTAACTTGTTTCACCTAGCCTAGAAGTTAAAACCCAGAGGTATGATTTCCCCCGTCTAAGCCGATTTGCTTTCCCTCTCCAATTTCGTAACTATCGCCAGGTGGTGTGAGATATCACCAAGATGATCTTTGGAGGATCGGGCAAAAAAAACTTAAACAATCACCCCCCGCCTGAGGGAGTTGCCTGTTTTCTTCTGGTAAAACCTAGTCAGTGTTGCCCCAGCACCGGGGCCACTGGGAGGCAGGTTTGAGACTGGGCTAAAGCTACAAGGGAGGGAGGGAGTCCTGAGTTTCCTCTGTCCTGCCTGTCCCCAGCTGTGAGCATTTGTGTATTACAATGTTGCCAGATGAGATGCTAGTTTGCCGAACATGTGTTTAGAGAACCATGATAGCCTCCAAAATTCATATGGTCACCGATTCTTATTGCATTTCCAGGGGGTCTAAATTGACCCTCTGCCTTTCACTGGGGCATGCCAGATGCCCTTCATTGGTCTGGCATCTTAACCCCAATAATTTCCTTTTCATTTTTTTCCCCCTTAACATGGAGAATTTGATCAGTGACAGTCTGGAAAGACCCAGGAAAGTTTTCCTGCTCCTTAGCTAATGCTGTGGAAGCTGAGCTTATGCAAGTGGATGCAAATTTTGTGGTGAAACTGTCTCATTGGTGCAATTTTGAAAGACTGCTGTTGCTGTCATCTGCCTTCATTGTTTGCATATTTTTTTCTTTCAGTCTCATGGCATTGGTGCTTACTGATTGTGCTCACAAACAAATATGCTTATCTCATATTTGGTGGAATTCTTATTAAGTGCAATTCATTAACCCCTGGCAAACCAGGAAAGCAATGTCATGTGCCCTTCATTAAGGTTGGAGTGAGATTAGAAGCTTGGAATCTTTGTGCACGTGATATGAGGTAGAGGTACTATTTTGTTGGTGATCTGCCTCGTGTTGTATGTCGGTTGTACACACTACTATCAATGCTTTTTTCGCAGTGATATAACAGAGGTTTCACAATGTCTACCTCCTTTCTGTGACCGAGAATTTCTTGGCATTGGAGGCAATCGTGCCAACGAGCAATTCTGCAACCTAAGAAGAGCACACTCTCTTGCTCCTGTAGCCAATCATTTATTCCCTAATCACCCGAAGTGATTCATTCTGTTTCTTTACTCGACCACAGTTTCTTTGATAGTTTTAGTCTTAATGGGCTTCGCGGTTCGAGGGGTAAAGTCTGGAGGACTGCTTCCAAGTATGGTCCTTTGCATGGGCACTTTCCGAGAGGTCTGTCACTTCAACCTGTGAGGCCCTGCTGTTTGCAGACGTTGTGCGCCCTCATTCAAGGCGTCTACAGGAAAGCACATGGGGACTATGGCTTTGACATCATTAACCTGCTCATTGGATTTGATACGGCCGAGCCCACGATGCAGGTACGTTTGGGGCGGCTGCACTCTGGTATCGAAGGCGCTTACCTGTTGTTGTCCTCACTTTGTATTCCAGGAGCTCATCGACCTGATCTGCGGCCTTTTAGTTGGAGAGTACACAGACAGCCTCAAGTGTCTTGTCCTTCGATTCCTCCTCGTTCTAGTGACGGTATGCTTTGCTCATGGTGCCTCATAGCCTCGGTTGTGCCGTGGGCAGGTCGGACTTGGAACAGCAGGTGTGGTGTTTAGGAAGTATGTGTGCTGCCTCTTCAGCCTGACCCCTCAAGTGCTGCGGACCCTTCGGGTCGATCCTCCTTTTCCTTACCTCTCTTTACCCTCTTACTGATCCATATGCTGATGGGGGCTACATTTAAACGCTGCTGCCATATTGTATTATACAGCTTTTGCTATTTGCACACCTCTATTTTTAACCAGCATCCCACACGATTGTGTAGAAGATGCTCTGCCTCCAGCACAAACTTTCTGCCCTTGATAATGCTTTTTTTTCTCGTGCGCAGCACAAGCCCGGCAGAAGGCAACGAATGTGTGCATCAGGCGGCAATTCTACTGAATTCTCAAATACACTGACTATAGCTAGAATGGTGTGCCACACGTGTGCATACACTCCCACTGTACAGTGCCGACTGACTGTCTAGGTCGGAACTCGAAAGTGCCGTATCTCTCTTGTTCGGCTACTGCTCCACTGATTACCTTTGGCGTGCGCTCAACTTTGGGGCAGCATATTTTGTGGTATGCACCATTAGGATTCTTGATCAGATCCTGCGAGTCAGATTGCACAGAAATCATTGCAACAACATCGGTGACTTCCTAAATGTTTTGCTGCTTCAACTTTGCATGTGGCACCATTCGGAAGAGGTGATTAAGATTATTGGGCAAAACGCGTGCGCATTGTCAGTACCGTATCAACACACATACAATTGTTTGAGAAATTTCTGCTTCAGTAAACTGGTTTGGTATAGACCAACACGTGGCCCCGACGTCACGCAGCTGCGGTGGCGCTGTCGACGGCACTGCACATGCGCAGACGCTTCACTACACGCGAATTTGGTTTCTGCGCAAGCGCAGTGCCCACGCCAAGTGTGGACAAACGCGGCTTGTTTGTAAACAGTGTGTCGGTCTATACGACCCAAGACCAACTTCTACAGTGCTTTTTTTTTTTTTTAGCGTCTGTGCCCATTTAAGTTATTCTGCATGCTTTGTGCAGTGGTGCCTTCCTTATATTGTTTTCAGGCCACTGAGAATGTGAGCCAGAATACCCTCCTGGAGTACATCATGATGAACTGTGTGTTTGAAGCCATACTTCGGGTGAGCTGACACAACTTTCGGGGCTTTTGGAGGCTGTGTGACCAGGGGGGCAATGCCTGAGATGGCCATTTTCCTTTTGTGGAGGATGCGGTTTTAATCTTATTTTCTTTGTAACACTTTGTTTGGTAATCAAGAAATTTGGATACTTTACTTGGTAGCCTATTTTGTTGTTTTTAATTTTGCTTGGCAGTTCTTGCAATGTTGTCGTTCTGGCTGTAAGGAGGAAAACAAAAACAGCCTTTCCTTTTTCTTTTTTTTTTTTACGACATCTTTCATGCAGCAAGTTATTTCCTTTAATTAAGAGTTACATAGTTAACACGATAGGTAATGCCCAGTTGGGCCCAGTCTTCCCTCTCATCTGAAAGACTGTCATTCAAAATTACTAGTCTATTGGACTAGGCCCATGCGGGGCCCCAATTTAGGGTTGAAGTACTGCATGCGTAAAATTAGAAGAAAAGGGGACGCTGTCGTGTTTGTACTAAATGTGCTCTGTGTACATACGGTCAAGCACTTTACTGATGTGAGGACAGCAATTTCTTCTATTAACTTCATTAGCTTTATCTAATTGTTTGATGGGTGTTAACTTCATTAGCTTTATCTAATTGTTTGATGGGTGTAGATCTCGCATTCACTTCCTCAAGTCAGTAAAGTACTCCTAACGTTGTGTGTCACATACTCCTCACATATTTCGAAGGATTGAAGTAGTAGTCAAAGTGGCTCGACATCATGAGAGTGTTGTCTGCGCTTTTCTTCGACGGAGGTACATTGATGATAGAACCAGTTTAGAAAGTATGTGAAGCAGTGTTTGACTATTCCACCATAGTTTTCAACTTCAGGTTCCATCTGCTACGGCGTTTAGAAACAGGGTTTTTCTGTAGGATCGGAGAAGGTTCAGACTTGTGCAACTTTCACACTTGCCTCTTATTGCCGTTGTCAAATCAGAAGTTGGCAAATGCCACTCAACCATTGCTTCTTGCTTCAGCCATTGACCTTTCTGAAGTATGAAGACTCTTCCTTCAGTATAGTAGTGTTGCGCCGGAATCAAGATCAACTTTTTCTGTAGAGCTTCTTAGGACACGATTGCATACACCAACCAGGTGTCTTGGCATGAAAGGCTGAACTCTGTGAAGCGAATATGCTGCCAAGAAGCAACTAATTTTGTGCTGTGGCATACGTGTCTTGGGTTCACCACTTAGGATTTGCAGAGAATACTTGCCATGCGACTTAAATTAGA
The DNA here is from genome assembly GCF_016920785.2 of Ixodes scapularis. NCBI lineage: Eukaryota > Metazoa > Arthropoda > Arachnida > Ixodida > Ixodidae > Ixodes > Ixodes scapularis. The sequence goes on from NW_024609884.1 coordinate 87,441,808, forward strand.
ACGTAAAGTATTGGAAACTTGCGGAAATCTCCCCTAGAAGCTTAGAGTTCTACTATTCATGTTTTTATTTCATCGCTGACAGAGTGTTGTAACATAGCCGACTGCCGCAGCATCTTTTGCGCACATTCCTTTTCACTGTAGCAGGAGGAGAGCATGTTGCAAGTGTGCAGATAATGAATGAGTATGCACATGAAAAGGCTCATGTTATCCTATGAAATCGCCAAGTGTTTCTGGAGGTTGTCTGAAATTTATAATTTCGTGAAGCACTTATGTGATTTGTTTGCGGGATATTAAGGTGAAAGTTTATGAATGGTCCTATTGTGATCTCTCGAGCACAATTCACTATCTTTAATAGAAAAACAAAGTGCTTGTTTACTGTAGGGGACACTGCACTTCCTGTGCAGTTTTAAGCAAGAGTTTAGCTTCACAAAATAGAGCATGCCAACACTAGTGGAAACTCCCCAGAGCAACACTTTTTCTCTAAGTCTGAGTCTGAGCGAAAGGAAGATTTCTGCGAAAGGCTGTGCAAGCATCTGGGATAGATTGACATGGCACACACGTATCTCTGTTCTTTCCCGCTGCGTGTGCGTCGTTTTCCGTCAATTTGACCTGGGGGTCACGGAATCGAGACGCGACCTCGGTCAATACGATATACGCTTGTGTGTTGCAACCATAAAATGCAACCCTGAAAATGGGCCGAGCAAAATGAACGTTTGCTCGATGGGACTGCTCTGTCTTCCCAGCTGCTTGCTGACAAGCACTCCCGGGCACACTGTGGCTACGATGCTGTCCTGGTGCTCACCATTCTCGTCAGCTATCGGAAATATGAGGTGGGTGGCTGCACCGCTGCCTTCTTGGGCCACGAGGCGAGTTGACGCCGGGCTCTTTCCTGCAGGCTGCCAACCCGTACATTGTGAAGCTCTCCATCGTAGACAATGAGCTTGCCCTGAATGTGAGTATGGCTGGACGTGAAGATTGTTCTCTTGACACACCTGGTTTTAAAGGGACCAAGTCTTCTCAATTATATCGAGTCTTCATATATGGTCCAAGTTCGTTAATTTTCAAAATAAAAAATTAATTTAGAAAATGTTAGCAATTGCTATTTAAATTTTTCGTACCGAAAAGCAGGGGTTTGACTTCCTATTCTCTTTCTTTTGGCCCACTAAACGATATGCAATCAGTAAAATCTCAATCTAAGATAATCTATCCGAGCCCAAAATTAATTTCGTGGCCCCTTTAAGTTACCAGATTTTACTTTTTATAATTTACGAGCTTCTAGTAAACAGAAACCAGGCAAGTACTCTGAAAGTTTCAACACTTTCTTAATTTATATCGGAGGAGCATACACGATGACCGTCACATTGTTTGTCAGCGGTACCTATTGTGTTTAAAAGGTTTTGTTTGCAGGAGCATTGTCACATTGCAGGGGCCAGCTTCTCTTGCATGGCGCAATGTGCGGGGGGGTTGCATGTGCTGCACTAAATGAAATAAAAACTGTGTTTGCAATTTCCTGGATGCTAATCCGACAATAACCTCGAAAAGTTGTTTTTTCAGTGAGCTTATGATCGGTCATTCAGTCCTCCTGTCATCACCCAGGAATGTTTAGACCTTCTTTTAAGACCCTCTCCAAATGCGGAGTTTGGACGAGGGATTTGTTGCCATGTGCCTCCTGATGCACTTCAAGGGGGGCGGGTTTCCTGACATTGAAGAATTTCACCTTCTCTCTTTGCTTCATTTTCAAGAATATTTTTGAGTCACAGAATCGCATTAGCATGGTGCTACAGAATTGCGTGTAGCAAGTGTTCCGGTGTGCACAACTCGGCTTCGCAGTGTTGACTGACGCTCAAAGCCCATGGGCCCCCTGGCCACACTAGACTCGCCTTGCTTTCTATTCTAATAATGTAAACAAGTTTTTAAGTGCCACCACCAGTTGACTCGACCCTCGTCTCTGCTGTCGAGGCAGCCGTGTCTGTTGCAACTCTAATTTTGAGTTTAAGTTAGGTTGGACGAAACAAGCTTTCAGTTTGAGTCACAAAAAGTGTGAGGGGCTGCACGTTCTAAGGGTACTCTGGAGGACATTCACAGATTCCTCTAAATATTGTGTTTTAACAAATATTACTTCACAGAAGGGGGGGGGTGGGGAAACGAGTAGCAACTACTCCAACTAAAAGTTCTGCCGGGAATCAGAGAGGGAGAGGATGCGATGTTCCAGTTCGACTCTGCCAGAACGGGGAACTGAAATCTCGTGTTCCTGCTCTTTCCCACTATGTACTCTAATATTCCAAGGGGTGCCCCACCCTCGAAAGACAGCCCACCCCGGTTCCAGAAACACCAAAAGATTGCCCACTCCCAGAAATAGCGCCGCCCAGAGCCGTATATGTAGAGGGTTTGGTCAATGGGAGGCGCGGGCAGAGCTAGGGCGTGCGGTAGACTCGGAAAGAGGGCTTGGCATGCTCTCTTGACCAACCAGGAGTCGAAAAGAATCTCCTAGCGGGGGTAGCCAGAAACAGTTCTGATCAAAGGTCTATGTTCGTGTATGGTTTTAATAAGCGCATAAGAGTGAATTGTAGTAACGCTTCGTGGTTGAAAATAGGGTTCACGTGTTGTTTTGATCTTGATCATGCAGAAAGATGTAAGAAACGAATGCTCCGCTCAACTCTGTTTTGCACGGACAGAGTTTGACCGCTCGGGCGGCAGATTCCCAGCCCTCGGCGCTTGGCGTACGGATTATGTCGATCGTTCCACTAGTCACACCCTTCCACCATCATTTTGGATAAGCGTGATTGAAACATCACGTGTACCATATTTTCAGCCATCGAGAGTTACCCCAATTCAGTTATCAGGTTTGTTTCTCGCGACCACCGCCAGGGTATTATTTCCAGCTTCTAGTTGGTCACATTCAAATTTCTGAAGACGCCCTGGAACACGCCCAGCCCGCTTTTGGCCAATGGCGCCTCCTCATTTGTCTCCTATACTTTCCAACGAATGGCCGAACTTTCTACATATACGGCTCTGGCGCCGCCCAGGTGGCCTCGGCACTAATGGAGCAGCTGTTTTCACCGCTGTCATCTTGCTACATTTGCAGCGTTTGTCGGGGTTTTGGTGGAGTCATTTGGAACTGCTTGAAGTTCGGCCAACCAAGCTATATACTTCAGTAGTAGACCTATCGGCAGAAAGCACCTGTATTCTGAGAACACGAAAAGAACGGCAGCAGTGCTGTGACTGTCGACGAGATAAACGGTGGCTGTGGCTGCTCTAATGAAACTGGACCATCTGACTATAGCTTCAGTCCAGCTTCTCTCTTCTTAGGGTGTGGTACCGAGGCTACAAGACAAAAAAGAAATGGCGGAAACTCAATTCAGGGCGACCTTCTTGTGGACAAACTGTGCAAATGAAGTCTGAAAAGTTTAGTAACGGATTGAACGGCGGTGAAATTTTAGTCACTGGTATACATTAACTCTGTAGGTTGATTGTTGGTCCCACGAAGACGTCTGAAAAATCGGTTGGCAACTATAAACCAACTTGAGCATTCCGATAGCATGCATGACAAGTTGTGTGAGTTTCAGAATTCGCTGCCAGATGATTGGCGCACTGCCATAGTGGTACCTGTGCACAAAAAAGGGGATCGCCTAGCAGTTGAGAACTACCGTCCAATTTCCTTGACTACTTCTTCGTGTAAATTAATAGAGCATATCATCTGCAGCCAAATCAATGAACTGCTGGACAGTCGTAATTTTCTAACAGAATTTCAGCATGGATTTCGCAAAGGCTTATCAACTACGACCCAACTCGTCACTACCATCCATGAGTTTGCGCAAATCCTCGATAGGGAAGGTCAAATTAATGTGCTTTTCCTGGACTTCAGCAAAGCTTTCGATAAGGTGCTTAATGAACAACTGCTTTTTACACTTGAACAGCTTGGTCTTCCACATGGTTTTGTTAACTGGATTGCTGCATACTTGTCACATCGCACACAGTCTGTTTCCGTCGGAGGTTGCATCTCTCCAGTTCTGCCTGTAACGTCAGGGGTCCCCCAAGGGAGCGTTTTAGGTCCTCTTTTGTTCTTGGTGTACATAAATGATATTGTATCAATCATTGACGCAGGTGTCCATATACGTCTTTTTGCCGATGATTGCATTATTTTTAAAGAAATAACTTCGAGCTCGGATCAGTTATTGCTAGATCATAGTTTGCATTCCGTTGCATCATGGTGCGATACGTGGAAAATGAAGCTTAACTCTGCTAAATCAACACTTTTACGTATTACAAGAAAGAAGCAACCCTTTGAATACATTTATAATATTGCGGACACCCCGGTTACTGTGGAGCGAGAATGTAAATATCTTGGTTTAATTATATCGGACACACTTTCTTGGTCTCCTCATATAAAACTTATTTGTACCTCGGCATCCAGGAAGTTGTTTCTCATTAAAAGAAAGTTGAACGATGCTCCGATTCAGGTTAAGCTGCATGCATATTATTCATTAGTCAGATCCAAGTTGGAGTATGCAAATATCGTTTGGGATCCATTCACTCAGAAAGATATCCAGAAGTTGGAGATGGTGCAACGTCGAGCGGTTCGGTTTATTTACGGAAAGTATAGAAGGCTGGATTCACCATCTCAACTTATGCAGGCTAATGGAATACAGACTCTTCAGGCCAGAAGGAAATAGCGCGGTTGAAATTCTTGTTTCATCTTCAGCAAGGACAGACTCGCATAGACCCATTGCAATATATTTCCCCTTTAGCGTCAAGAGCTACGCGGCACAGACATCAGTTTTCACCAACACCCATTTTTGCGCGTACTAATATGTTTAAGTTTAGCTTTTTCCCTCGCACTATTAGCGACTGGAACGGTTTACCTCTCGAACTATTTATCGACACCAACTTTGTAGAAGGTCTCGAGCGTCTTGACAACTAGCATGTTTTGCTTTGTACATTGCTGCACCTTCATCTTTTTCGCATGGACATTAGGATTGTATAAACCTTCATACTACATCTGGATAGGTCATTTGGTATTAGTGCATGATGGAATTACATACTGCTTGATGCTTGCTTCTCCCCCCCTCCCCTTTTTTTTAAATAATATATCCTGTATATTTGCTAGTTAGTTGTAAACCTTTTAATGTTGTGTTATTTGCTTTCGTGGTATGTGTGAATGTATATGTTGTATCCCACACCTACTTGGGCCTTCAATGGCTTGTAGTATCCTCTAAATAAAATTTTGCTCGTATGGAGCGCTGCTCAAAACTTGAGAGCTATACGGACATACGGAATATGAGCTAGTCTTCCAAGCTTTGCCGGGGAGCAATGTGACAAAATTCGAAGCCTCGTGAGTGAGCGCTGCAGAAATGGCGTGGGGGGATGTCCCAATCCCTCTGTTGACATGTGGCTAGGCTTCGAGTCTTGCGTGTAGCTGCAAGCCTCGATCGACCTGTCGATGGACGACCTTGCGTAAAGTTGCAAGGCACAGCCCACCGGCCTGATGCTGTCTCATTGAGCTCCAAAAACTACTTCCTCTTCGTTTTTCTTATCGCTTAGTGAATGCTTTCTTTCTTTTCCGTTGAAATCACCACACTCACCCCCAATGACCACAATCACCCCCCACTTAAGACAATTCTACCACGTTCACTGTCACTGAGTAAGAAAGCTATCATGTGCTATAAATTATGTCCAATGAACAAACACGCGCGCACACAAAAATACAAGTTTCTATGCGAAGGATTGTGCACCAAAGCCTACACAATGTGCATTGAATATAAAAAAAAAAAATTGTTTCAACATAAACAGTGGTGTGTACGGCGTACACGTCAAAAGTCACTCAATATAAGCGCCGTCGGCCACACATGCACTTAAAAAAAATCTATTTACGTACATAATACCCTGAAGGACATAAACAAATATTCTTAAGCAACAGACATCAGACTCGTGTAATCAGCGCCAATGTTTTCACTACCTTTGATATACTCAACGGTAAAGTCATACTCCGTTAGAGTTAAGCTCCAGCGCAAGACTTGGTTGTTGACGTGCTTTGTGGAATTCATATAAACAAGCGGCTGGTCTTCACTCTGCAAAATGAATGACCTTCCGAACAAGAATATATGAAATTTATTAACTGCCCACACAAGAGCCAGACCTTCCTGTTCGATCGTTGAATAGTCTGCTTCACGTGGGAGACGTCGATGACTTGAGGAGGCGACCGGGTGAAGAACAGCATCATGCTGTTGTATGAGAACGGCACCCACGCTGGTGTTCGACGGATCGGTGCGTAGCACGAAAAGTTTCGAGAACTCCGGTGCTTTTAGGATGGGTTCTTTGGACAATTGTTCTCTTAGCTTGTCAAAAGCTTCCCCCCCCTCCCCTTTTTTTAAATAATATATCCTGTATATTTGCTAGTTAGTTGTTGTAAACCTTTTAATGTCGTGTTATTTGCTTTCGTTGTATGTATGAATGTATATGTTGTATCCCACACCTACTTGGGCCTTCAATGGCCTGTAGTATCCTCTAAATAAAAAAAATAAAAAATAAAAAACAATGCGAAGAAACCAACTTTCTCATTACCTAGAAGACTTTATTTTTTTGGCCTGGCTTCGATGTGTTCCAGAACCTTTTTAGTATTGCTCCGAAGGTTAGCTCACTTTTGGTTTTCACCCCCATTAACTGTCTATATTAAATGGGCCTATCTCTCAGGATCCTACGGCGGGTGCATGGCACCACGGAGTTGATTGTTCCATTCTCTCTTTAGTCCATTCATGGGCCAAAAAGTCGCCTTCTTGGCTTAGAACAGGGTTGGGGCTGTCTGGGATGTCTCCACTATGTGTTACAAGCTTAGAATTAGGCTTTCACAGTCCTCTCAGTGTCGCTCCCAAATGTTTTCTTGCACTACAAGTTCATACACTGTGTGGAAGATTTGAGCACATGAATAAAACTTCCTTTCCAGGGGTATGGACTGGTGGTTTCTACAGCCTTGTCTGAATTCAATAGGTAAGCACCGTTTGAATCCCTTTGAAGTCGGAACTCGTATGAGTGTTCAGTTAATGGTACTTGGGACTCTTGTAAACAAATGTACAGAATGTGATGCATTTAGTGTGATTGAGTGATCGCCCATTGTTTCTGTGATTATCTCGCAACTGAAGCGCAATTTTTGAAATTATTAGTGTGTTGGAATGTGCTCATTTGGGGCACATCCCTTAGGCAAGACAAGTTGGTGTTTGTTGGTGACTCGAGTGAACAAGACACTTCTTGTGGCAAGTTGTTACCACTTGTAAACTTGTAATTTTGTTGATATTTTATTGTCAATGGTTTTACGAGTGAGTTTTCTTAGTGATTCCCTTAGCTGACCAGCCTTGACTTTGAAAGCATCTGTCCTTTTGTGCAGTGGCTAAGTAGCCAAAGTGCCACTGCAGTTGGTATGGGGAAGGGGGGAGTGGAGGGCAGCGGGGTTCGCGACAGGTGGCTGAGTGTGTCAGCACACCACACCTTGGAGCCCGTGGACCGAAAGCTTGTGCTGCAGAACCCGAGAAAGAACTTGGAAGATGTCTGCCATCACAGTATTGCTGATTTTTCCTTGACAAAGAGCACATTCACAACGCAGGAAGACAATCCATCAGTTTGACCAGAAACCCTGACATTGATTGAGTGGCTTAGATGGAACCAACTTTAGTTGCAGCTTCTGTTGGTACTGAATGCTGTGTCTGCACTTCAGCATACTCTGCAATTTAATGTGCGTTCAAGTGCTGCCTTGTTCTAGTCAGTCATCATCAGTGACTGTAGGGCTTTGCTCAGTGTTTCTTTTCTTGACCACTTAGTGGAGATGAGATGTGAACCAAGTAATGCACTCTGCTTTCAGGCAGTTTGTGCAGGAGCAGTCAGAGCCACAAAGTGGACTCCTGTCGACAGTCACCAATTTCGTGAGTCTTATTGCACACGGAATGCATGCGAGCCATTACATGTTACCGAAAAAGAAGCCATCAGTTGCAGTCAGATATTCTGAGAAGTACATACCATACTTGAATTTATTTCATTACCAGACCATAGAAGTAACTGCAAGCTTTCTTTAAAAAGTAATTACTTTTTTAATTACTTGACTGCATATTGTTTTGTCTGGCTTGCTGGTAGCCATTGGAGGATACATGACCCACCTGGTTATGTGGAATGTGCACATATACTAATGACTGCCAACAATTTCTGTGGTATGCTGTGATCCGATGACTTCTCTTGCACTTGCTTTGCACTGCCTTTTTATCATGTGGATAAACTCTTCACTTGCTTTCCTTATGGCGAGAATTCAATTTCTGCATGTGCACTCGAGGGCATTAATGGAGACTTATAAGTGTGATCGAACAAGGCATTGTCATCATGCGAGGCAAAATTATTTGATTTGCTACTTGGGTAAACATTGCACGGGCAGAAAGCTCGGAGTATAAGGATGAATACCTAGAAGGAAGAGATGAAAGGTTCTTCTACAATGGGTCCTTTTTAATTTCTTTCCACTGGACCCCGTTCATTTTTATATTAAAATTATACCAATCTCCACATGCAAAGCCAGCAGTGCTGGTCCTGTCTCTTCCCTGTACTCGTCCTTTATGCTTTCTCTGTGTAAGGTTTTTGTGACAAACTCCTCTTTTACCGAAATTCCCGTACCTCCGCATGTAAGCCGTGCACACTGCTAATTCTGTCACCCATGTGGCAGTGTGCTCAACTAATACAGTCTAAGCTCGTTATAACAGACCTTGATTTTGACCAAGATTTTGGTCTGTTTTAAAAGGAGTATGTTGTATGCAGATAAGAAGTTGAGCCAATGGTGCATAGATGTGCACCAACCGAACCTCACAAATCGGTATGTTATATCCAAATGTCTGTTGTAGCCAGGTCTGTTATAATTAGGGTTCCGCGTTTTCGGTTTCTATTATTGCAAAATTCGGCATACTTTTTTCGGTGTTTATTTTAAAATTCAATTTTCGGTTTTTTTCGGTGTATATTTATGCCCAAAAAAGTTTATCGGCTTCTTTCGGTGAATTAAAATAAACACTAACGGACACCTAATCAGACGATCCTTGTAGCTTTGATATTTGTGATCACTCAAAGAATAACTGCACAGATAACTTGAAAAAGAAATCGATACTTTATTTGGCAAATGTGTGCAACTGTAAAAGAAACAACAAAAAAACACGGAAGTACAAACAAGTCAGATATGAACCCTATGCCCAAAACACACGGAACTTTACTCTCTGTACATCGGAATTACGTGATCTTATTATAGTACACACACATGTACTTTCCCAGGTTTCCTTCGTTGATCCGCACTTTTCCTTTTTTGTTAATATGACCGTGAGCTTCGAGAATGCCCTCTTCACGCTAACACTGGACACTGGGGGGCTGAGGAGATGAAGCGCTGCCTGAGCGAAAATCGGCCAATCAACCCGTTGTGACCGCCAAAAGAGACACGGTGCGACGTTTTGAAGCACAGCACAACATGCAGAGCTTGCATCCAGTCTTCCTTACAACGAGTTTGAAAACACGCTCGTACATGGCGAAGTCATGGGGCATTTCGGACTTCAAGTTCTGATTGATGATGCGCACATTAAACCATGACGTCGTGATGGCATCCGTGTATCTTATCCATTCGGACACGTTTCGGTCGGCACTGTCGTTCCACTTTTTCGCCACGGCTCTGCGGTACGACTGGAAGGTCAAAGTGACCTTTTCCGATTAAAACTGAATTTTAGAAAATGAATTCGACATACTTTTATTGGTTTCTATTGGTTTAAGTCGAAAATGGCGAACCTACAAACTGAACTTTTTCGGTTAAAACCGAATTTCTGAAAATGGATTCGGCGTACTTTATCGGTTTTTATCGGTTTAAACCGAAAACTCCGAACCCTAGTTATAATGAGCTTAGACTGTATATATGTCATACGAAGTTTGTTTTAAACGGGTGCCACTGTACACCACGTACAGTGGTTTTGCATGTTTGATTTTTCACACTGATTGTTTTGAACAGTGACTCGTGCAATGCAATAGTTTGTTGGACTCGTAGAATTCATCATAAAGAAATTTGCATTTATGGCAACTAGTAGCTCTATTAATGAATGGAAAAATAATTTCATGATGCATTGGATTTCTGGGGTCACTTTTTCTGAGTGGCACGTTTACCATGTTTCAGGTGGGCACAATGTTTTTGGCTGATGAGGGCCTACCGATGAAAGACTCTGGCAGGCAAGTTCCACCTGTCTTTTGATTCTACTATGGCCTCAACCTCTGCGGGTACTCTTTGACCTTTTGATTGTGTGGGTTACATGCGTTTGTACTTCAGTGGCTACATTTGCACACAGTGGTCCAACTTAAAGTAGTGAGGGTTTAAAAAGTTGTTCACACAACAGCTTTGTTGGCAGTTGATTTTCCGTTGGAAGCTCACTTACTGTAAGGTGCCGAGCAAGAACCCTCGGAAGAGTTGGAGATAGTCACGAAAAAATGGGGATAGGCTCTTGTTAGATGAGTGAGCAAAAACGCAGAAGGGACACGTGGTAGGCTAAGCCCTTATTTGATCCAACGGAACAGTATGAGAGCAGTACAGGGGTCTAGTGGAGACCCCAATTTTTCAAGCAGCCGCGACAGTCTCGTCATCTTGCTTTGCGATGGCAGTCTCACTCAATCTTTATCGCTTTGCACCGACACATGCACATAAAAGTTGACCACTTCTTTGAGAAACTCACACTTCTTGAAGAAGCAGCCAATGTGGAGGAGCACCTCGTTTAGATCGGTGAGCTTGGAGGTTTGCTGGGCAGGGTGCTTGTTGTGACCATTGCCTATACCAAATGTTTCAAAAGTAGGGGGTTGCCACTTTTTGCGACATGGGTACAGGCTCGGCATTTTACGATAATGGATTTATTGATGCATGCATTTGATCTGATAGAAAGAATGTATTGAGAAATCAATTATTTGTTTGTCTCGTAGAAGCGACGATGCAGTTCTTCTTGCACTCTATGAAGCGGTTCATTTGAACAGGAACTTCATCACCATCCTCACAAACGTAAGCTCGCAGAAAGTTTTGCGCTTGTTTGTGAGATGGACGTTGGTGTCCGAAGGCAGACATTTTTCTAACCGGGCTGACCTTTCTCATTCTGGCGGGCAACATTCTTTATGCGACGCAGTCTCAAACAGAATCGTGCTCCACCTCCTCTGCACCCAGCAGTGCTCCCCTTTCCACAACAGAGCATTCTCCCCACGGTAAGCTCTCTCACTCAACCATAGCGCAACCTTGCACAGGTTGGCACCTGAGGTCGTTGCGGCAAGACTTTGACAACCAAAGCAATAGATTTTCACGCTGCTTGTTGCGATGCATCGAAGGAAGAGAAATCGCCTTCGATCACCATTGGTGTGGTCTGCAATTCGCGGCGGTGTGGTGTATTGTTGGCTGCATCGTGGTTTGTTCAGAAATGAGCAAATGATGGGAATAGGTAACCTGCATAAATACGCATTTATTTTGTCTAAAAATGTCATACATGGTCAGTGGAATGAAAAAGATAATATGATTGGACGGATGTCGTGCTGAGTTAACTCGCACGTATGTCATAGAAGTAAAATAATGATGCCTAAATTTCACGGTGTACACGCGTTTCAAATTGCAGTGAACTTTTATTGGGGACATACCCAGGTTGAAAAGTTTATGATGAGCGATAAAATTAGGTATGTTTGAATGCAATTGGCACTTAGTGTTCGTTGTTTTTATCTTATGATCACAAACGGGAATGGCTGCTGGTGCGTACCTTAGCACATGATGACACTTGTGTCTTGGAGGAGATCATCTTTAAAGGGATACTGAACCGAAATTTTGAGCTCGCAAACCAAGGCTTGATGGATAGGCAGGACGCTACAAAACCCAAAAACATCACTCATACAGCGATATCTTTAACGGATCGCCGTATTTTTGGAAAAGAAGTGCGCGATTGAACACGGCCGACGAGACAAGGCACGTCACGATTCCCATTCCCTCCTCCTCGCTACGTCCCGTCGAGCTGGTGAACCGAAGCGAGGCCACCTCCCCTCACTCTCAAATTCTTCCGGAAGACAATGACGTCAAAGACTTTGTTCGCTTGATCGCACCCTTCTTTTCCAAAACTATGGCCATCCATTTGAGATATCGATATATGAGTGATGTTTTGGAGTCTGTAGCTTCCCATTTAACACTTCTGCGGCCTTATTTTGGGAACTCCATATTTTGGTTCAGTATCCCTTTAAAGGGGCACTGACACCCCAAAGGTCGTATTTATTTTTATTGTCTAAAACGATGCAAGTTGCAGTCATAGACACGAAAAAAAAACCGCATCGCGAAAAAAAATTTTCCTGCGCGCGCGCGCGCCTTTTTATTTTTGGCGTTTGATTTTCCCGTCTTTCGCCTCCTCGCTTCTTTTGATCGGTGACGTCAAAAATCAGGAAATTTAGAAGCTTTGTAGGCGACATCTCTATAACATTTAATTACGGCAATCCTAAAACATGTTTTTTAACACAATTGCGAACGCACTACGGCCCTTCTTTTTGAAATACCAAAAATCGGGAGTTCGTTGTGGTGCCGTCTCCTGGATTTGTATCCTCCAACGGAAAACAGGCGACACCGCTCAAAACCGGTCCGCCGCAACGCCGCCGCTCACTCCTTTCCTCCTCGCTTTGGGTCGCCATGGCAACAGCAGGGAGTGGTGAAAGAAAGGGGACTCTCAGGTCTCCGCAATTTTTGACGTCAAGGCACCGGCGCTGATCGCGCGGGAACTTCGAATTCGGCATTTGGAAATTGTTTTTTTACTTCACAAATACTGAAGTCCCAAATTTCAAATTTTGAGGGTAATGTCTCTGCATCGTTTTCAATCGTTTCGGATAATAAAAAAAAATATGATTTTGATGTGTCAGTGCCCCTTTAAAGGGGCACTAAGGTGCTTTTTGAGATCCTTGTTTCATGGTCATAACTCAGTCTACGAGCTCTAAGCATTCTAAAAAAAATTAAATTCATACGCGACCGATTTGTATGTTAAAAAAGTGATAAAATGTTGAGATTTTTACCGTTGTCGCAGAAAGACAGATGGTGCTACCGAACCTTGCTGAATATGGTTGAACGACGGACGGCGCTTGTCAGCCACTCGCGAGCAATGGGTTCGTGCAGGGACGAGCTGCCGACCAGTCCCGTTCATCCATGCAGGAACCCGTTGCTTGCTAGTGGCTGACAAGCGCTGTCTGTCGTTCAACCATATTCAGCAAGGTTCGGTAGCGCCATCTGTCATTCTGTTACAACGGTTAGTGTCGCAATCCTTAATCACTTTTTTAATATGCAAGTTGGCCATGCATGAATGTAATTTTGGATTTTTTAGGATGCTTAGAGCTCATAGGTTGAGTTATGACAATCAAACGAGGATCTCAAAAAGCACTTTAGCGCCTTAATTCTAATTGACTCTACCTTTGGCAAGACATCAATCCTTAAACTCTGTTTGTTAGCAATCCGTGTAAGCGTGTCCAGCCCATTATGACTACAAAGTTTACTAAGACAGCGCAGCTTCGGTTAAACGTCCACATCCACGCACTCAATCGATTGAGTGCATGAACGTGGACGTTTAACTGAAGCTGCGCTAGCTCTGTAAACTTTGTAGTCGTAACGGCTAGATGTGCTTACATGTTAGTATGCAAAACATGAGAACCTCAAACTGGCCAGCCAAAGCACTACATGACACACAGAATAGTAGGCACAGGCAGATGCTGTAGCAAGAATGTTAGGACCTCACTGAATAGTGATGTCATGTGAATACTGCATGTGGAGTGTGCAAAGAAAATTTTATGGGGATTGCACATGGCATTGGGCATCAAGTTCTGAGGCCCGTAACTGGCGTAGGGCACTTCAAGTCGTCATGCCTAGTCTGTGGCGGCATCACTGTGCACTGTTTGTTGGCAACCCACTATAGTAGGTTTCGACTTGCGGGAAATGAGACATCTTTCACCACATAATCCGTCCTCAAAGAATATCATCTTGGTTCTATGCAAAAATGGCTCTCTGATGTACAGGAGGCAGCAACATGGGCTAACCCAACAAAGCTCCAGTCGGGGCTCTAAAAACCCCGCGTGGGGCACTCCTGGCATGCAAGCTATTGGGAGCAAGGTTGGAACGGACAGCTGTGGCATCGCATACGAGGTGGTGGCGCTAGCATAGGTCGGCATTTTAGAGCCCCTTCATTCACCACCACATTACGAACAAAATCACGTCTCCAAATTCATTAGCATTCACGTCACAAGGTACTCCGACCTCCCGAAGTCACGGCCCATCACATCCCGGCGTTCATCCGCGCCAAAACTTCATCCCCTTCACATCACGGCTTTCAAACTCCGCCGAGAATTCATCCCCTTCACATCACGGCGTTCAACCGCGCCAAGAATTCATCCCCATCACATCACCGCCGCCTCCGAATTCACGGAGTCATTCACCATCACATCACCAATTCACGAAGTCAATCACGAATATCACGAATTCATCGGAATTCACCATCGTGAATTTCATGAATTCGAACTCACCATCACATCATGAATTCATCTGAATTCACCATCACATCACGAGTTTATCCGAATTCACCATCACATCATGAATTCATCCGAATTCACCATCACTTCATGAAGTTATTCACCATCACGGTCAACACGAATTCATCGGAATTCACCATCACGTCATGAATTCCGCATAATTCAGGAAGTCATGCAGGTTCATTCTGACTAAATTTGACTTAACGGCTGGTAGCCCTTCACGAGTTTGCAGTTCTTGTGGAATACGACTGTGGCGCCTTTTTGTGTCATCCACTTGAAATTGGGACCTGACTCCATCGGGGAAGTGGTGCATTTCGAGTGCATGAAACGCAAAGCACATTGATAGAGCGCCAACCCAGCCAATGCCGCGCTGCGATCTTGTCACATGAATGTGCTCCGTGCTCCGCCATGCGGAACCGGCAGGCCACGTGATTTGGTCTCGGCGCCGGATCAGGTGCGCCTGCTCGTGACGTCGGCTTCGGCTTCGTCTCTTTTGAAACAATATATAGCTGCGCCACGTAGACGAAGCGGCGCCTGCTGCTACTAGTGCCCGCCGCCTTGGCACCGGTTCGCTGCCCCCTCGTAGTCGTATGTGAGAGCAGTGTTGGAACTAATGCGTTTCAAGTAACGACGTTACTGGTAACGCGCTAGTTTCTTGACTAACGTACTAACGTACTCGTTAGAATCCCAAATGTCTAACGAGTGATGTAATGTCATTATTATTTTAGGGAATCTCCTATGAAATTACGTTACTCGTTACTTTTGATTGAAAATGGCCGCATGATTGTTTGAAAACAAAATAATTTTTATTTTGTACACTACATGTACAGATATCACAATTCACATCATGAGTTCATTCAAATTCATGAGGTCATTCACCATCACATCATGAGTTTACTCAACATCACATCACAAATTCATTCAAATTCACGAAGTCATTCGCTATCACATCACGACTTAATTCACCATCGCATCACGAATTCATTCAAATTCACAAAGTCATTCACCATCACATCACGACATTCATTCAAATTCACGACTTCATTCACCATCACATCACGAATTCATTCAAATTCACGAATTCATTCACTATCACATTACGAATTCCTTCAAATTCACAAAGTCATTCACCATCACATCATGATATTTTTCAGTTTCAAGAATTCATTCAGAGCCATTCGGATTCACGCCGTGAATGTGAATGATGGTGAATGAGCGAGTTCATGAATGGATTTGCCGAGGTATGGGCGCTAGTATTGATAAGGCACACTTCCACGGCCAACTTCAACATCGTTCTGCATGTTAACCCGGTAGATTGTGTGGTGTGACATCTAAAAAACCCTTATTCTACCTGATGTTTTTTAGTTTGTCTTTTGCCACATCAGCAGCATTATTAACAACCGGCTCAAAATGCAGGCTATTTTGAGAGTTGACCATGAAAACGCGGCCTATCACCAACACCTCCCTTTTTTCTGGAAGTGGCCACCGTTTATTCCAACTTCGCATTAGGGGTCTGATTTTTATCCATGAGAGCAAGGGCTTTCTAGGCTGCCAATTAGACGTGCCATTGCAGTTTTTTTTTCTGGGCAAGCATTGTCGACCAATTAGAGATTTATCTGCTTGCGAGTTCACGATCGGGCAGTATTTTGGTGAGAGCTTTTCACCCACATACGAATGGACAAAGTGGTTTCGCCGCTGCTGATGTTCTTCTGAGCATTTCTTTGTCTACTGATGGATTTTAGCATGTGTGGCTGCGAAAAAAACTCTAGATTAGCAAAGGAAGCATGGGTAGTCGATTGCTTCTTATTGAAATAGCAGATGTTTACATTTTAAGCTTTTAAATCTTGTTGCCTGCAGGACTAGATTCGTAGCAGATGATTGCATTTTTCAGGTCCGTTAGCAGATGACGCATAGGTGTTTTCTTGTTTTATTTTCCCTACACATGGTAGCAAGGAAAGCTCCTGTTCTTTGCTCATACTAGCAGACGAGTCGAAATCTGATCAGGCTCTCACGAGGCGAAGCCCTGTGAGAGCCAGATTAGACCACACAGTGACCAAAATTGGACTCCTGAGGCACCACATGCAGAGTTCTTACTGCTCTAATCGACACTTTTTGGCAAGTTTGTATTACTGCCCCCTGTACTCTACACAATGTAGGCAATTGGAAAATGGCTTTTTTTTTTTTGGCATAATATACTCAAACAGGTTTGCGACAAAAACCAACGTTTACCAACCAAGTTCATGTCTCCTCACCAGTAGTTGTAGCCGTGTCAGAAAAATGGGAAAAAAATCAGCAATTGTGTATTTGGGCATTTTGTGTCATATGTACACCAGGTTTGTTGTCACATTTTAGATCCCTGAATTCGGTCACATAATGAATTCATACTATAGACGTAAAATTATTTATCGTATTGTGGAGTCGCTTCATATACTGTCGAGACCGGCTATAACGAAGTCGGTTATAACGAAATAGTGGCTACAGCAAAGTGATCACGATTTCTCATTCCTTTTGCACTTCGTTAAACCGAAGTCGGTTATAACGAAATAGCGGATATAGCGAAGTGATTTCGATTCCCGTCGACTTCGTTATTACCGGTCTCAACAGTAGTCTCATTTACCTGAGTTTACAAAGTCTTTCAGTGTCCTATAAAAGTACTTCTGAGTTATACAGAGTCTCTCAGCATTAAATAGTGAACCTTCGCAAGTTCTTGGAATCGTTGGAATGCCGTATCGCAGGTTCAGAGTCATATCAATGGGTCACTCAGGTTCGGTCGCAATTGCACAGTGAGTGTGGGTGGGTTTACAAAGGTAGGCTTTCATAGTACTGCCGGCCTATGTGTTTCTTACAGCGGATGAGTTTTTCTAAATTGCTTTAGATCAGTGGTTCTCAATCAAGGGTTCGCAGACCCTTTGGGGTCCCCGAAGGCCTTCTTAGGGTCCCCAAAACCCTCAACTGAGCAATATTTTTATTATTATTATTATTGGTGTTGACTGTCTTCATGTGCACCAAGTTAGTAGGGTTGGTTAGTATGTTTCCGAGCTTCAAAGTTGGCTTGCATGTATTCAGTTTTATTTATTTACCCTTTTGTCTTTGGAGTCATCTATTATCCCCCTCTTCCCCCATCTCTTTCACTGATTCAGAAGGGGTCCCAAAACATCAGTGGTTGAGAACCAACCACTGCTTTAGTTGAAAGAATTTCAGGAATTCAAATGTTTCAAGAGTTAGTTTTGGTGGGCTATATTGACTCCCAATAATTTTAAGCTTATGGGTAGCACAAAACGTTCGGAATGAGGCGCACAAATTAAGGGAAAACAACACTCAAATCACTCTTTTTTTGTAAGTGCTACCCACTTGTGAAGAAAGTGATTTTAGCCTTTTTGCATTGTTTTAGATGTGTCGTAGTGACTTTCGGTGGTGTCATCGCTGGCATTTTCTTGGCCAATGAGATTGCCAATGCATGAAGTATGGTTGCCATAGCATGGTCTAAAACAGTGGAAAAAAAAATGTGCCGTTTGCTGTGTCATGGTTTTGTAGGGTACGTTGTTGGGCTAGTTGGTTCATCTTAGTCCTTGTCTTTTTGTTGCGCTATTTTATATGTTTTAGTAATGGTTTTCTACAACATGTAAACTAATGCTTTGAACCCTGTAAGCAGTCCTCAAAATTTGTTTTTTTATGTATCGCTCTGCAATTTACTGCAGAGGTACGGCTAGGTGGTGGAAGTTTAGATTAGAATTATCAACGGATGAACTTACCTTATTCAGCAAACGAAAAAGAACTTGTTTCAGAAAATCTTCCCAAACCAAAACACCAAAACAAATAAAGAGCAGAAACTGATGCCGAAAAAAATTAATCAATAACTGACATATTACAGCGGTTCAGCACTAGCAACATATTGACAAATAAAATTTAGAAAGAATCTCAAGGCATGTCTTTTCAACTTTGAATACTTTATTTTTTAGAGATGCGTGCAATTAGTGATTTAAATTTGCAGACTGTGAGCAAATGGTACCTGCATATCTCTAGTAGAAATCTGTCCAAAAGAGAGAGATTTTGAATGTCATATCAATATGTGATTTAGCTTCAGCCTGAAATTGGATCGTATGAATTAGATTGCCCAGCCTCGCAAGACCAAATGTTTGCAATTTATTTAAAGCGAGTTTAATCTGCCAAGCTATTTATTTTTCGAATAAAACATGTTGCGAAAACGCATTACAGTTTGAACATTGTAGCAACTTTATTTTTGTCACTAGAGCAACTTTTCATCGACCTATTTTCATTGTCTGTCTCGAACCTAAATAGACCAATTTTCGGAGATTACTGAACCAGTAGCATATATGCACATTTTTGAACACCAGACCGATACCAATTACTTGGTTATTAAGGTTAGTGTAACCATAACTGAAGCATTATTTTTTCGTTTTGAGTCTGGTCAGTACTCGTAGGCTCGCGTAGGCTCGAGCGTGGTTTGCATGAGCAATCTTGTGACCCTGAAGCAGCTGATGTTTTCCTCGGTGTGCAGACCTGGCGCCCGTTGAGGTGAACACGATGGACCAGCCTCCGTCCAACCTTCTGGTCACTTTCCTGGAGTTCTGCTCTATTGTTATGCAGAAAACCAAGGGTTTGTGCCTTCTTTGAGCTCTTCCATGGTTCGCTTCCCTTCTCATGTGTGGCATGATTTCAGATGAAGACAATGCAAACACGACCAAGCTTGGTTTCATCATCCTCACGTGCATTACAGAGGTTGGTCCTTGTTTTTTTCAAAGCTGCGTAGACTTTGCGCTAAGACTGGCTCCCACACTTGCAGTGGAGTGTTTTAGACCTCTTGGGATCGACAAGGGAACACGCCTTCTTCATCTATCGGGTAGTTGTGGAACGTTTGGCATTTCCGTATATTTCCTGCCTTTTTTTGCGCATCATTTTCTTTTTATTGGCTTAAACAACTTGTGACAATGGTAGTACAGACATACATACATACCCATAGGTAGTACATACAATTGAAATGCTGCAAAAACGGCTCTGGTGTAATGCACTTTCAAGGTCAGCGCATAGAAGGCGACAGCGTGCTATAGTCCGTTGCAACTCAAAGAGGTAGGGCGAGGGAAAAGAAGGCTGAAGAGGAGGAAGCAAATGGAATGCTGGAGAAGAGAGGGGGAAACCTCCTCCTTTCTTTAGCATTTCGTCTGCTTCCTTCTCCCCTGCCTTCCTTTCCCTCGCCCTACTTTCTTAGGTTGCAACGGACTATAGTGTGGTCTCTCGTCGTAAGAGATCTCAAGAGCTCGGTCATAAGCAAAGGCAAGTGTGTGCATGGGCCTTTAGTGTGTGAGCTTTGCTGCTTGTTATCCAAGTTACTTAATGGGGCCATGAAACAATTTTTCCACTTCTTCCTTAGCTTTCCTCCTCAACTCACAAATCGTGCAGCATTACTAAACAGTTCAAGAGGAGAGAAAGGAGGAACTCCCCTCTTGCTTGGATCCTCGTTTGTGTACCCGGACGTCGCCATTCTCACCCTAGAAGATCACTCAAAATCGCTCAAAATTTGAGCAAAAGTTGCTTTCCCCCCTACTGCCCGTGGCTGTGGAAGCTACATGCTCGCTGGGCCAGCCACACTTCTATCTTTTGCCCCTCTCGCAATTTCACTGAAGAAGAGAGTCTGGTAGAGATGATTCATACTTTGTGTTTCCTATCGGTGGTCACTGTCCTTTTGTGTTTCTGTGGAAAGAGTTTGTCATTTCTTTCATGTTTGTATGGGTTCTTGGAGGCTATATAAACACCAACTGTTGTCAAATCAATTCAGCTATGTTAGAGACCTGTGTTTGTTCGTCCTTTTGTTTCCCAGTCTCGGGGTGTTTTTACTACGTCCATATTTCGATTCCATCGCTGAATAAAAAAGTTAAAGCCCAGAAGGCAAAACTTGTTGAATTCCTTCTACAAAAGGTCAAATTCAATTTTTAATGTGGGCTCAGGTCTTCGGCCCTACTTCCTAGCCAAATGATTCTTCTCATCAATACAATTTCATGGTATGAGAAAAAGACAGTGCCTGCAGGTTTAGCACAAAGGGCATGGCTGTATGACCATACCTGATTTGGATCCTGTTTCCTGTTCTGTCATTACTAATTAAAACTTGAGTTTCATAGTGCATCATTACTGTTGTAACAAGCATGTTTACAGGGCATCCCTTTTTCTTTTTAGGATCAGTATGCAAACTCGATCATGCACGATGTAAACATGGTGTTCAAGGTCCAACTTCACAGGATGGTACGAAACATGATTTTTGTTTCTTATTGCATTTGCACATACTTGATGAATTAGTTTGCATCGCCCCCCCCCTCTCTTAAAAAGCCAGAACTTGGTCCGTTCTTTGCTATGCCAACTTTGGAATGTATTGGCAGCTGCAATAAAACTTCTGTAGGTCATACATTCGCAGCTTCTTTATTTTGCAGCTGGCCATTGTGAAACCAGGAGTTGTCCTTGGCATGTTTTTAAAAGTAAACAATAGCTCTTCTGTGTATTGGAAATTTCCGCAGTGTATTAAAGAGGCCCACAGTGACTTTTACCAATTTTTTTTATGATTAACAGCATGCTGTAGGTCAGAATTCCTAGTCAAAGCAGGATGAGGAAACAGAGGAGGGGAAAACAAACAATACCAATAGAACATGTTCATTGGATAACTGGAAATTGGGAGTTGCAATTAAAGGAAGAGGAGCTAAGACATAAAAACACCAGCAAAATATAGAAATGGTCGACCTTGGAGAAAAGCTCCCGTAAAAAAAATGGGTTAATAACGATGAAGCCAAAGAACAGTGTGCCAATGTAGAAAGCAGCATCATAGCAGGGCTATTCAAACCACAAGGTCTTAAGATAGGTTTAGTTGACAAGAGCTCATTGTCCAATTGTTTTCTTGCAGCCCATGAGGCATCGCAAGGTGACTCCACTGCATGCAGTGCACTCACGGCCTCTGGCCTGTGCGCTTCTCGACCTTATGGTGGAGTTTATCTTCAGCCACATGAAAAAGAATCTTCTCCTCGATCTCTACCAGTGAGTGGCCTTTCTTTCCCCTGCTGTCTCGCTGTATTTACTTAGTGCTGGGCACAGCGCATCTGAGAAGGATGAAGTATCTCTAAAGTTGTTTTTTTTTTGTTTTAGGAAAAGGTTTTTGCTACATTAGTGTCTTTACGCTGTTGGTGCAGTTGACCGGTTAATTCAATCTTCCAGTTAATTTGACCCTTTTTGGGCAGTCCCGGTGAGAACATCTTTCTAATCCTTTCATGAAATGTTTGGTTACAGGGTGTCTAGCGACCGGGAACTGTCAGGGAAATTTTAATTACCGGGAAAAATCGGGAATTGTCGGGGAAATTGTCAAAAAGCTAGTCCAGTCAGGGAAAATGAGCCGGAAACGCCATCGAGTGCCCTGAGCAAAGACTTGAGAACTTGGGGGCAGAAAAATAGGCAATAAATCCTGCTTAGAGCGGAGCGCGAGCTCTGCTCACCCGATGGAAGGGGAACAGCCGACAAATCCAGTCCAAGCCTTAGATTGGATTGAGGGTGCGACATTAGGCTAGATCCAGTTAGAGCTACTAGATTTAGTAACAAATAGGAAAGCCGCAGACCTCAATCCAAGCCTCAAGACGAAAGTATCCGAAAGTGTGCATCTGGCGGCCATGCTGCCATTCAATTATTGAAGTGTGTGGTTCAGCGTCGAGTTTTCATTGTGTTTCCGGAAGTGGCCTCTTCACTGACGATGTCGGCGGCAAGAAAGTGCTCATTTAATCCGGACTGGACGAACCCGAATATTTCGGAATATGCAAGTTGGATTAAGCTTGTGCAAAATGATCCTCACAGTGCTCAATGCTCAATGCTTTGTGTTGTAATGGTCTTATATATTTAACCGCCTCCACAGTGGTCAGGGAATTTCATCTGAAATTGTCAGGGAAAACCTGGAAGAGTCAGGGAATTTCAAAATAATTTGCTAGACACCCTGGGTTAATTCGATCGAAAGAGTAGTGAAATATTTGAGAATCTTCTACCCTAAGTGCATCCGCATATCCACTAGTTTGGTTATACAGCGCAGCACGCAGCCTTCCGTGCCTCCCAGCTTATTTGAACGAAGTCTGTTATAAGTGAAGTCTTAACAATTCTGAGCTCTCAGTGATTTATATTGGTGGATTGATTATATTCTAACAACCACTTGCCTAAATTAGTAGGCTCGTTTTCCATTTCGAAATGCGTAAACAAAGTGAAGTGTCTTTCCCTCCTTCGTTTTACTTTGTCACGGATGCCCTGCAACCGTGAGGTTCGCAGGACGTCCGTGATGGGTAGGATGAATGTTCACGAATCGCGGAGTCCGCTTTGGGGTATTTGTAGGGGTGGGCGATCATTCAGTGTTTTTTGGGGGATCTATATTCACCCAAAACGTGGAGTAGGTGATGACTCGGGATATTATGGTATGTTAGGCAGAGCTGCCGTGACAACCTGCATTAATCATGCATGATTGTATTTCCTTTTTTTGATGCGAAAAGATGCGAAAGAATTAACTATCCCATGGAGCGAAGCCAATGCCGTCTGTAACCACAAAAAAAAAAAACTCAAAAGAAATGCCCATTTTCCCATTGGCTGAGATAGCATTTGGTGGCCAATGGTTCCTAGGTAGCCATGGGTGGCCGCTTCACGAGAGCACGCGCTTGGCCGCCGTTCTTGTGGCAGGCATTGCCAGAGGGGGGGTGGGGGTGAAGCTGCGGTCGCTTCATCAGAGCGTGCACTCGGAAACCTCGTCGGTAGCGAAACTTGCCCGTCCACATGAGTACACTGCAGACGAACTAAGGGAGCGGAAGAACGACATTCATGCATTCGCATTCACAACTTGTAAGAAGTGCTTAGGTGTCCTCGGAATTTTTTTTATAATTCAAGATTGAGGAAAGGATATTTGCATATAGCAGGAAGGTTTATAAATCCCCTCAATTAGGTATAGCAGAGCATCTTCTTAGGTTTATTTTCATGTCAAATGCATCATGTACTTGCCATCCAAATGTACGCATTGGACCTCCTGAGATCACAGTTCATAAGTGTAGTTCGATTAGAATGAACTTAGCTTAGAATTTGACAGCTGGAAGCTTGGGAACAACCTTCACAAGTTTAGCTGGGTTTTCATTCAATAGTTAAAGGGTCGGAGGAACTATTCAATATTCAATTCAAAGCGAATTTGAAGTGAATAGTGGTTTGGGCCTAATATTTCTGAGTGCATAATCCACAATTTGCACTGTGGACACTGGGGATCCAAAGTATTGGACCAGGTGACCAGGTGCCAAATTGTCCACAGTGATTTCTGCCTTGAGGGGGACAAGTACATTTGGCCACGCGAGCTGCGCTTTGCTGCTGTAAAAGGTCGTCGCAGCGAATGCGTAGGGAGGGGTCTTGGGATCACGGTGCAGGCAATGACAGTGAATAAATGACTATGCATTGTTAAACCAGTGTGTCTTTTTCATTCTCTGAGACGGGTAGCAGCAAGAGAATCCCCACAGCACATGTCTACAATTTACCCTAACAAACTGAAGGGATTCCTCCAAGAAACGTTAAAAATTCACCCAGTGGTCGGGGGGGGGGGATGATAGAAAACGAGCAATATTTTTGTGTACCCTCAGCAACTGCGCTTTATAGTCATCCGTGACAGATGAGTAGTCATTTGGTAATTCACAAACAGTACCCACAGTTGCTAAAATTGCAATGGCACCATCACACTTGATAGTACAAATGTAGGCAAAAAAACTTGAGTAACATGAGTGTACTATGTTTCGGTGAGCATCATGTAAAAACATTTTATTGATTGAAAAAGACTCGGTGGTGGGAGGCCTTATTTTGTGCCGACAGATGGAAGCATTTGAGATGATTTTGTGAATCTTCTCTCGTGATACAGGCGATGTTTGGGCATAATCCACCGGTTACTCTGCTACCAGAAGAAATGCCGGGTGCGACTGCAGTACAGCTGGAAAGAGCTCTGGACGTGTAAGTGATAGGATTGATCCGCTCGAAGGGATATTTGAAGGTCCAGATCAGCTGAAGACGCACGTTTTTTGGTCTCTCTAGAAACTGCTTATTCCACATCTGGACAAGATGACAAAACTCTCCACCAGCCTTTTTCTCATTACCTCAGGAATTGAGCGTATAAATCGTACATGCGCAAAAAGGAACATCACATCGGCATTTGTCGGTGGGACGTTCCTTCCAACTGCGAGAGACAAATTAGACAAGAGGGAGAACAGGGAGAACAAAAAATGTGCTCGGAGAAAGAGTTGTACAACAAAATATGCTGCTGCCGTGCATTGCCATCGCTTGTGTCGTGACCCCTGCTAAGTTCTGCTCGTTTTGTCGACGGTCAGCATTCGGAAATCTTGATGCCACGTTTAACGAGGCTGCCATAATCCAGGTTGAGCCTGTCGACTGACCCGCTCAGTCACACGCGTCGCATTATTTGCCGCTTCAGTAGTCGTATTGTTTGTTGCAACTTATTGCAGAGGCCATCGTTGTTATTTTGCAGTGATGTAAGGCTTGTGAGTCTCGTTCATTGGTGTGAAACTGAAATCCGTCATTTGCTCTGTAGGAGATCTTGAGAAATGTCTCTATTTTATGCCCCTGGCTGCTATGCTTAGCTGGAGCTTCCTAGGTGCATTATGGTACCTAAAAAATATGTTTCTGTTACCTTTTAATGCTTGCTCAAATGGGAATCCTTTCATGTGAAGTGCAAACACAATTATTTTTAACTCTAGTACGCTAGAAAGGCCAGAGAGAAAATTTCTCACTTGAGAGGTTAGCTAGTATATAAGGGGAGCTGGAAGGATCTCGCTGCACAGAATGCTCGCAAGCTCTAAATTATTCATTTTTGACTGAAACTCCATGACTTCATACAGCCGAAGGATGGTTGGCAATGCAGCGCAAGATTCCTACTCTGTCATCTGTAGCCCGGTTGCGTCCTGCTTGAAGGGCATTCTATACACAATTTGATAAGCGTTTCGCTACGGTATCTGAAATGAGCCGCCGACTGGTGCGTCTTCACTTTTGGTTCTTTGATTTCCGCCTCGCGACGTCGCGGCCAGCTGGTTTAGTCGCTGGCTGCAATTGTGGCAACGGCACGGCGGCGGAGGTAGATGCAGCAGATGCCCCCGTGGTCGCTTTGCAAATGGTCGGTTGACGGAAAGTGAGTTGGGATGCCGTGGCGACGGCGACCCTTGCGACCATTCGCCTTCTTCATCGGCACTTGAACAACCTGCCACCGGGATTGTGACCAGCGACTAAATGTGCCTCCCATTGGCGTGATTTGTTGCCATTTGGGGACTGCTCAGGGTGCATGATCGGTGTAGGACGCCCAACACACCAGTCGGAGGCGCGTTTCAGGCACCCTAGTTACATTAACCTCGAAAACACGAAGGTGCTTTGGACATTGTTTTGGTGCCTGCTTCCAGCGCTGATCAGCTTGCTCAAGTTCCTGCTGAGCCGAGAGTCGGACTTTGTGAAGAAGCACAACATATTCCAGCTGGCCAGTCAGGTGGTGAACATTCTGAACCTGTTCATTACGTACGGCGACACCTTCCTGCCCTCGCCTGGGAGTTACGACGAGCTTTACTACGAAGTGATACGGATGCACCAGGTGTTCGACAGCATGTACTCGATGGGTGCGTCGCTCGGAGTTGAGCCGACTTTTCCACACTTGGGCTTAGCCCAGCGTCTCTAGGTTAGAAGCTTGCTCAAGAAGTGCTAGAATTATACTGTGATGTTTACAGAAAAGAAGTTTGGTTCAGCAATGGGATGTGGGTTCTTAACTGAACAACACTGGCTGTGGGTTCTTAACTGAACAACACTGGCTTTTTGTTGTTGGCAACCTAACTAGATTGACTAGCTGCCTGTTTTTCCCCAGTAAGCAACAAATGTTTTACACGGGTTTGACGGCAGCCAGTGGAAGAAAATGGTTACAACTCTTTCCTTACTGCACCCATAGAGCGTCAATCACCTGTGATCGATGGGTGTGGAGGCCCATTTTAAGACTCCCACAGAGCTCCCGTACTTGCAGCTTCATCTCGTAGGTAGTTTTAAAGACCACAGTTTTCGTTTCCATGTTTCTATTTCTCTTTCCGTGTGGTGGCGATTTTTAAGCCAAGCGGGAAACGGACTTTGCGTCATCGTCATTGACAGCCGTGGCTGCTTGCACAGGTCCGGCGCGCGTGGGCCTGCAAGTGTGGCAATTTTCGCGAATCCTTCGTCGATTCTTTGAACTCTGGTAGCAGCAGTGGGTCTGATGATAAAGCCGGATGATATTTTAGTTCTAAAGACCTGTACTTCACCACATTGAGAAACTGCTTACCCCAATGGCATGTCAGTCATGACTGCTGACTTGATTTTTGGTAGCTCAACCTTTTTGAGGGAACTCTAATTTTTTCTGAGCTTTTTGTTATCAAAATGAAGAACACTTCGCATATTTGTTTTACTTGCCGTATTTTCCGGACTATAGTCCGCAAACTATACAAGGATTTTTTTTTCTAGATGCTTCACTGTGCCAAGACGTGAGAAATTTGATAAATAGCAAAGTATATTGATGCTGATTTATGCATGACACAAGCTTCTTTGTGAGCTAATACAGCAAGCATTTGTCAAGGTGTACTGTGTATGATAATGTTTACATTCGGATTGGGCACTAAGTGCGCACTATGCACTACTACCAGAAAATGCCAAGCAAGGGCCCACTCAAAATATGAAGATAATCGTGAAAATCGGGGACTGGGTGCTTGTTAGGTCATCAATTGTAGGTACTGTAGAATACTGCGCATCCGCCTATACCACTCCAAGCGCCCTTACCCAAATTTGTAAGATCTGAGAAAATATGCACAGTAAATTGATATGCAAAATTGATGACCGGACAAGCGCCCATGCCCCATTTTTTCGCAATTATCTGTAAATTTTGAGTGGGCTCTTGCCCGGTATTTTACGGTATATATATATATTGTGCATATTTTTTCAGATGTCGCAAAATTTGGGGATTGGCGCTTAGTATGGAATGGGGCCGATGCTCGGTATTTGACGGTAAGTGCGGACTATGCACCTGGGGCTGACTATCTAAGCAAAATCTTTTATTTTCACCCCCACTAAACCCCTGCAGTCTATACACCGGGTGCAGACTATAGACCGGAAAATACGGCACTTCTTTTTTTTTTAGATAACGCCATATTTTTACTTAATTTAAACCGACATAAAAAACTAAAAAGAAATTGTGTTTTGGCAGATTAAATTTTGCATGATAATTTAAAGGGGTGCCAGAAAGGAAAATCAAAAATATACGAAAACCTTTCCGAAATGGGTGTCATATTCCCTATGATATCCGTAAATGACAATCGCACATTCATATCTTGAGCGGATGGCTATGTTTTTTGTTTCAAGTGTCTGATTCTAGCGAGCGCTTAGAGATCGGCCATCGAGGCGTGCGATGCGTCATGGGAATTCCGTCGCAATCGTGACATCAGGCTCCTCAGCACAGCCAAAGGCTGGCCTGATCATGAGCACCGCCACGCGGTGGCTTTTGTGTGTTACAATCTTGTGTTTCGCAGTGGCGGAGGACCGCAGAGCTGCACGACGATTGTCGTGACATATTCGTTTCGGCCCTTGTAGTCAGCGGTGCGTCCCGCCATGTTCTACGAACTCGAGAGGATGAGGATTTTGACTACCAAAGGGACTCGGAAGATGTCAGCGAGGACGAGTAGAGTGACTCTCGCGCATGGTGACGGGCAGGCAATTCGGGCTAGAACCGTACAAACTATCCGGCAAACCGATCGTCCGCCCGACAAAATCTGAAGGGGTTCGGGGTCGCCAAGGAATGCCTCGCATTTAAAGGGGCGGTGCAATGATTTTAACACTGAACGAATGTGCAGCTTGTATTTTTTATATTGTTTACTTCGGCATAAGTAAGAGAAAAAGTGCCACCATACCCCAAAATACCTCTATTTCGCTGCGTAATCGTAAAATAAAAAACACTTTTTTTCCCAACCTGCGACCACATGGTGGCCGCAAATGGAACCTGTGGTGTAACGTCATTCGGAGTGGTTTTTATAAGTGATAGTGTTAGGCAATTGTAAGCTTGATTTAAGGTTAAGTTTAAAAAATCTTGTTGTTTAGGCATGCAGAAACGCTTCAAAAGCCTAATATTGCCGCTAAAAGGGTATGAATTATTTGTGGCGCCATCTACCGCAAGTCAACAAAACCTGCCGTCGCTGTCATCCGTCGACGCCCGAGGCGCCTACGGCGGCTACACGAGCAACCCGGACGTTTTGTCTCTCCCTCGCTCGACGGAGTGCGTTGGTCGCGGTCCGTTGTATCGTGGTATCGTTATTATTCCTGGTGTCTCGACCTCGACTTTGACTTCGACTGCCCGCCGCGTCGCAAGCATCTTGCGCTCGACGTCGCTCAAGCCGTCCGCCCATGCCGCCATGTTGGTCGGGAATCGGCGGGAGAGCGGCGAGCCTGGCGCCCTGGCGAGCCGGCGAGCGCTGGAGAAACGGAAGCCAGAAGCACCCAACCGGAAACCAACGCCACTCCGAATGACGTCACAGGCGAAGCTGGTGCCGCTTCAATGTTGAGTTGAGGGGTGCCAGAGATACCAATTTCTTTTATTTTTTTTAATGAAAACTAAAGCAAGCAGGAAAGAATATTTTTCGGTCCTTCGTTTTATATGTGGACGGGATCAA
Source organism: Ixodes scapularis (assembly GCF_016920785.2). Classification (NCBI taxonomy): domain Eukaryota; kingdom Metazoa; phylum Arthropoda; class Arachnida; order Ixodida; family Ixodidae; genus Ixodes; species Ixodes scapularis. Next base: position 87,471,078 of record NW_024609884.1, read on the forward strand.
TTCCCGCAATTAATTAGCCAAAGCCCGCAAATTGTTGCACCGCCCCTTTAATAATGATTGGTCAACTTGGAGGTATGCACTATTGGGTGTTTTATTAACAGCGTGCACACTTAACAGTTTACTTTGCTCTTCGTGCAATTCGCTAAGCTCTTCTGCTATTTTTCTTTTTGAAAAAAAAAAATAGTCGGCACAATCCCTGGTTGCAATCGAATATTCATGGTAGGAAGACCCAGACTCCTGAGGACAGTGGGTCGCCTCTCATACTCTTCATCGTGACAACGATCACCGTACAGGCGATCGGTTTTCACCGGCGCCCGAGAGATGACAGATGCACAAGACGAATCCACACGCTTCGGAATTTCTCATAATTCGGAAACCCATTGGTCGACGTCTCGCAGTTCAGCATGCTGTTGCCGCATCCCTCTGCGGCAAGAGCCCTCTGCGTTTGCTTGCATCCTGCACGCAGACGTGATGAATAAACACAGAAACAACTGGGTAGTAGCAAAAGAGTCATGCGAAGCAGCACGATTGCGTCATTGCGTTTCTAGCTAGGGTATCTACCGTATTTACTCGCCCAATGAACGCACTCGCGTAATGAACGCACCCCCCCAAGTCGGCTCTCAAAATTTCGACTTTTTTTTCACTCTCGTATTAAACGCATCCCCAACTCGGACATCAAAATTTTGACCCCCACGCGCGCTAAATGAACGCACTTTTCTATCCTGGTGCAGCGAGGTTGCGAATGCATGGGCAGCGTGGGCGAACAAAACGCCTTGCAAAAGGCGTTAAAAAATAAAAAAAGATGCAACGGAAGCAAGAAAAAAAAAAACAAAAAAAAACATGGAGAGGAGCTTTTTTTTTTTTTGCACAGCCCAGTCTGGACTTTGGGGTCGCGTGCCACGTGCAAGGAGATAAGAAAGATAAGCGGAGAAGCCCTCGCCTAAGCAACGCCTAAACAAATGAAACAGCTTGGGAAAGGCGGCAAGAAAAAAAAAAAAGACAACCCACCGAACTAAGAAAAAAAAACAAAGAGGAGCTTTTTTTTTTTTGCACAGCGCAGTTTGGTTACGAAGTCGCGAGGCGTGCTGCGCGCAAGGAGATAAGAAAGATAAGTGGAGAAGCCCTCGCCTAAGCAACGCCTAAACAAATGAAACAGCTTGGGAAAGGCGGCAAAAAAAAACAGCGCGCAAAGAGATAAGAAGTTACCTCGATTTTTTAGGATAAAAGGCCATTATGCGAATAAATACGGACGCAAAAATTTTACTTCGCGTAATAAACTTTGCATCGATTTTTCGCAAAAAAAAAAAGTGTGTTCATTCTGCGAGTAAATACGGTATATGAGTATGATGTACTGCCGAGGGTGGCACCACTGCTGGAGGACCAACACGTCACAATCTCCCAAGAAAGTTTCGGCCTTCCAATTACCAGGTGCAAGTGGGAAATTGTTTTATTTGTTTTAAAATTACCTTTCTTGCGTTTACAAACAAAGGCTGATGTTTTTTTCGGGTGCTGATGCAACGTGGTATATATTTAAGCAATAAAATGAGCCCTGAAATTTTGTTTCCATACCCCTTTAGGTATCTGTTTTGATGTTTGCATCATTCAAAGGCTCATTTATTTAGCTTCATTTCTATGTCTAGCAACCATGATGCATTGTAAACCTAACAGTTTTCTAAAAAGTAAAAAAAAAGAAAAAAAAAGTTACACAACACAGGCACTTTTCCTCATGGTCAGGAAAGAGTTGATATATTTCTCCAAGCAGTTAATGTATTTCGTGGGTTGCTTCTCAAACACTGAGCTCGAATAAGATTTTACTGGAATAATGTGTTCCTTTTCTAGTTTTACCTTTAAATTGTTCATTAAATATGTTTCACTGGTAATGGCTGATCGTTACAGTCTTTAAACGAAGAAGTTGCTGAAATCTGCTCGTGTCTTTGAAACAAAAGAATGAAAAAAAAAAATTAATTTCAATCACTTAGACATTCTTGTAGTATGCCAACTAACCACTTAACTAATTGTTGTGCAATTTATGGCAGTGATGGAAGTGTTGCGCCAAATTGTGCCATAAACGGAAGTGCTACATCTTGCGCCAAAATGCCATTTATGCTAAGAATTGCGTCTCACCTGCTCCAAGATAGGCTTAAACAAAGCAAAAGATACAAATTTTATTATTGGTCAGTCGTAACTGCTGAAGAAAATAAAAATTTTAAAAATATGTATTTTGCAACTTCTTTACTCACTGTATAGTTTCTTTGATCTTAGGCAGAGCAGAGTCAAATGCTCTGACACACACAAAACGAACACACTTACTAAAAGCACAAGTCACGAGGCATTCACTGTGCTTCATTGATTTCGCCGATGAAAGCTGGAACACGTACAGAATGACTACGAATGCCTTGATGTCGCGCTTTTGACGCTATTTGATAGGACCCATTGGCTTGTAGAGCACGCTGCGCTTTGTTCTTAAAACTAAAACAAAGTATAGAGATTGCTCATCAACTGTACTGACCCCGTTATCGTCTGAATCTTCAGGCGATGTCGGCAATGTGAGGAGCTAAAAGTTGCGAGGAAATTGTGCAAAATAGTGGGATGGCAGTTACTGTTATAGTACAGAACCGGGGTATTTTACTCCTGATGAGATCACTTGATTATCGTATCTGCCACATGCCTTCGTGCGGTGGCTACAGTCACGGCGTACCATGGCTCTTGCACCGCTCGCATCAGCCTTCACCGCCTCACACCAGCGTGCTTGCGTCGAGCTTCACCACTTTGCACTGAGCACTAGGAGCAGTGGCTGGCATGGGGGAGTGTCTGGGTTAGCGGTATTGACTCAAATTATGCTGAGTACTATTACGTCCTTCTTTGATCTGGGCTCTAGGTTGACCTCTTAATTCTAAAAAGGCTGTGCCGAGGAAGGGGAAAAGCGCGGGTCTATATTTAAATAAATATGCTCGTCAGCGTAGTTCCCATGCAGCAGCCAAATGCAGCAAACTTTGACTTGACTCTGGTTCCAACGCCGGTAAAGTACAGTGTCACTTCTAAAGCACAACTGTAGCTTTTTATAATGTTTGCAGGTCGGTTTTGCAGTTTATGATATTAGAATCTTGAGTTTGGTAAGTTCGTACAACTTTGGGGGACATATTTTTGTTGATAGACATACTGTAGCAGATATCCTGGTTTTTGCTGACGTTTAAAAAAAATGACGCTTGCAGGCTAAAGGAACTATTGAGTGTAAATATGCTTTATTTCAACTGAAGTGTTGAGCTGTGCTTAATTTTTCAACCATTTTTTTAATACACATTCTAAAGGAAAACTTCTTTGACCTGAGCTTTATTTCTAAAAAGAAGTTTGTGGGTGTTTCTTGGTCCTGTCTATTCTTATTACAAAATATAATATGTAATATGCTCCGGTATTAAGGTGTAAACTTTAATCATCATCAAAGATGAAGTCATTTAGCGATTGATGCAATCACTTCTTCATTTCCAAGTGATATGCAAACGGATGTTGGCATCTGCTCCAAAAGCGGCGGTCGCTGTTCCAAACCAATATTTTGCCTGCTACAAAACCTGTTACGAAGGATCAAATGCTGCTTCCATCACTGTTATGATAAATAAAAGGGTTTACCATTTAAATGAAGGTCCCTGGAACAAGCTGTCTGAGACATTTGGTAAACTGAGACATAGTATAGTCTGTTGCAGGTTGAGAAAAGCGGGACAAGCCCCTCCTACAAAGCTCTCTGCTTGCCATGATTGCTGGTTTCCCACTCTCCGGCGTTCGCTTCGCTGAAGTGGAGAGGCTTCGTGGGAGGAACTTGCCTGGCTCTTCTTAAACTACAAAAGACTCTAGTGAGGTAGATCTTCTTCATTTCTCGTTTTCTCTCAGCACTCCGTTACACGACTGGAGATAGCCAGTGGAAGGATTCTGCAGCCAAGCTTTCAAACCATCTGGTCAATGTCAGGTAAGAAAAGTAAGGTACTTACGGACATTCGTGTGAACATTTGTACAGTCAACTGGAAGCATGTTGGGAGCTTTGCAGCTTTGTTGGGGCTTAAGCTTTTCTTTTTATTAAAGGTTTCCTAGAGCTTCTGGACATTGGCATGCGTGCATTCATGCTTCGCAAGGTCATGCTTCGATATCTCTTAGAAGTTGGTCTCCAGGTTTTCCAGGTCTCAAATTCTCTAGTTACCAATGTTAGGAACTATAGAGCATTTTGTGTTTTGGTTATAAGACACAGTGAAACAAAGAAAGCAGTTTTTTTTTTCTTTTGTTTTTTGCTTCATATCTGCAAGAAACATTTTCCAGGTGGCTCGGTTATCATTCCTATATCTGGTGTGCTATAGATAATCTTGCTGCTAAATGTTGTCTACTCTTACATAGACCCAACAAAAATATGAATGGTTCTATACAAATGGCCTCTTTATAAGCAATGTCATTATATGCACAATTGGTATAGGTGAATTGCACAGACAGTTGTCTTCTCTCTATAAACAAGGAAAATGTAACGTTATTCATAGAAATGTATTAATAATGTTAGATACTGAATGGATTGCGAAATCGAGGTTGCACAGTAAAAGAATTTGTATTTCCCATTTCTCGAGAGAAGTCGAGATTATCCCAAATATTAGGAAACCTCTAAGCAGCAAACATTGAGTGAAATGGGGTTTTACCTAAGAGGACTGAAAAATACACGATGGTCAGCTCGTTTCTACCATCACCACAAGTGACAATTCACTTGTCTGTTTAGAGCAGTGGTTCTCAAAGCCAGTTTGGGGGTCTGTGAAGCCCTTGCCTCAACCCCCCTCCCCTCTTTTTTTGAGAAAAAAATGGTTTTGTTGACTCGGTTAGGTTACCGCCAGTTATATAAGGTACAGCCATTACCATCTATCCATTCATTCATCCTTTTACGTGATGCTTCTCAAGAACAAGGGTCAACTGCCTCAACAGCCTATTGTCATCTTGAAACTCTCCCATTTGACAACTCCAGATGATGCCCAAAGAAAACTGAAGAATACACAAAGAAAAAAAAAATGTACCCCTAATTATATTTAAAAAAAAGCAGGAACATAATAAAATCTGCTGATCAAATCTGTTCCCTTAGCTAGGGTATTGCTTTAAGGGGGGGCACTACCCAGAAAAACAATTTTCTGCAAAAAAAGCTGATTTTGAAAAATGCCCAATTTACATCCATCAACATCTAGAGAGTATTCCCAGAAAGTTTCATTTGTTTACTGTGCATACGGTAGTTATTTTTTTATAAATCATTTTCAGTCCACCAATGCTAAAGAAAAGGTAGAGAGGTTCGACCACTTCGAATGTGTGAAATTATGAAATCATCGAGAGACTTAATATTCGCGGCTAATATGCCGAAATTTTATGGAGCCGGTTGCCATGAACCTAGATTTTGCATTTTCATGTTTTTATATTATGAAAAATTGTAATAAAAAAACTTGGTAAATGTAAAAAAAAAAAATGCTTACTTCTTTTTTTTTTTTTTCTTGAAAAATGCATATTTTCTGAAATTCCCTTTCATAGCAACCGGCAACAGGTATTCCAGTATGCATTCCACCAGAAAAATATGTGGTTATCAACTACATTTTTTCTCAACGATAGACTCATTGAGCTGATTCCATGCAAAGCTATGCTTTACTTCGTTCTGGGGGTATAGTACCTCATAAAATTGGTTCACAGGGCTGAAACTTTGCATTATCTCCTTCTTTATAACCACAAACACCACCTGCATATATCACGCCGATTGAGTGAGCGGTTCAAAAGTTGACATTCCCAGGTTGTGTCCCCCCTTTAACCACCGTTTTATTCTCCCCTTAAATTGTTTTTTATTTTTCAAAAATAAAATTTGGGGAACTTGCCACCCTATTCTTTCATTTCGAATTGGCTTTAAATCGGTTGTGCCTTCCCAGGCGATACCGATAATGTATATTATTTTATAATGATTTTTTTCCCTCGCCCTAATTTATGTTTAACAGTAAAGGATGCCCTTTTCACACTGCAGTTGGTTGTCTTATTTTATTTCCCCCATTCCCCTTTCCCACTGGCATGGGGTCCCCGTCACTATGGCGGGTCTCCAAGAGGTCCCCGACACGTCCATGCTTGAGAACCAATGGTTTAGACTCTAGAGAAATGTTTTCTTTTTGAATCACTAACAAAGTCCCGTAATTTGTACCTGGAAGCTTTCGACGGATTGTCTGGTTGTTGTAGGATGTTCACTGAATGCTTTTATCACCAAAATTGCAGAGCAATTGTGAATCACTTCACGCCAAAGATTGACTCCTGGTCGGCTGCTAATCACATGTCGGCACTCACAGAGGAACAGGTGAGGCTGCAGTTGATCATTTCACTCGGTTTGCTCACAGTTCTGGATGCTGGAAATTTAGAGTGGCTGGAGGTGATTGGACATCTCTCAGATGATGCATGGGTGTGATGCTCACATATCACCTGTTAGCACAGCACTTCGGCTGTTCAGAGTGGTGATTCTCAACCACTGACATCAGGGACCCTAACGTGCCCTTGCCCCGAGGTTAATAACGACAACAGCTGCTAGGGCTGATTCCTAGCGGTCATGCCACAGGTTGTTTGAGTGCCATGTATGGGCAAAACGTTAGTCACAAAAACAGTCCTCCATTTCTTTGCCCGAGGTGCATACACCCACGCCTACATTCTAGGTGCTGCTTGTACTTCATTTTCTAGAAGGCGAATTGAAACAAAGTGTGCTTGCACGTGTAGGTGGGTCAATATTGTGTCCAAAGGTTCAGCCCCTTCTGGATGCGGGGAAGTACTTCCTCCTTTTAACTAAAATACCTTCCAGTTCTGGACCACGAATCGGATAAATACAAGTTTATTAGGCTTCGCTCGTCGAGCAATGGTTTCTGCAGGCACCCATTTGGAAGCCAGCGGTCTAGTGTGTGCTTTATATCTAGCATCAAGCCTCTGATACTTATTGAAAAAAGAGAAGAAAAAAAGTGATAAATGGACACTAAATGACATTGACAAATCAGTGTAAAGAAATGGCATGCACCGAGAAGTTTACTGAGCCTAACCGCCGAATTCACAAACCTCACTCCAATTGAGGGGCCCCTCCACTTCCTCGGGGAAGGCGCGAGGGCCAGTGCTGGCCAATCGCGACGGCGGATCCGTCCTCGCAATTTGCCAGCGCTGGCCCTCGCGCCTTCTTCGAGGAAGTGGAGGAGCCCCTCAATTAGAGTGAGGTTTGTGAATTCGGCGGTTAGGCACTTAAAAATGATTTCAGCCTGGCGTCTTGCATGTAAGTGCGACTGATTTAATAGGAATGTAGGCACTATTAATCGTGGTAATGCTGCCTTTTTAAGGGAAAGCTGGAAAGATTTTGAGAAATTTTGAGTTAATGGTCAGTTCCAGCATATTTGCGTGGCAGAAAAGCGCGGCGATTCGCAGCGTGTTCCGGCCTGTCCTCTCGTGACTTCGGCCGACGTAGCAAGAGGACAGGTTAGGACATGCCACGACTCGCCAGTCATGCTTGCCCTTCCAGCTCTCCTCCTTGCACCGGTTGCCATGGAGGGGCGCTACAGTAAACCCTCCTTAACTCCAAGTCACGGAAACTAGAAAACAATTTGAGATAAGCGGGGGACTGAATTTTCATCGTGCATTGTGCGAATGAGACCTTCCAACAATCGATGCCATGGAAAGAACAAAGTGACCACACTGAAATTATTAACAAGCAACACTTTTAAAATGAGACACCAAAACCAAAAAACAAAAACACACAAAAAAAAAAATCTTCCTTTATCCCTCCGCCCCCCCCACCCCCCCCCCCCCCCCAAAAAAAAAAAAAAAGACAGAAAAGTGGAGGGTAACGTTGAGAAGAGAAAGGAAAGTAAGACAACAAACGTTCACATTGCCGCGCTCATGACACTGGATTTCCTTGTGCGTTGTCGTGCAAAAAAGGTGCAAAACTTTTTTTTTTTTTTTGTGTGTGTTTTGTTTCAGATTGGTGATTCTGTGTCAACCAATGTTTGGGCCACCATTTCATTGTTTGTTGTATCCTGCCTAAATTTTTTTTGTAATTTTTTTTACAAGCTTTTTTTTGATACTTAGGTCCATTCTGAAAACTGAGATAAGCAATGAGTAAATGCGTTGTGCCTATGGGAGTTCATTCCATGACAAGGAAACCTTTCCACCCATGTTTTGATATAGCAGAGTTGGAGTTCGGGGGGGATTGTACTTTGAAGGCCTCTTCTTGGCTGATGTGACTATGAAATGGCCAAAATGGTAATGATATTGGTGTGCCACAGGAGTAGTGTCTTTTTCTCAAATTGAAGTTCACTTTAACTTCCCTTTAAAGATATGCAGTGAGAAATTCTGTAAAGCAATGTTTCTTCCCTTCTCTACTATTGCACTTTTGCTCGCCTTTACGCAGTCTTGCTTTCTCCTTCAATAACTTTTTTCAAGTTTTTTTTTTATCTGCTGGAGTCATGTCTGTTCCAATAGACATTGATAAATGCCAATCATATTTCATGGAAACAAAGACCAATTAATTGTGCCTATTTAAAAAAAATGCCAAAGACCAGAAACTTTATCCTATTTTTGTTAGAGAAAAGTTCCAACTCTGTCATTAATTTAATCTTTATATGTTACTGCTTCGTAATGATTGCAAGATACAAAGAAAATGAATTGCACAACATACATTAAGATTGACTTAAAACGAAAGAAACACACAAGAGGACGAAACAGACGACACAGCTTCCGACTTGCAAGTCGGAAGCTGTGTCGTCTGTTTCGTCCTCTTGTGTGTTTCTTTCGTTTTAAGTCAATGTAGATTACCAACACGCTCAAGTCTATAAATACATTAAGAGTTCTACTTTTCATCTGGTAGTTTCATGATCTGCCTCTTGCAGAGGTGGACTAAATTGGAGGGTCCTTAGAACCAAGTTTTTCCAGGTGTTGAACGTAGTGCGAAGCAACTATGACACGCTGACGCTGAAGCTCCATGACAACCTGGACCAATACGAGAAGTATTCGGAGAAACCCAAGGAGTCTCCCTTTTTCACGCTCATGGTGAGTCTGCCGCCTCTTTTTGCTCGTCCTTTGACAAAACTTCTTGCAGACTTTTAATGGCTGTTCGAGTGTCCAGGTTGGGGGAGGGGGGGGGGGGCGTCGTTTTTTACTTCATTAATTGCACATATGGACAGCAGGGATGGGATATTGGCAAAACTTTTAGATACTCCACAGATTTTATTGCAGTCATTTCTGAGTAAAATGTTGGGATGTTTTGCAGCTATTATTTGTTAATAGAGACCCATGTTTTTAGGTGGCATCCTAGGAAGTATTGGATACTGATACCCTTAGATGCATTTGGGTATTCTGTTTCAGGTAACGCATGTCAGTATCGGGTGTTTTGAAAATACCAGGTACATAGTGACTTTCAGAAATGTGCCTGTACTGTCGAATCAACCCTTTTCTTTTCTGACTTCTGAGGTTGCCTATTTATGGTTGTAACTCAATATACGACCTCTAAGCATTCTATAAAACCCAAGACTAGATTGATATGCGTCCAATTTTCCTATTAAAAATGGGATCAAAGATTGCGACCCGCCCGTTCTGTGATTCGGCGCAGAAACCAGAGGGAGCGATCGCTTCCCCCACGGCAAGAGGGCCAACCAACAGCAGACTGAATTTTTTTTTCGTGTGTGATTCGCGTACAGAAAGTGATCACCCACGATTGGGTGTCACACGTCCGATGGCACCCTCTGGTTTTGCGCCGAATCGCAGAAAAACGGGCGTGTTGCAATCTTTGATCTAATTTGTAATTGGGAAATCGGACACATATCATTCTAATCTTGAGTTGTGACCAAAAATAGTGGTTCTCAGAAACCACTATTAGTGTCCCTTTAAAGTGGAGCCTGTTGACATTTTGATAGTCGCTGATTTGCTTCAAAATTTGTTCAACACATTAAGAGACACGTGTGAACTAGTAACCCAAATTACAAGCGTATATAATTTCTTTTCATTAAGTTATTAAATTTTCAAAATTAGTCCTCCCCGTTTTTTTGTTGTTTTTTTTCTTTTAGAACTGAGAGGTTCTACTGGCAACACTGAAAATGTGATGTGAGATGTTGTAATAGACCCTTTCCGAAATTCAGTTTGGCCACTTTGATGACCATCATCATTGTGTGTGTTGCCTGTACATGCTAAGGTGGCCTTTTGATGGCTGATGAAGGAAGAATTTTAATACAGGCGGAGCATTTCAGATGTTTGTTTGCTGTATTGTTCAATGTCACCGTGACGAGACTTACAAGCTTCTATGCTGGGGTTACCAACTCTTTAATAAAGTAAGTCGGGATGGGGCGGCGGGGGTGGGGAGGAGGGGGGGAGGGGGTGTGTGAAATCAGTTCTATCTTTATTGCAGCATCTTACAGTTTCCCTTCCAGATAGATCCGACAATCTGTCGTTTATTTATTGCTGGCCTCTTGAAGTGGTACTTCTGCTGACCGCTTGCTGCTCGCAACAGTTCTTGCCGGAGAATCTGCTCGTAAAATTTGTGGCATTTTACACGGAACTTTAGCTTTACCTGCAACTCTGCCTGGACAAGTCCAGCACGGATATGATATCTTTCGTCTCCCCACAAGCTCTTCATAACCGAAAATATTGTCATCACAGGGGCATAAACTTCGGCATAAACCGTTCACGCAAGAAAAGCTAAAGAGCACATGTTCCAAACTTCCTATGGCAGCAACGATGAAAAGAAACAATGAGTGCAGTGTGAGGCAGGAGAAGGGTGACAGAAAGAGGTTTATTCAAACTATGATGATGATAACAGGCGCACCAGTGTCGCCCCGATTTGCGGCTTGTCATGGCTTGCATGCTAAAGTGGCTAAAGACTCTTGCTGCCAACGCTAGCCACCGCAGCATTGCTTCGTGTGATTCGTGCTAACTTCCTGTTTCGCAGCGTGACTCACATTGTTGACGTGCATTGGATTCCATATAAAATTGCTAACTGGGCAGTCTGAACCAAAACCGGGACATAGCTGTCCCGACAGGGACGATGCAGGACTCTGGACGCTTCATGAAAAGTCGGGACAGTCCCGCAAAATCCGGGACGGTTGGTAACCCTCTTCTATGCACTACGCATTTGAGGTTATCATGTGAATCCTTGGAACACCCGTCTTCGGCAGGCTCGAAAAAGTGCAAAACAATAAAATTTGGTGAATTTTATTGACAGTTTAACGCAACTAAGCGCCTCGTACAGAGTGGTAGTTTCTTGGCACCATCAACTCTGTACAGCGAAGAACATTGCTACTTTCGAACGTCTGCCCTTGACGAATAGGTACTAGATTAGCATACAAAAACTTTTACAGATTTTTGAGCCATTAGATGGCACTGAATTTCTGGAAAGGGTCTATTGGGGGTCCAGTACAGCTTGTTCCCAACGGGTTACAAGAAGTTCTATGGCGTGAAATGAATGCTGGGGAAGCTCACTCTAGCAAAACCGAAAATATTGTGTGACATAATATGCAAGTTTTACAACATTTGACATCGCCCCACTGGAAAGCATGGACAAATTTAAATTGTGGTTTCGGCATAACCTTTCTTTGCCGTTTTCTTAATAGCTAATTTGAATTTGAAGATAATAAATAGCATGAAAGAGTAAAGCTTGGGTAATCCGAAAACGTGTTTAGTTTCAGTAGCTCAAGAAATCGCCGGAGCTCCCCTTTAACAAGGCTCACTTGCGAAATAAACCGATTGCTGCAAAGGAAGATGACCAAGTAAACAGACTGCCAGTCTGCATCAAAACTAACATGTTCTAAATTAATCGGAGTGATCGCTGGTTCAGAATCTCGCCGCCTCTATGTATGTGCTGAAAGATCAAAGAGCGTGCAGCACCGTTTTGAGTTTGCAGTCCATTTGGAAGACGGAAAAGTGTGCAGCCCTGGTGATAGTGTAACATTAACCTACTCCAAGAAATCATCAGAGTGTGCATGCCTGGCTGTTTGGTGCCTTGGTCTGACCAAGTGGTACCAAACAATGCTGTCATGCATGTGCAGCAAACATGGGCTCACTAGTTTGGTTTTGCACTCTGGTTTATTTAAACAAACTTTCCAAAGTTAGGTGCATTCCTGGCAACACAGGTTGAGACTTTCATGCTGAGCTAAGAACTCTGCGATATACAGTTTATATAAAATATTGCTTATCAAGGACTGTTGCCAAGCAACTCCTGTAGGCTGAGAGAATTCTGATGGAAATGCTGTTTGTATTTTCAGGTTCGAAACGTGGTGTCCGATTTCAGGCAGAAGCTGAACCTGACCGGACTTGGGCAGGAGAATGTCTTGCAAGAATTCTCTACCATTGCCTAAACTAGCAATCTGGTGCTTTCAGTTGGAAGAGGGTGCATGTACTTTAATACAAGTATGGAAGATTTGGCGTCTTCTGGATTTAAATCTGTAAAGATGCGGTCGGAAGTTGTGTTCTTTCATTTCAAAGTTTTGCGTACAATGCTTCTGCTGCATTTGCCGTGCTTAGGTTTGTGAGTGCAGTGTAGTGGCTTGAGGCAGTGTCCTTGTCCAAGGAAATGTCTGCGTTTTGTCATGGCATCAAATCAGCCTGACATTGTTTGATGGTAATGACTACCTCCCTTCGCACTTTAATAAACAAGTGCACAAGAATGGGCATATGAGCTTTTTGTTAGGTTTTCATGAATCTATGTACAATGTTTCTATACTGTGGTCTAGTGTCAAGGGGATCCTCTCTGGAGTGGTTGACAGGAGTGTGGTAGGTTATGGAATGCTTTTAGTGCCATAACGAGCATTTGGAGTGGTACTGTGCAATGTTATATATGTGGCATAGCAGTTCTTTATGTTTCGTGGAACTGGAAAGGGTTCCCAGACATATGATTAGACTCCGTTTAATCAAGTTGCTTTCAAGCAAATCATAAAATGCCAGTTTTTTTTCTGGAATTTCCGTTTTTTAGGTTAAAACAAAAGACTGGGCAAGTTCTCTCATGCTGAACTTGTGCCGCACGTGTCGCTAGTCCTAACCGAACGAGTAGCACTGCTTCAAAAATGTTCCCGCGATCAGTCACATGAGCACCCAACTGTATTCGCCAGCCTCTACATGGAGATCTCCACCGGGCTTCACCGTCTCAAACCGCTCCTAGCAAATTGAATCCGATCTGATGTGCTCGACTAGCAAATTGAGCTGTTTACGTGGGTCGATTTGATGCACTGAATCGATTCAAAGGACTGCGGTGCAATTTATGTAAATGCAAATGTAAATGTACAAGGATGACACGTATTCCCGCTCGACATTGTGATCAGCACATTGAGCCTTGGGCATATAAAGCTGTGTAGTATTAATGGGTTGTGATCCTAGAGTGCAAGCGAAGCGCCAAGGAGAACAGCAGCCGGTCCTTTCCTTACGCTTGGGAGTCTGTGGTGCACACTTCCGATTATGAACACTTGGAGTTCTCCAGCGTGCCCGTTTCACGAACCAAGGGTACTTCCTTGCCAATTTTTCGCCTAAATGCGTTGCACTCTCGCCCGCCAGCCCCCTCAGTCATCATGACGAGGGGGAAACGGAGTGTGGGATGACCCAGGTGCAAATGTCCCACGCCGCCAATTGGCTCCCTTGGGTAGAAACGTTGTGAAGCCTTTGATCCTCGTGCCATTCTAGTGCCCTGCAGTGGGACCAGCAAACGTGCAGGGTCAACCTGTTTCCTCCTTAAACTTGGTTTCATGAATGCCCAATAGTAAAAGTATAAAAATATGTGCCCAGATTGGCCAATGGTCAGTGAAACTCTTTGTTGCAAAGAAATGGCATTTGGAAATGCCCATTATATCTCGGGGTAGGATCATACAGGTGTCAAACAGCAACCTCCGTGCCTCTCCTCCTGCAGTTTTCTGAATTTTATGCTCGCGGAGTGAAGCAGAAAAATTTTCTTTTCTGCTTAGACACAAACAATACCTGAATTGCCTGTAGTCACTTATACTAAGCATTTGCATCTGTGCGAGGTTTCTTTTTGTGCCGATTGCCTATGCATCAGCTCCCCCCTAATAGCTATGTTGTCGGAGACGAGATTGTGATGTTTGCCTTTGGGAAGGGGGCACATTTGCTTAGTAGTCTTCAAGCAAAATGTTTCTATGGGCAGACTTTCGAAAAAAGAGCTATAGTCTAAAAATGACTCGTGCATTTGCATTCCCCTGCTCATTGTGCTTCTTTGAGGAATGTTTCATATTGAATGCTTCCTGCCCACTTCTCGCAACTTCTATGGCATGAATTTTTAAACTGGGTTCCCCAGAGTAGCCTCGTGGGTTATATTGCAGCAACAGCAAACGGCACGATACAAATCAATTTGACAGGCATTGCATCGATCGCGACATCTCCACCCCATAATATTGCCCCTCAAAAATGATTTTTTTCTTCTTAAAGTAGGTACATTGCTCTATAGCAAAAACAAAGCTTCTACAAAAATTACATTTTTGAAATAGTGTCTGAAAATATGCAAGCATTTTTCCTGTTATCCAAGTGTTTTTATGAAATAAGTCCTATTTATTTTCACTATTGCTATGAAAGGAGTAAAATGGGTCTGTGAATGTTTTGTCCCCTTTCACAATAAACATTTTACACCTTGCTTTTTTATGGAGGCCATATCTCTATGGATACAACCAATCTGCCATTTCTTTTAGCCTTACCTGGGAGAAGTATAACAGGTATCCAGTAAGAGGTATAAATATATGTTAAATATGGCAAGTATTTTTTTTTATATGCCACCAGTATTTCTTGTGACAAGTTTCAAAACAAAAGGTCAAACTCTCTCACAAATCGTCCATTTACACCTTAAGGCCCGTTCACACTCTTGCGACTGCTTGCGACCTCTTAAACCTGGGTTCCTTAAAGGCCCGTTCACACTCTTGCGACCGAGTACGACTGAGAGAGACGAGATCTTCTTACAACTTCTTAAATGTTTTTAGAATGAGGGAACACACTGACATTGTGGCGCCATCTATGTGGTGACCCTGGAACTGCATTTCACAGGAGCGAAGGTTTTGCGGGATTTTCGAGGTCAAATGTGAGTAATACCCATAGAAAGGCACGTTTATAACATTGTCAAAAGTCTTTCGAGCCAAGAAAGAAAGGATAATGCTCGAGAAATAAAAAAAAAATATGCCGAACCGCCGAGTTTACACTGCTTCCCAATAGATGGCGCTAGTGTGTTTTCTGGTTTAAGAAGTTTTAAGGAACCCCGGTTTAAGAGGTCGCAAGAGTGTGAACGGGCCTTAAAACTTCTTAAACCAGAGAACACACTGGCGCCATCTATTGGGAAGCAGTGTAAACTCGGCGGTCCGGCATATTTTTTTTTTCTCGCGCAATATCCTTTCTTTTTTGGCTCGAAAAACTTTTGTCAATGTTATAAACGAGCCTTTCTATAGGTATTACGCACATTTGACCTCGGAAATCCCGCAAAACCTTCGCTTTTGTGAAATGCAGTTTTAGGGTCACTGCATAGATGGCGCCACAATGTCAGTGTGTTCCCTCATTCTAGAAACATTTAAAGGGGCGGTGCAACGATTTTATGATTAAAAGAATTTGCATCTCGTCATTTTTACGTTGTTTATCGTGTCCCAGAGGATAGAGAAAACACTTCCTTCATTAAAAATGTCGCGATTCCGCTGCATAATCGCAAAGCAGAAGTCGAGCTTTTTCCCCCACCTGCAGCCCCAAGTGGCAGCCGAAGGAACTACGGCGGAAAGATTACGTGACCTCGCTCGGCTCTAAGCTGCAGCATAGCGCCCGCTAATGTACGCAGAGAGAGGGAGGGGAAGCGTCCTCCGAGATAGCACACGGGAAGCTACACGGCACTCCGAATGACATCACTGGGAGGGGGACCAGGTGTGACCCTGAAGGCTGGGAGTGAGTTGAGGGGTGCCCGAAATGCCAATCTTTATCTTTTTTTTATGCAACAACTAGGACACGCAGGCGAAATCGGTTTTCTGTTCTTTACTTCAGAAGTGTCAGAGGGCAACTTCCAGAAATCTTTGACCGAAGTCCGAAAATCGTTTCAGCGTCCCTTTAAGAAGTAAGAGATCTCGTCTCTCTCAGTCGTACTCGGTCGCAAGAGTGTGAACGCGCCTTTAAGGCCCGTTCACACTCTTGCGACCTCTTAAACCTGGGTTCCTTAAAACTTCTTAAACCAGAGAACACACTGGCGCCATCTATTGGGAAGCAGTGTAAACTCGGCGGTCCGGCATATTTTTTTTTATTTTTCACGCATTATCCTTTCTTTCTTGGCTCGAAAAACTTTTGTCATTGTTATAAACGAGCCTTTCTATGGGTATTACGCACATTTGACCTGGGAAATCCCGCAAAAGCTTCGCTCTTGTGAAATACAGTTCCAGGGTCACCGCATAGATGGCGCCACAATGCCAGTGTGTTCCCCGATTCTAAAAACATTTAAGAAGATCTCGTCTCTCTCAGTCGTACTCGGTCGCAAGAGTATGAACGGGCCTTTAAACCAGAGAACACACTGGCGCCATCTATTGGGAAGCAGTGTAAACTCGGCGGTCCGGCATATTTTTTTTTATTTCTCGCGCATTATCCTTTTTGTTTTGGCTCAAAAAGCTTTTGTCAATGTTATAAACGAGCCTTTCTATGGGTATTACGCACATTTGACCTCGGAAATCCCGCAAAACCTTCGCTTTTGTGAAATGCAGTTCTAGGGTCACCGCATAGATGGCGCCACAATGTCAGTGTGTTTTCTCATTCTAGAAACATTTAAGAAGTTGTAAGAGATCTCGTCTCTCTGTCGTACTCGGTCGCAAGAGTGTGAATGGGCCTACCTTACTGGATTCTGTAACTAGTTCAGTGAGATGTATATTTTCCGATTTCAATGTTTGGATTTATCTTGATCTAAATCATAATTTTTACGGATGAAATCTTTAATAGTATGCAAACTGATTAAGCTGTATAAAAATGGAGTAGATATTTACAACCAAAATGTAAGGGGAAGATGTGCTTGGAAAATTCCATTCCAGTCGGATCGCTAATATAAAAAAAAGCGAGAAGTAGTGCTCTGAATACTCCTCAGATGCATTAGAAGCATGGAATTAAGAGTTGTTTACTTGTACTATTTAAGAAACAACAAAACTGATGAGCTTCAGCACGATTCATTCTACGAATATCAATAGGGAGTCTTAGGAAATCATTTTCGAAGGCCCGATACTGCCCCAGGTGCGAGTTTTGGAGCATGCTCCAATGTGGCAGAGTTGCTGATGCCAGTATCCTTTTAGGAAAGCACAATCTGCTAAAACTCCCCATTAGAATAACATCCCAAGGACATCTACAGACCTAGTGTTCAGTTGGGCATGCTAGAGGTGGAATTAAAGGTAGGGATGCCGCAAACTTTTTTCGAATCGAAGTTTCGATGATCGAATCATGCGGTTCGAAAGATTTCGATTTTTCGAATTGTCTATATCGTAAAATTCGACGGAGGTCGAAATTTCGAACTTGTTAAGCTAAGAAGTTCGACGCTGTTCGAACCGTCAAACTTATTACGCTAAAAAATTCGATCTTTTTCGAACTTATTGCGCTGCAAGGTTCGATGCTTGTCGAACTTTCGAACTTGACTGACCAAAAAATTTGATGAATTTCGAACTTTCGAATTTATTTATCGAGAGAATTCGAAAAGTTTCGAACTTTTGAATTCTGAAAATTCAGAAGTTCGACGACCGGCGGACGGTTTCATTTGATTTCAAGTAGTGGGGTACAGTCGTGATTTTTTTTTCTCGAACTTTTACACGCGGTGCTGCGTTCCTTACGAAAGACAATGTCGTTTATTTCAATGTTCTGGCATGCTTAGGTTTAAAGAAATAAATCCCCGAAGGGGCGAGGAAGGACGACGGGTTTTTGACGATTATCGTTTGTGCCAGATTTGAAGCACGCTGCAGCCGGAGCTATTTATGGTAGATAGGTTATACTTTTTTAAGAATGATCTATGTATAGCCTAGGTAAGTGCCGTCTTAAGATGTGATTATTGTTATTCAACGTGAGTTTCGAAGAAATGTCCAAACATGTATATGCATGCAATTATGACCTAAGCTTGATATTTATTTTCGTCTAAGTTGTTTGAGGTATCGCATTTAAATTAACACCACAGACAGTACATATCTAATAGTGTTTAAGTTCAGCACGTCATTAAAAGAAAACTTTTTTTTTTCGCTTCACGTTCCTGGGACGTGTTTCTTTTAGCCTGTACACATTTTGGTAAAAGAAACTTGTTTCGAAGTTCTGAACCTCTGAATATGCAAGAATAGAGCACTTTCGACGAATTCTTGATAGTTTTTTTTTCCTCCTGCTTTTTATTCCCGCATTTATTCTTTTTTTTTTTTTTCTTTTTTACTATCGGCACAGGTGTTTAGGTCGAAAAGACAGCTTTGAACTTCCGAACCACTAAGCATGTGACGAGCAGTGCCTTCTGACAACGAGTTTCTAACAATGACCATCTACGCAACCTTTTATGCAGTGAAGAGCGACAGTAGCTATACATATGCATAAATAATTTCAGATTAAAATAAGCTCGACCACGCCCTCTTTCCCCGTATTGTTTTCTTTAACAGTCCGAAATACCTGCAAGGGGGAGAAAGAGGCTGAAGCCCCCCCCCCCGCTACCCTCTTTCCCCCCGTTTTTCCTCTTCCGACGCCACTTGTATGGTAGAACGCTCCTCGACCTCGAGTTGTGTCGGCATTTGTGCTTTTTGCGAGGCGATTCCTCCGTCCCAGAAAATAAACCTCCACGACAATTATAAACTTCACCGGATCGGATTACTACCAGCGTGCAAGGGGTGGCGAGCTAGTTTGCCAGGTCGCTTCAAGGTTTTTCTGAGCCTCAACCTCCTGCTCGCCCCTGGCCGTTTCGAACTAAATGAGTCTCGTAAAACAGTGTGTTCGTGCAATCACTACTGCGTGATGCAGGTTAAAGACCCCCCCCCCCCCCCCCCGGGGCTGGCGGTCACAATTCTGCACTGGCAAATATTCCAGCACCATCCGGGACACTCGTCGTCTCATTTAATTGCCTGACCAACTTCGCAGAATCTAGATATCACACCCTAACTTTTCTAAACTTGATTTTGTGAAAACCAGTGAGTCGTGAAAACGTTATTTGAAACTGTGGAAAAACTTGAAAATCGGACTTCGAACTTTGAAAACTTGGATTAGAAAGAAATTCAAAATCTTCGAAGATTTTTTTTTTTTTTTTTGAATTTGGCGTTAAAAGAGAATCGAAACCTTCGAACTTTATGCAAAAAGAAATTCGAAATCTTCGAATTGTTCGAACTTCATGTCTATAAAAATTCGAAGCGTTCGAAGTTCTCGAATTTTTTTTACAAAGAATTTCTAAATCTTCGAATTTATCGAACCTGAAGTAAAAAAATATTCGAATTCGAAATTTTAGAAACCGTGAAAGCTTCGAAATGTTCGAATTCGAAACTCCGCTGTGGTCAAAAGTTGCGAATTTTTCGAAATCGAACCTCGGTCGGTACGAAAATATTGAAATTTTTCGAAATCGAACCTCAGTTCGCTTCGCAAATATCGAAACCTTTCGAAATCGAACCTAGGGTGGTTCGCGACATCCCTAATTAAAGGCATGCTATAATGAAGCCATATACTGGCACCCTTGAAGTGGCAAAAATTCAAAGAAAAATGCCTGCAGCCATCCGATAGCCACCTGCAGGACTTGACCTACTAGACAAGAATCACTCATGACAAGAAGCCTCGCCAACACGCGGGGTCACGTTTCTGTCTGCAAGTCAGCAGATTCACTGCGTTTGTGGCTTCTTTGCAACCATGCATGAATATATGGCCAGTTTTCTCCGTCATTTTGACAAGTGTTATAATCCGTTCGCTTGCAAATGCTAAATTTCTCACGTCGACGGGTTCGAATCTTGACCTGGATGCCTGCAATCTGACGAAGGCTTAATTGGAAAGGCAGCGTTGTGCAACAGACATTTCAGTTGCATGTCAGGAGATCCCCAGGTGGTCGAAGCACCCTCAGTCCAATGGGTCATGCCAGGTGCTTTTCGTTAGTCTGGCACGTACAACGCTCGAAGTTGACTAGCTCACGTCAACGTGCCAAATGCATGTTTTGTGCCGCAGCGACTGCAGGAACGGAATCTAAGGTCCACATGTTCAAATTTTCGTGCAACGGAAGACTCGTGAAAAGTATGGATGTGGTGGGCCAGAAGGGAAGGTGCGACTTGCTTTGTCAAATGGGCAAGAGTAGTCCCGAGATGGAGCCTGCAGAGTGCTGCCTGTAGGGCGACACCCACACCACAACCCTCAACAGTTGTCTGGAATGAAGAAACAAAGGGCACTCGGGGATGCTAGTCTAGAACCCGAGAAACTTTTATTGGACCACAGAAATACAGCCACACACAAATAGTATGACCCCAGAATACCGAGAATGATTGTCAGCTGTTTTTCTTGTGTGGAAGGTCAGTACATCTGTTGCGCCGTGAATGACAATAATGTATTCACTGTAACGTCACATACAGACTGGGTATACAGGCAAGAAACACAAAACACTCTAAGATGTGCCACAAACAAAAAGCAACAAAATAGCCAAAGTACAGCCCTCCAACTGGATCAGACTGCTTCCTATGCTCAAGCAACGAAGCAGAAAAACAAAATTTAAACTCAGTCAAAATAGCAGATAAACCAAGCAAAGTCAAGAGCACCAAAAAAAAAAAGTCGGCCTCACACAAAGAATATATTTCCATTGAACTCAGACACTTGGAAACCAGAGGGGCACGTTTGCAGATTTATGACTCAATGTGGGGGGAGCCGCACGAGAGGCTTCCAGGACAGGGTTAAAGACGCGAATTTAGGCCTTGCTCAATGACACCTAAACAATCCCAGAAAAAAAAAAGTCTCTGCAGCCCAGGGAATCCTGCCAGTGCTGCAAAGCCATCAGTTCCGCTTCTCACGCCGGCTGCTTTCCTGCAACGAGAAACGGGAGAGGCAACGCTTGCTTACAAAGGCTCACAAGATGGCCCACTCCCAGTAATGGCACCAACTGGTATACAAACCCACGCTATACGCTGCGTACGTCCCATGTGCATAAAATAACAGACTTCTTTCACAAATCCCCAAGCTTAAATTCTGGATACGCGAACCTGTTTCAGATTTAAGTTCTCTGGTATTATCTGGGTTCAACTGTGGTAATTTTAATTGGTTATGTAAACAAAACTGCACACCTACAAACCTTCATTTTCAAAGAATGTTTTACAAGAATGTCACTGTTCCACATGGGAAGCAATCAGACGTCTGTGTCCACGGTTTGAGTGCATGGGATAGGCACTCCCGAGATGGTGCCTGGTTCATACAGTCAAAAATGGCCATATAACTAGCTAGCGTATTCAAACTACCGCCTCCCTACCAATCTCCCTCTGGAGGGAGATCGGTAGCAAAAACGCCTCAAAAACTGGTAGTATTAGGCCTCATTCACAGAGCCGGCGTTTCTCCAATCCCGTCACCGTTGCAAGGGGCGTTCCCGTCAGGGGAGAGGATTTTCGGCCCGGTTTTCGACGGAAAGCTGTGCCGTGCCGGGTGCCGGGCGACGTAGGGAGCTGCTCTACGGGTGGACCGCCATCCCGGCGGATGACAGAGTCCCGCCCCCATCGAAAATCGACCAATCAAAAAATACAAAAGTTTTGCCAAGTTTGGAAAATTTTTTCATTATACCGTTACCAACAGTGAGCTAACGCTTGTGTTGTTTTTCTTGTTCCTTTTCGGCGGAAATTGCTAATAGCAGACGCAAATCCTTAATTTACAAGAAAAGAAACGTGCGCACTAATGTTCAGGCACAATTATCTCTTGATTTTGTAAATGTAAGTTGAATAAATAAGCAATCCAATCCAATCCTGCCGTCGCAGCCTCCGTCGCTTTGCTTGCGCAGCCTGTTCGGACACCCTGCCGTCGCGTCCCCGCCCCGGCGTGCTCCCGTGACGGTGCCGAGATGGTAGAGGCGCCGGCTGTGTGAATGAGGCTGTATATGGGTGGATTGGCTGTATCACTAGTTCTAAATTGGGAATATACTGTTTTTCGTTCTTGGTGCAGTTCGGTTGAAGTCAATCATTTCCGTTCATTAGACTGTAGTCAGGGGTGGAACTCATGAAATGTATTTGGGAGCAGCCACAGGAGCAGCTGAAACCGCTGTTTTGGAGCAGGTTGGGAGCAGCTAAAACTACATTCTGGAGCAGGCTAGAAGCAGCTCAGATCAGTTTTCATTGCACTTCAGCTTGTGTCTTAGATGAGCACAGGATCAATTTCAATTGTGCTTAGCAGCACAGATGAACATGAGTGGTTAGGAACCTAGGTAGATGGGATAACAGTGTAACAGATGCGAAAACTTGAAACTTTGGGAGCCTTAATTAGAAACAAAAAGCAAGTACCATATGTTTCTGAAGGTGGTGTCCTTGATATTTTCTGAGTGGCTTTCAGCTGCTCAAAATGCAAACCATCACTGCTTATCGCACAACCCACACGTGCTCAACATAGTAATTATATGTGCAAACCTCTTGACGTGCGTAAGCGACTGACGTGCAGTTGCGTGGAGGAACAGGGCAACAAATTTCAAGTTTATACTATTGTGCAACTCAATATCGAAGCAGCCGACGACGATCAACGAAGTTATCGTATTCAAAGCGATTAGCAGGAGCAAGGTTAAAGTACGTCGAGCAGATCTAAAGCTCGCGTGACAGCTGCTGGCCGGCAATGTTTTGGATTGGACCGCGTTTCAGATCTATCAAATCACAATTTATCTTGCGGGAATGCGGTTCCAACTTCTAACGATGAAGTACTAAAAGGAATCTTTTGCTCATTTGTTTTCAACTGGCTAACGTCCGGAGCCCGGGCCGCAGAGCCTCAGGCAATCCGACGCTTAACGACTCTCCTCACCTCGGCCGACGTGCTTAACCCCCGATGGTTGAAGAATAACAATCCAGCCGCAGGTGTAGCGCTTGGAATCCGATCCTCAAGTTTTTTTGCGCGCTTCCGACTCGGGATACACGGGAAGAATAAACAGAACAAAGGATTGCAAGGGTAGCCAAGCTAAATGTGCTCATTGTTGCCAATTGAGTCGATAGAAATCGAAACCAAGACAAAATACAATTTTTTTTGGCACACGTGCGATTTGGTGCATAATGGCGCAAGGTATTGGCAGTGGCAGTTTCTGCAAAATGGCGCAGACGTGTTTGGCACGAAATGGCGCAAATGGCGCAGCCGTTCCACCCCTGTGTAGTGGATGCTCGCTTGACAGTAAAAAAATGTTTTAAACTGCAGCCCGCAATTCTCTGGCGACAGCTAACGAGGCCAGTTAGAAAGGCGAGTTGGTAAAGTGCCACACAAGCAACTATCGTGCCCTCCTTTCTTGCTGCACAATTCTGAACTTAAGGTCAATCCAAGATACCGCGGAACATTGTTGATAAGTTCCCGGTT
This sequence comes from Ixodes scapularis, assembly GCF_016920785.2. Lineage (NCBI taxonomy): Eukaryota > Metazoa > Arthropoda > Arachnida > Ixodida > Ixodidae > Ixodes > Ixodes scapularis. The sequence continues at coordinate 87,494,553 of NW_024609884.1, forward strand.
TTTGCGTTTTCCCAACTTTTACGTTCAGAAGTGCCAGTCCTGCCGAGCTCCTATAGGAACCTACATATTAATTTCCTGCCTAGCACATTTGCTTTCCCAGTTCTTAGGTCCAAAAAGCCGCTGATATAGCGCCCACGGTGCTGGCCGATTTACACGACGTACCGTTTCACAGACGTATTGACCATGCAACGACAAGTTCGCAGATCGTTCGTCTTTCAAGCGTGGATCGGCCAAACCACTTGGCGGCTTGGTCTACGAGCTAATGAGACGTTTGTCGCCACGGTCCCGGCACCATTGCATTGATACGAAAAAGAACTGTGCACCTCCATTACGTGCCGCATGAGACAGAACATTGCGAGAGGCTGTGCGCGAAGTGCCACAACCTTTACTAACCCAAGGAATAACGCAAGTGTGGTCCCTGCTCAAGAAGGGCCGGAGTCCCAGCCTTGCAAAGGGGCATTTGCCTGTTTCCTTGTCCCCCTGCGCACTCGCACGCAAAACTTCAATAAACCACAGATGAGTTTTGACATAAGCTTCTCGACACGGACCTGGAAGAGTACTGGAACCTGCAGTGCATCAGCCGGCAACTGTTCCTGCAGCTTCTTCACGCGTGGAACCGAGAATTGCACGACAAAACAACCCAGTGAATGGAGGGAATAGACGAAAGGAAACAATGTGCCATATTGGTTTTACTTGCCAAAAAAAAGGTGGTGGTGTTGCCAACAAACGCTTTTCGAGTCAACCTCCACTGAAAATCGTGGACTGAAAAAGCAGAGTGCCGTTTTAATTGCGGATTTTTTTACTTTAAACATGTTTATACAAGCAACAATTTTTTTTTTTTTAACGAGCAACACAAAGATAGAACATCAATGTGCTTTGTTCCTTTTTTTTTTATTTGATTGTTTGTGCTGTCACGCGGTTCTTGGTTCCACTTGTGAAAGAAGTTGCAAGAACTTCGCCTGGCTGATGCGCTGGAGGTTCTGGTACTCCTCCGGGTCCGTGTAAAGAAGCTTCTGCCGAAACTCGTCTATAGTCAGTGACAGGTCAAGAATGAAGTGGAAGCTCCTCCCACCTCTTTCCACTTCAGCAGAGCGAATGCTGGACAGGAGGCCACCTCCTCTCCAGCGTTCGCTCTGCTGGAGTGGAAAGAGGCGAGAGGAGCGTCCACTTCATTTCTGACTTGTCGCCAACCATAGCACGCCGCAACCTCTCCTAAATGGTTGCACCGGGACGAACCGACGAGGACATCGGCAAACGCCCCCCTGCAAGCCCCGGACCCCGTCGTTTGCCTACAGTTCAGTTACCAAAAGTGCCAGATGGAAATTACGAGCTTTCAATGAACGCATTCATTCACGCTGAAAAATGTTTACGAACATTTTCTAAACAGATTTGAGATCATGCCTACAAACTTTTGCAGTATGTTTATTTCAGTTTACACCTATAAATGTTTACAAACTTTTTCTCAGCCCAATTTGAGTTCACACCTTCGAATGTTTGCGTAGAAAAAGTGCTTTGCGGCAATTCCTATCTGTCTCATGTTTGCACCCACCTCCCACTTCCGCCCGTATAACGTCCTCTTTTCTTACGATTTCCCAGATTGTAGTTTTTATTTCCCCGGTTTTATCACCGAGGTTCTACTGTATCTCAAGAAAAACTCTTCCATGTTGCTTCATATTTCTTGACTAGAAAAGACACCCACTGCAAGGTTTCAGAGTGTGTGACAAAGAGCCAAGGCGAAATGAAAATCCACACATGCACATGAGCAATAACAGCAGAGGCCCACTGCTCCACCCTGCCCGTTTTCAGCAAATGCCTCTCCCAGACAAGGCAAAAAAAAAAAAAATTGGTGTGTGTATGTTTACACAGTTTGAACATAGTCTGCCTCAACAGGCGACTTGCCTCTCAGCTGCAGATGAGTAATTTAGCCAGTGCAGTACAACCACCAGCCTGGGGGTCTTTAACATGCACCACGCAGTAGTGGTACACGACCGCACGCCGGTACGATGCTCATCCAGATCAAAACGGGCAGGGGTGGGGATTGAACTCAGGATCCCTGGATTTTGCAGCGCGAGCTTTCGCTCCACTTGCTCCAAGATGGTGTGCACTAAACCACTCGGCCAGAAGCCCAGACAAGAGCGCAAGCTGTGTGGCCACCCCTCCGACACCAAGACAATGGGGTGGGCGGCATTTCCACTGGACCCCTGTACCCACCTTCTGAGTCAGGATCACAAGCAGGTGTCTGAAGATGCTGACCAAGTCAATGAAGAGGTCCACAGAGTGTCTGCAAGGAGTGGCAACAGAGCGTCCCTTCATTTCTGCACCCAACTCGGCCTTCCATGCACTGCCAGACAAACACTAGACATTCCTACATCTCACTACTTGCTGTCGCTTGATGCTACAAACATTGCAGTAGCCTTAGTACAAGGCTGAAAGTGGCAAGATAGAAAGGTGCTAATTAAATGACAGATGAGTGATTTCATCTCAAATCAGGCAGGCTAAAAGTGCTTAATTTTTATTTTTTTGCGAGAAAAATATTTGCCTTGGGGGCATTTCTAAAAGAACGGAGGGCACAAACAGCAAGTTTCCCGTATCTTTTGTTCTTGAGTTATGGAGCGTAGAAGATGCTGCGGCAGGTCGTTTATGTGACACCCTCTATTGCCGTTATTTTTTTTTCTTTGCCTCCTTTAAACTTTTTCTAGCATTTAGTAGGTACTATAAGACACCTTGGATAAAATATGAATTTACAAGTTTCTTTAATTTTTTCTAACAAAATGTGAAACTCGCCTCCCAGGTCGATGTTTTGTCAAATTGGAGGGGTCCCTATTTGGTTAAACTTAAGAAATTCCAAAACAAGCCGATTATAGATACAATAATATTGTTCTGATCTGTCAATTAGCCATCTCACTATCGTTGTGTAAACAGTGTATAAAATAACAAAAGTAGCATGTTTAAAATTAATTTTCTCAAAAAGTAAATTTTTTAAAATTTTGTTTGTGTTATTTTAGATACCAATAGTAGACAATTAAAAAACAGTCTAGAAATGTCATATTTTGGTTGTATGTCCTCTATTTAAGCCACAATCTTGTGAAATTAGTGTTCCTTTGTATAAACAACACGCATCCTTATTGACCTTGGACGTCTATGATTTCAAACATATATTTTAATTACGTTGTAAAAAAAAAAATTGAACTTTTTATATTCATTAAAATTTAGTTTGCTATAAAACAAAAACATATATGCACACTACAAAACAGTGAGTGAGAAGTCTATAAAAATCAGAATGCCACGCAACATATCAAGATTGTTTCTATATATTAAGGCTTCAAATAAACGACGGTGTTACCACACTATTCAAATCTTGTACATAAAACTTATGAAAATACACACCGGGTTTTGTACACCTCAGATTGTGGAAATCACCAACAGTTGACTGCAAAATTCTTGCAGCTAAGTAATATACAAAAGTTTGCGCACAGAACCAGTTTGAAAAAAAAAAAATTGACCGCATCTCCATGTGGTGAATGATGTTGATTGGGGCGAAGCTCTGGTGGTGCTTGTCTGCGTAGACGGTGAGCCGCAGCATGCCGAGCCTTTCATTCGTTTTCATCCATGTCAGAAAGAGAATGTGTGGTATGGAACGTGGTTATATACGCATTTGAGCATTTGACCGCAGCGCCCTCTCGTCTATAAATGTTGAGCCAATGCATGCAAAGTTTAACGCAATTATATACGCATTTGACCGCAGCGCCCTCTACTGTATAGACCTTTCCAGCGGCAGTCTCGAACGAAGCCATTTATAGCGCGCGTCCCTGGTTTTGAGAGTGTACGTCAGTGTTGCCCGACTGTGCTGAGCTGTGGAGTTTCTCGTCAGTAAGCTGTGGCAGCCTGTGTAGGCGCAATTCCGGACGCCGGTGGCGGCTGAATTGCCGCGTTTTTTTTAAATGTTGTGTTCTGTGGCGAACATAATTTATAGAGGTCTTTAAGAAAGCGGTGATCTATTTTTGGGAACAAACGCAAAGAAATGAAAGCTGTTTTGTTGAGTCCGTGCGCGACAGAACAAATGCAACTGGAATGTTTGTTTCATTTTATGTTCCTCGTTTTACGGCACCGTACACTCAGCCATGTCAATCCATAAAGGTCAAAATATTTGACCACACAGGATATCCGAAATGCGTGGATATTCCCCGTCCACAACATGAAATTCAGCGAGTCTCACCAATCGAACATATATTGTACGTACCCCACGGTGCCGCGTTATCCGAACAGGATTTGAGAAAGGTCTCAAATAACACAGCATATCCAACATACAGTGTCAACAACAGTCACTTCATGACGATCGGACGGAATTCGGCGTGCTTTGGGGAACATGTAGAAGAGAGCAGCATTTTTGCACAGCTTCAAAGCAAATGAACGAACGTGTCGTCCCCACACCCCGGACCCGACTCTATCAGCTATTTTACGCGAAAACCCGGAACACAGCCGGGAAGGCTTTTTGGAGATTATCTGAACGGAAATAATCCTCCAAGAACGTCGAACTGCCTGCGTCGCGGGCTGCTTGACGTTCGCTCTCTTCGTTTGTTTCCTGCGAAGGCCGAGCAGGCTAGAGCACTGGTATTCCCTGGTTCTCACAGTGGAAGGTGACACACAAAGGGTAAGCATCCTAAGCAGGCGAATAAAGCAAAAACTTCCAAGAAAAGCCGGCGAACTCCGAATGCAAAATGCAGGTGGGGAGTCACGCTGACCGGGTTTCCACAGCTCAGGCGGGTGCAAGAAATTTCTGGCTGATAGGGGTCACTCGATTCACAAAATGGCGGCGGCCAGAGCGCTCTTTTTGCAAAGGCCTATGGACGTTGAGTGGCTACATGCAACGTTTCATCCATGACATCCCCAGCTCTTGCGTTACTACCACATCTCAGAGCCCCCTACTCGTCCCGCAGTCGTGGCCGACTGGTTAAGGCGATGGACTAGAAATCCATTGGGGTCTCCCCACACAGGTTCGAATCCTGTCGACTGCGCAAACATTTTATTTTTTTTTTTCATTTTTTGCTTTACACGAGCATGTGAGCATGTGAGCTCATGAGCGCGAGCACCAGCAAGATCAATGTGAGCACGGACGCCAGACGGACAAGGCTAAACCCTAAGGAGCTTCGCCCCTAAAAAGTCAATATCACATTCTTTGAAGGCAGTACATTATTTGACTAGTTCAATGTAGCTGCGAACCAGTTTCTGCACTGTCTATACTTCGTTCACCCTTAAGCTGAGACTACGGTGGGAGCTACGTGGCCGCTGGACCAATCAGCCACCTCCCTCTCATCACCTGACCCGGCTCTGTGTGTGGGTATGGCCGGGAGCGTGATGACGCGGCCAAAGAAAGGGGTACGACTAGTCCAATGAGGACGTAGTTTTCACTGCAGTCTCAGCTTAGGGGTGAACGAAGTACAGAAGCCAGGCAGTTCACGATCGTAGTTTCAAACATGCCGGCACACACTCGCTGATAATCTACTTTCAGGGCACAAAGTGGTACGTGCATGTGTTGACACATCTATGCGGCTGCTCTGGGTTTTCGCTGTACCGGTACTTAGTTCTTAGAACCCTGCGTTGGAGATGTTTTGTCTTGTGCATGTCTGCTTTTGGGATCTCCACTTCGGAGGTGGTTTTGCTTTGTGTATAACTTCTCTGTCTTCGAATGTGCTTTGTACTGTTTATTGCTACTCTTGTGAGCTTCGTTTGAAACGTGTTCTGTCTCGCGTATGCACTGGTGCAAACTTTTCACTTCAACAACAGGAACAGTGTTTATAAACGGCTATCACTGGGCTGACCTCAAAGCAACTGGTGTGGTCTTTCAAGTTTCTAGACCGTTGCTCGCAGAAGTGATTCTCAAACATATAAGCTAGACGCTTAAGCGAAGCCGCGTATTAGAACTGCAGTAGAACAAAGCATAAGGCGACTACAGGCCATGCGCACGCTCCCTGCTGGGAAACAGATCAAGTTAGGGAGCGTTTGGGTGGCAGAGGGAAGTAGCTCTGTAAATGCCTCTTTCAACTGCCACACTAAATCGCTAGTTGCTCGTGTACTTTATGGTTGTGTCTCAAAAAGTAGACAAAAATACAAATGTCTATTGGAAATCATAGACACACAAGGTCAGATAAGGGTGCTTGTTGTTTATCCAAAGGAACACATATTTCACAAGGTTGCAAGCTCAACTAGGACATACAACCAAAATATTACTTTTATAGGTTGTGCGTTTTTTTTTTATAGTCGGATATTCTATCTAAAAGCATTCAAAAACTAAAAATAAAAAATGGTGTTTTTGAGAAAGGTAATTATAAACTTGCAAATTGTTATTTCATACACCGTTTATGCAACAATAGCGAGATGGCTAACAGGTCTGAATGATATTATTATATCTATAATCAGCTTGTTTTAGGCTTTCCATAGATCGAAAAAAGTTAATTTACTTTAAGTTTAACCAAAGCAGGGACCTGTCAAAGTTGACCAAAAATCTATCTGGAAGGTGAGCTTCACATTCTGTTAAAAAAAAACAAAAAAACTTGTAAGTTTTTATTTTATTCCGGGTGTCTTTGTAGTACTACCTACTAAACACTTAAAGGTTGACGTACAACCTCGGTTTTCTGCAGGGAAGATAATCCTGTTAGCCCTCCCCTCTCCTAATCTGCGAGAGGAGCCAAGTTGGGGCAAGGTAAAAAGTGGAGAGGACATAAAAAAGGAGGAAACGGGCAAAAGTTAAAAGCGCGAAGTGTACGTCGGCCTTTAAGAAAAGTTTAAAGGAGGCAAAGAAAAAATAACGATAGCAGAGGGCGTCAAACACACGACCTGCGACGCAAGGGAAAATACTAATTCCTGCCGCAGCATCTTCTATGCCCCATAACTCGAGAACAAATAATACGGAAAACTGGCAGTTTGTGCCCTCCTTTCTTTTGCTCTTAAGACATATATTTTTCTTGTAAAAAATAAAAATGAGGCACTTTTAGCCTGCCCAATTTGAGATAAAATCACCCAGATGCTTTGGGGGGTCCAAACAAGTTAAAAGGGCAACTCCACTCAAGTTTTGTGATTGAAAAAACAATGAAACTTTCTTCAGTATCATCTAAGAAGACCAAGAGTCAATTATTAAGATGCAATGCCATCTAAATGTTTCTTAAAATGGCCAGCAAAGTTTCACACTCACCAATTCATTTAAATCTGCTAATTGAGCAGACCTGTGGCACAGCCCACCCTCTGCAACTTATGTCTATTATAGGGCTTGGCGTTTTTTTTTTGTTTTTTTTTTCTTTTTGCTTTTTTATCAAATTCAACACGCTTTTTTCAGTTTTTATCTAGAAAGAAAATTTCAATTTTTTTTTCTGTGAATATTTATGCATATAACGGTTTTTCAGTTATATTTCCGGCCTACACCTTTGTTTTGGCTGGACAGAAGCACCGAAGGACCGGCACAAAGTGAAGGAGGTAACGACAGCACGGCGCGCACTCGCAACTGAAAGTCTATTAGAAACACACTGACTTAAAGGGGCAGTGCAACAACATTGAGTAGGAATATTTCTTACTTTACACCAGCTTCCTGGCACTAGTGGGACCCAAGAATACTCGAAAGCAACACCACTGACCAAAAAGCGTCTTCGTCGCGGCGGAATTCAAAGGATGAAAGCGGAGCTTTTCTTTCAGTTCTCCTTCCAAAGCCGCCTTTTGCTCCTTCGCGTGGGGACAATGGCAACAGTACGATCCCCGGGAATGCGTCATCGAGCTTTACGGTGATGATATTCAAATGCTGCTCACACAGTGGACACGAAGACTGCGTACGCATCCGATCTACGCTCGTGACAATCAATGCTTCGACATGCATTTGGGTAGTGGCCCATGCCCAATCGCTGCAACGACGACAATAGCCGAGCCATTACAATGTCTGGAACTCAGCGCGTGTCCTGTGCTTTTCCAACCCCAGCGCGTAGCTATGGTCAACATTGGCGGCATATAATCGGCTCCAGATCACGTGGCCGCTTGTTCTGGCTGCCAGTTGAGGGGGTGAACGCTGCTAGTCTTTCTTTCATTTTCTAGAACTTCTATTGCGTGGGGTGAAAAACAAACGCGTGTTTCATAGGTCATTAACATCAGGGATCCGTTTTAAGCGGTATTTGCGCAAAGTGCAAAAATTGTTCCATCGCCCCTTTAAATACTTTAATAAAACCATGTCACTTCCAGCCACCCCACCATCTCTAAAAATAACATTTCCTTATCTAACAGTGCCACAAACTGTGTTTAGCACGGTACTTTCAGGAATTTGCAACTGGCATTTGAAAGGGTGACAATACGGAAACTACCTATGTGACTGGGCCTAAAATATAACTAGAAATAAACCAGGTACAACATTGAAATGACAAAATAGGCATCGTTAAGTACAGATTAAGCAGATATCGACGTGCTCTATTCAGTGTGAACATAACCTTTAACAAGGAACCTTTAACTTCACTGGTACCACAATTACTTTATATAATTGTAATAAGAACAAGTCGTTTCCCACATTTTCTACCGTAAAGCTCCGAAACAACGCCCACCCAAAATAAAGATTATATGGTGAAACACACGGGGTGGCCTATCTTCGGGAATGCCACAGCAAAACTTTATCAAAAATTAATGATAAACACCCTGACACCGGCCACAAATTACGTGATGCCGGAACTGATACCGCAGATCGCAAACACCACAAATTCGTGTTTCACGATGTGATAAACAGGCGGAAATTCGCTACAAACTCCCGTTTCACGGGAAAAGATATTGCAGGTTGCAGACGCAGTAGATTCGCGTTTCACGGTGCGAAGGACCCGCGGAAACTTGCCGAGAATTCGCATCTCACGGGAACGAGTACCGCATATCGCGGACGCAGCAGATTCAAGTTTTATGGTGCAATGAACACTCGAGAACCCGCTATAAACTTGCCTGTCACAGGAACCGATATCACGCACGCAGATCACGGACAATAACGCGGAAATCCGCTACGAACTCGTATGTTACGAGAACAAATACCGCAGATCGCGAACGCAGCAGAATTGTATTTTATGATGCAATATACAGGTGGGACCAACTCGCATGGAATGAGATCGCAGACAAAAATGCGGGAATTTGCTACAAACTTTGTCACCGGAAAAGATACCACAGATTGTGGACGCAGCAGATTCACATTTCACAGTGCAACATAAACGAGAGAACAACTCTCGTGTTACCGGAGCCGATATCGCGCATGCAGATCATAGAGAAAAATGTGGTAACCCGCTATGATCTCGCTTGCCAGACGTGCAGGTACAGCCAATTGCGCGGTTTATGCGATTCTCCTACATCGCGTTATGTCCGACAGAAATCGGGGGTGGGTGATGTTTCAGAATGTTTATGTTAAAGATATTTAGCCACAAAAACGGGATGAGTGATCTCTCAAGGGCGGGCGTCCTTCGAGAACTTTACGGAATATGAATGTGGACCTATTCTTTTCCACTTGTAGCCGACAGTTACAGAAACACCCTCTCACTATTTGCCACTATCACTCAATACTCCCCTGCCACTCCAGTAGCTATGCATTTACACTTGAGACTGGCAAGCTGCCGAGGAGAAGTACTATGGTAGCTAAGGCTGGCAAATGCATGCGGTAAAAGACAACTGGTACTACATTTCAAAGCATGATGCTTCATGAACTCGCGAAACTCTGCTTTATTATCGTCATTGCTTTTGATAAACACGATGAAAATGTCCTCATACTACGAGACATTGAGCAACATTTCAGACAATGAAAACAATTCAAACCATATCTCCAAAGGACAGTGAATCTGGCAAACAAGACCTGATCACAAAAGAGAGGAATTTAATGCATAAGGTGTGCAAGCACTACCCCATACTTCCACCATGCCCGTTTGTGCCCCCGGACTCCAACATGGAGTTGAAAACGTGGTGCCATAGCTGCCTGCCACAGCCAAAGTTTTGGCTCGTGATCCTGTCTAAACAAAATTGCACCCTTTTTTTATTTTTTGGCAAAACATGTTACGCAAGGTTGTTTTTGTTAATACCGCATTATTTGAGCTGCAAGTTGCACCCGCCTAAAACGGCCGTTCACACAAAAAGGTTGGTCTATAAGTTGCACCTTTGTATAAGTTGGACATGATTACGGAGTGCTGCGAAGAATGGTGCGTGGGGTCGCTGCAGCCACGGACCTACGCTGCCACGCTTTAAACAGTTTTCGGAGGGCGGGAGAGCAGGTTATTAGCGGGTGCTCTGCCATTCCTCCTTTGTTGTGTACGTCAATGCCACCTACATCTTGCTCAGTTAAATTTCATACTTATAAAAAAAAAATGCATACAAGTCGCACTGTTGACCAAAACAGACAGAAAAAATTTAGGAAACAAAATGTGACATACACATGGGAAACATGGTACTCTTTAACATGAAAAATTTGTTGGTTTCAGGGGAGCTGTCATTTCGGGGGAGCTCTTGGGCTTTCCATTTGACTTCATGATCTTGCCCTGAGCCTCACCTGATGTAGTCACGCTCCCCGCGCTTCCTCTTCTCAATGATCAGCTGGGTGTCGTACAGCACGAAGAAGCAGAAGAGGATCAGGCCGAGGTAGAGGTGCATCTGGAAGACAAAACCCCTCACTCAGTCCCCACACCCGCCAGAGGCCCCTTCCCCCGCTACACTCACGCACCTGGAAAAGCAGGTAGGATCCAAAGAACAGGTTGGCCAGGGACAGCACAAGCATCATCGACAGGATGGACATCAGGGTTCCTGAAAGGCAGACAGCCGTCAGCCACAACACCCAAAACGAGAGCACATATTGTAGTCCTCTTGCAGACAAGTAAGCCTAACCAGGTACACCGCATAGTTTCGGGGATCAAAGGCGTGTACAGCCACGAATGAGGACAACTAATAACGGCGAGCCTTCCTTTGCTACGCGAGCTGCAAGAACTCTGGCTGGTCCCACATTCGGAGGGTCCATCCACGTTTCACGGTGGTGATATCTCCTGAAAGACGGTGTGAACAAATTTTCACCCGCCCCGTGAAGACCTTCTAAATACGGTTTCCCCTAAATCTCGGGGGCACTGCAATAGTCTTTTGCAGTCTCCTTTCATCCACCATTTCTAAAGAGACCAGCGCTACCCACCTTAGGTTGCTGGAACTGCCATCAACGTCCAATTCGTAATGCCCATTTTTACTCGGAGAAAAAAAAAATGGGGGAAGAAAGACCGCTTTGTTTATACTCTATGCAGGAAGGGCTCCCCTTATGGTGTATTCACACGATGGAGATTTTTTTTTTTCCAAGAAGAGGATTAAAAGTCGTCAGGTATTGAGGTCACGGGTGCCGTGTTACGGATGTTCGCTAATCCTCCGAGTCCGCAGGTAGCCACAGACAAGTCGTGACTGGCCCACAAAATATCCATCACACCATCAGAGTGGCCGGAGTCGTTCCTGTTGGGGAAGGATTACGGTCAGCGGCACTGAGGTGCAGGGTCTTTTATTTTTGTTTTTCTTCCACTTCCTTTTACTTGATGGGGATGCAAAGGTTGCAAATACATTTGTGAAAAGAAAAACTCCGCCGACTCAACTAAATGCGATTCTGTCCAGTGAATGCTCGCTCGGTTGTTCTGGCATCGCCGCCTCCTTCTCGCAACCTTTCCTCTTGGCAGCTCTAAGACATACTTGATTCTCTCTGGAGAAATATCTGCCGCGTGAATACACCATTAGGAATTAGGAAGTCTCCGCTCCCAAAGCAGGGAGCCCAGGGGGTCCCCCCGCAGAGCCTTGCCTCCGATGTAGATCCAGCGGCAGTGGTCCGAGTAGAGCGCGCTCAGGGAGAAGCAGGCAAAGACGGCACAGGTGGCCACAAACGCAGTGGCCACGATTGAAGGGTCCACAGAGACCACCACATCCAGGAGCGGCCCCAGGCCCAATCCTGCGCGTAGGAGAGCAACGCCCCATCAGAGGCAAGCACCGCTATGGCACGTCCGTGTCGCACATGAATGCAAAACTATACTACCACCAAACACAGACTCGTACATACATTTTTGAAAAATTGGCTTTCCCAAAGGCATTCTAAATGCATGGCATTTGTGGGGCCTCTTTGCACTCCTTTTGCAGGCACAGTAAGATCACTCAAGATCACATTGCGATCGTGAACACCATAAAGCCTTCACGCGACACTACGAAGTCAGTTTCATGCGACGTCGTCGAGGCTACATGCCACGGACACAAAATACACCCCACCCACCCCCTCCCCCGAGGCTGGCCCTATAATGTTAATACTCTAATCGAGTTACTTCATTGTAAGTACTTAACGGGAGTAAATGGGTATCTCACAAATGCTTTAAAGGGTCACTGTATAGTACTCTATCTTAAAATACCTTTTGCAAGTAACTAGTACTCTTAAATTACTCAAATTACTCCAGCTTTTTTTTTTTATTATTATGCAGGAGACAGGAAGCTCAGAACATTACCCTTCAATTGTTTTGGCCAGGCAGTCTAACCATACACATTTTGTCTCCAATATTTTGGGGCCCCATGATTGTGCAGAGAGAGGCGGTCAACGTGCTGCTTCAAGGTGAGTGAATGTGTGCCTTCTGACAAGGCAGGACATAAAAGAGCATCACCTGGTCATTTCCTTGTGGCTAAGCAAAGGACGAAGCTTTGATCTCTCAATCTAGACCAGGGGTGTCCAAACTGTGGCTCGCGAGCAGCATGTGGCTCATGGCTCCCGAGTACTCCCCGTCCCGTCCCGTCCCGTCCCCTCCCCTCCCCCCCCCCCTTGGCAAGGTTCGGAAGGAATCTTTTTATCGCTGATGAGTTGAATGGTGGCTGTCTAACCATAAAAAACATCTCCCTAGATTTAGGAGCGTTCCAAATGAAACGAGGCTCAAGTCATCCTGCAGTGTGAGGACACGGCAGGATCCTGGTGGCAGGTGCCAAAAGCAAAGTGTCCCCACGCCATGCTTGCATGCCAGAAATGTCCGTTGATATTTGGATGGACATATTACTGCGTGGCTCCGATATCAACAATGAAGATGGTAAAGTAAAAACATTGGGCTACCCTGACAGGCAAACCCCCATTGAGCTGCTCAGGACTGCAGGTCATTTGAGCCCACTTGAAGATGCTTGTTTTACGAATGGGGACACACAATGAAGAAGCATAAGAAGTAATAGCTTTACGAGTAGAAATCACTAACCACCAACTAAGTTGGAATGTAAAAAAAACAAAAAAAACTGCCATGTCCTTTTTGCATTGCAAGGAGGACACTATCCAAAATGGTTTGAACCTTTGGCTTAATATCACTGAAATTTACAGTATATACCGGCAGTTGCAAGGCAGAATGCAGTGCAAAGTTTTATCTGCGTACATGAATTGTGAAATAAATTAGTGTTTTTTATCAGGAACACACTGGCATTGTTTAGGAAAACTATAATTAGAAAACTAATGTAATACCCCACACTTTTCTTCACTAGATACACAGCAGAATGCCTGGAGTGCAACTGTGAAAACAAACTTTCCAAAAAGTAATTTATTTTATGCTAACGTCGCACTGAAAAATCAAATAAATTTCTTGCCTTTTATCTTGCTAACAAAATCTTTACACTTTTATCAAAGAAATCCAGAAGTAAAAAAACAATGCCAAAGCTGCATTGCCCAATAAGTTCCATTTAAGAAAAACAATGAGTGAGCCTTTCGTTTTGTCACATTACCAAAAAATAATTTTTTTTAAAGTGAAATTTACGCCAAAAAGCGGAATGCAGAAACATGTGTTCAAAGTGCTTAAACCTCTACCTTTTCTTTAACATTGGTGGACCGATAATAATTTATGAAAAATTAACTATGCCGTGTAAACAAATGAAACTTTCTGTAAATACTCTCTAGATGTTGATGGATGTAAATACAGTATGCTATTTTTCAAAAGCAACTGCTTTTGCAGAAATATTTTTTTCTGGGTAGTGCTCATTTTTTATGGTTCTTTGCATGTCTGTCTGGCCACCCCTGATCTAAACTGCAAAGAAAGGGGTGTGTGGGTGAATGCACAGGGTGTCTACAAGATTGGATGAGTGGATGTGTGCATAATAGAGATGGGACTGCTACAAAAGACAGGAAAGAGTCCATCTCGCAACGTCGGAAACCATTGAGACAGGCAGTAGCATCCCCCTACAATGGGGAGAGGATGGAGGCTACAGTGGTAACACAGTCGAAGAGAATGAGAGCTCGAGCACACTGGTGTAAAATGCACGGACACGAGCACCTGCTGCAAAAGGATGTTCCACAACAACCGCTCGACTCTGCCGTCCCGGTCGGGCAACTACCGCAGGATCACCCCATGAGCTTTGAGAACAAGGATGATGCAAACACTTTGTTAATCTTGATAGTTTGTCTTTGAAAGCATCCTTTTGACAAAAAGTCCTTGCCTACATGTTTCTAAAAAATACACTGGCTTCCCGACCCTTCCTGAAATCGCGAAACATGGTAACGCATCTAGTTTACAATTCTCTTCAGTGTCCTTTTAACAAAGCTTGTGAGCATCAGCGCTGCTTCGCTGCAACGATGAGGGGGTGCTTGAGAAGCCCAGAGACAGGTGGTTCCACCCGGTTAAGTGCGGCCCTTTTTTTGTATTGAATAAACTCCCAATCGAACAAAGCTTAAGTTTTGCATCCAAGTAACACCCCACAACTTGTCCCTCATCAAAACATGCTGAACCATGGGTGGGCACCATTTTAAAACGCAGACAGAGGAAGCCATGTCTACAAAAGTCGCGACATGCCATCAACAGGTAGCATCACAACAGAGAACAAACTCTTTCTGTGCCTCTATCATAAATGGTGCTTCACATAAAAAAAAACACCCAGTCGGCTGCAGGCAGCTAAAGGAAAACGTGTAGCGTGCACTCTTAAGCATGGTAAAAAGTGAGCACGAGAACACATTCGACTTGTGCATCTGCGACATTCTCCCATGAGGATAGTCACAACCGAGCGATGCCAATAGGGTCGATACATGGCCACACCAGGTTGCAGATGACCAATTGGAAAGCTTGGCTCTAGACCAGACCCGACATGACATGACATGGACATGACATGACCCCCCCCCCCAAAAAGCCAGTATTCTCTAGAGTAGCATCCTGACCTGATGCAAGCCTATGTTGCAGCAGGCCTGCATAAAGAATGGTTTTCCGCAGCTGTCCCAAGCAAGTACCCCCACCTAAACCTAAATCACTGAGGCAAACTGCAAGGAACCGACTGTACCTGTGGTGAAGGCGAAGCCAACAAGAATGCTCAGACGGACATGCTGGTTCTTCCCATTGTCCTGTACCGTGAAGAGCGCAACAAGAAGTCCAAGGGACAGCAATGTGGTCAGAAAGTTGCCCTGCAAGAAGGAGACTGTCAGGGGGACCACGAGCCCGAAATGAAAATGCAAAAGTACCTGCAGGAAGTCGGTGAAGAGATGCACATATCCGCCCGCAGCTGCTGCCAGGGTCGAAATGGCCAGGCAGCTGTACACATTCTGGAGGTGCTCACGCACCGGCTTCTCCCTGCAAAGGAAGCAACCATCATTGTTATATTCAACCTTCCAATAACACTCGACCCTTTCAAAAATTGCTCTTGGTAACCATGCGAAGCTGCCTTGACGGTGCTTGAAAGTGCAGCTGGTCACATGATTGGGCAAGGCGCTGCCAGTAAAGGGATACTACAACAAAATTTCGGCGCTTATTTCTTGGTCTATTTGTGTTAAATGGAGCCATTATCACATCAGACACACCAATCTTTTGTTGAAAAGGCATGAAAAGGAATTTCAAAACAGATCAAACGATTAGCGAAGAGTACCTCGTGGATGTCGCTAATGCCTTGTTTGTAATGCCCATTTAGGAACCTTGACAGGTAGTGATGGTAACTGTCCTGCCTCCAGGCACGACGAGAAAAGAGCTGAAGGAGGAACTTCCCTCTCCCCGAGACTCTCTTGTGTGTCTCCCAGAAGTCGCCACTGTCCCTCTACAAGATTATAGAAGATTAACCCGTCACTCAAAATTCGTACAAAGACAACTTTGGGGTTACTTGCGGTGGCCGATCGCTGGTGTGCTTTGACCGCTTTCAGCGGATGCTACGAGCCATCGGGGCCTATCCAAAGCTGTGTGAATGTCAAGTGACCTTGGAGAGAAGGCACAGCGACGTACGGAAAGTGTATCACGGGCTACGTCCACAGAGCGGGATTGGCTGGGATAGCTCGCAGCGTCCGCTGCGTCCGGACGTAAGGTCCCGAGACAAACTATGTCAAGATTGTGGCGGACGTGACGTGTCTCCGCTGGCTGCTCTCCGAGCATTTGCCAGAGTGGGCCGTTTATAACAAAAAATACAGCCATCAGGCTCAAAATACAAACATGTGATTGTCATTTACAGATATTGTGGATCATATTCAGCCTATTTGTGAACACGACGGGTATATTTCAAATTTTGCTGAAGTATCCCTTTACAATGATACCCCCACGGTCATGAGCATCAGCACTGCTGATTCACTATCGTGGACCAGGAATTTGGTTGACATTCCAAGTATGTACACTACGGATAAAGTAAATTACAACTATGTCACCCGCAAGAGAAGCGACCAAAATTAATGTTGCAATTCAAGTTCGTGAGCGAGTTACATGGAAACATCTTTGCACAAAATGCCTATTTTTCTTCCTTGGTTCATTTTTACATTGGTGATTGAGTTATGATAATAATCCCTAGAGAAGGGGAACAAGAAGGACAAAGGACAAACACAAATCTCCAAACACAGCTAGGTGGCTGGTGCGCGACCGAAAAAATCCGCCTGGTCCTGGTATCCTGAGACCTCTCCATTTCCAGTGGAGAGCTCTACCAACTGAGCTAACCAGGACTAAGCAACACAATTTCTGCCGAGATCACCATCGACCAGGGCCCTGCAATTACTAGAAGTGGGCTATGTTTCGGTGTTACTGAAAAAGTTGTAAATCCTGCCAAAAATAGGGGTGGGTTATCTTTTAGGAGTGGGCCATCTCTCAGGACATTGCAGTATGTATATGTGCTTAAGAATTTTAGCTGTGCCCGAGGAATGTGAATTTTCAGTGAAGTGAGTTGGTCCAGTGCTAGCATTTCTGAACGTTTACTTGGTCTACGTGACCTTGAAACACTCTCTCTTTCAGCCTCTCGGCGAGAATGACATTTATTCCATCATTGCAGCAAAAGAATGTGGTGAGAATTGTTCTCGTGGCGAGATTTGTCCAAGCCGACATAGTCCCCAACCGGCATATAGGTTTTTTTTTTCTTTTTTATTCAGTCCTACAAGCCTAATATCTGGAAAATAAGAATACAATTTGTGACTATCAAAAAATGCCTGTCCACTTTTATGCCAGAGAAAAACAATGCAGCCTGTGTTTTGGAGGCACAGCTGAAACAGCTGATGGCGGTGGAGAAGCTGCTGTCGTGTTGCCGGCTGCAAGGTTTCTCGTAATCGCTGCACTTGTCGTGGGAGCATGTACGTGAGGCAGTGTAGTCGTTGCAGTCGGTACTGACGCAGTCGCAGCTAACGCACATTTATACCAACTACAAGTGTGCATTCTGATGCAGCATTGGTTTTATATGTGTGGGAGTTCCATCTCACTCCTAGTATCCTTGGGTGCACTGTGTAGCACTCGCACCACAATAAACAATACTGCAATTCAGACATCCTAAAAATGACACTATGTGATGCACTTTCGCTCAATCAAAGCGCATCTTGACCAGAGCTGCCTGCTTCATTCAGGGTTCACAGCAGCTCGAAAAGCCTCTAAGTGTGCGAACAGTGATTTTTTAAATAAAATTGAATATAAATTGAACGGTGGTGGCACCAAATTGAAGATAATACGAATCTAAAATTTTTTTTAATAATTCTGAAATAGTGGACAAACAGTTTATAATGAAGATTACACTGCTTAAAAGAACACTGCTTATTTATTGTCCACAGGGCTTCCTAAAAATCGTTATAAGAATGTAAGGCTAGGTGCAAATGACTAGAATAAAACAGTGTGATCCAGACAAAACGGAAAAGGATGTTTACATTGGCATCTTGAAGATGGCAGCACACACCAGCCAGTTGGCTAAACCAGTGCCAGAGTGGTAGGAAAACTTCCATACTACACTGTGCTTTTTCTTCGAACCTCCCCAGTTTTCTACTTCAATCATGCCGTAGCAGCCGGTCACCGATCGCAGACAGAAACGTCACCCCATTTTGCCTTCCAGAAGCATCTAATGGCAGTTTTGTGTGATAGTGCACAGTTATCCCTAGGTGAAGTCATAGACAGATAAAACACCACCATAAGAAGAGAGACAAAGCGGTACTGCAATGATGGCTGTGCCTAGGAGACGAGCATAGTGACTTCTTAAGGCACGTATGTCAGGCCAGTGGTGGGTGCCTGTGAAGGGAAACGTGCGAGACTGTTCTAACTATTAGAGCATTTTTCTAAAAACATTCAAAATTTCGAAAAACCACTATTACATTCAATTTGGACAACAAATCAAATAGGGTGATATTCTATTTGCTATTGAAAAGGATGAATATTTGCACAGCCCTAGTCTCTTTGCATTCCCTGTACCCATAAGACAACAAGAAAACATGTAGCTTAGCATTCAACTTGCTATCATAATTGTTTCTTACATTATTCAAATAATAATCACATGCACTCGCCATCAGAAACCAAAACATCCAAAGCTTCACAGGCATCACTCGCAGAAGCAGATACCTGTGAACTGACTGATGCTTCAAGAGCAAGTTAAAGAAACATGCAGAGTAACAAAGGTTGAAACACTACAAAAAGTCTCAACTGTTCCAGAATTATCTTTTAGGTGCACCATAATGCGGCCCCATTTTAGGCCTAGTGACTTAAGATATGGGAGAAAATTTGGCACCTGCGAAGTGCCGCCGCCGCTGCCGCCCCTCCCTCCCTCCCTTCCACCTCCATCGAGGGAAGGGCTAAAGCCCTGTAACAAAAGGGGCCTCGTCCAATGTATGACTCCACCAGCACTTTCCTAGATGCTTCACCCTAGTGTGGGTCTAGATTAGTCCGTTCAAACCCAAAGCTGACCCTTACTGCCAAAGGGGGAGAGAAGAAGGTACAATTGAAGAAGTGACTGGCAGGCAGGGTGGCATCCAAGATAAGAGTGCACATATCTTGCATAATACCTTTAGATAGTTAATACATCTTTTATATTTTTTAGGTATTGTTCGCAAAAAAAGAGAATGTATTCATGCTTTGGTATCAAAGATATGCAATTTTTAAAGTATTGTACATTTTGAAAATACCCAATACTTCAAAAATGCACCCCCAACTTCAAAGCTGCATTTCCTTTCAGTCTCATTCTCGAGATGCCTTGCATATTAAGTTAAAGCGTATACTGACTGCAGAAAAAAAGTAAACAAATTTTGACACAATCAAAAGAGTGCAGACCAAGTGGTCCACTGTGATAACTGAAGGCACATTAGGTGACCAAATGGTTTCACTTAACCTTATCTTAAATCACAGTAAAAAGTGATACCACAAAAACTGGTAAGGCATTTCATGTGGCAAGTAATTGAAAAAACATGGATGGCACAAAAAATACTGGGACCAGGCATTTCGTAGGGGAAGTTATTGAATAAATATAGGAACAGCACGCAACAGATTGCGACCAGGTGGTGAAGTAGATGAAACAAGTGCTCACTAACAACTGAACACCTATTAAAAAAGGAATGCGGCCCAAGCAAGCACTACCACGAACAAAACAAGAACAAGAAAAAGCACCAAAAATCCAGGTTAACCATGACTCGCCACCTGTCAGTGCTATCTCTTTTTTATGCGAAACAGTTAAAATATGTAGATGAATGAACTGCACTTATCGAACAGGTAAATGTTACGAAGTCGCCAAAAGAGAAAAACTTTGGCAACACCGGGATTCAAACTCAGTCTGCTGTTTACCAGTCAGGAATGCCACAAAGTTTGAATCCCGGCAGTGCCAAAACTGTCTTTCGTCGGCTTCATAAACTTCACCTCAATCCAACAGCACAATTCATTTGTCTGCATATAAGAAACTACTTCCCTCCCCTTTAGAGGAAGTAATTCAAATATGCAAGGTAGTGAAAATGACCCATCATATTTTTTATGCAGCTAAACAGATGTCTGACTCATGCAGCTATCTGTGCCCTCTTTGGTAATCTCATAGACACTAGCAATTCCCTTGCAGATTCATCTTTAGCCTTTCCCATAATCTGACTACTTTTATCTCAATGTTTCATAAGGGAGGGAACTGTTCAAAGAGAGCACAGATAGCTGCATCAGTCAGACATCTCTATCTGCATGAAAAAGATCAGTCAGACTTCTCTTTATCTGCAGAAAGAGATTAGTTCATTGACAAGTGGTGAATCACAAGTGAGGCAAATTGCCTGCGGTCTTCTTTTTTAAATGTTTTTCTGATGTTTGTTTTGTGCATGGTGGTTTGCTTGGGTTGTTTCTCATTCTTGATTGAATGCTAAGTTGTCAGTCAGCACTTGTCTCTTCTACTTCTTTCGCTTGGTCCCAGTACTTTACAAGCCCGCCATTTCCATATTTATGGAGTCATACACCACATCGCCAAACGTTGTCATCCGGGCAAATGATGCTGCCATTCCCGACTACCTGGATATCTCGTTGGATTAGGGACCTTCAACCTTCCCGTAATATTAACACACAAACTTATTTTTAAGAGTGCACTGAAACTTGTAATCCAATGCACATTATAAAAAGAAACTATTAAGACAATCCATGGACTACCAGCAAAAACCTAACAGGACGGACAATGACAACTAATTTGGGAATGAATTAAACATATACATAGATGCATTTTTCTCTACTCTATTGCAGGTTGAGAAAAGCAGGACAAGCACCTCCTGCACAGCCCTCCACTTTTTTCGCTTGAGCAAGGTGAGCGCTGGAGAGGACGCAAGAGAGGGGAAGAGTTTACTCGCCTTCACTGTGCTAAAATGGAAAGAGTAGAGGGCTTTGCAAGAAGAGCTTGTCCTGCTTTTCTTAACCCGCAATAGAGCATAGCTGTTACGCACACAAGATTCATTTTTTAAAGAAGGCCTAAAGACACCCTGAAAACAAGATTAGTGAAGCCCTAGGATAAGAGTGTGCACCAAGAGCTTCACTCATGTCTGTTGTTCGTTGGCCTTCTCAAGAGAAAGAGATATGACGTGGGCACCGAACAATGGCTTAGTTTTTCCCAGTCAAACAGGTCACTCGCCCCTCTCTTTCTATTGTTTTCTATGGCTGTGAATAACAAACCTAAAGAACATTCACTCATCATGTGCATCCCTTGTTCGTAAAAAGAAAGACAGGACACTTCTCTGATCATTTACAAGGCAGTAAAGGCTATGTCAGGCATAAAGTGGATGGAGACATTCATATTAAAAATAGCGCAAAAGAGACGGAACAAAAAGACGAAGAAGCACACAGGACAAACGCTAACTGGCAACGAAACTTTATTGAAAGCTTCCAACTTTGCTATCGCCATGCACGCGCTTAGTCTCGTTCAACAGAAACAGGGCGTACCGCCAAATCCGCACAATCATACCGCCCACCGCCTGTTCCAAATAAAGTTTAGTTGCCAGTTAGCGTTTGTCCTGTGTGCTTCTTCGTCTTTTTGTTCCGTCTCTTTTGCGCTATTTTTAATATGAATGTCCACTACCAACTTGCCCAGCAGACCAAGCTTTTACAATGGATGGAGACCAAAGCCTCATCATTTTTTTGGCTAATAAACTGTCTGTTCAGGCCACACTCATTGCTCAGGCACGTTTTTTATGTTAATTCACTATTATGAATGATTTGTTTGGAGAATGAAAGTATCCATATTAACAAGCCATGACCTGTAGCAGTCTTTCCCGTTTTTTTTGTTTTTTTTTCGGTTTCAACTATGGTTGGAGCAACCCTAAGAATGTAGTCGGGACTGTACTGACTTCACCCTCTCGGGATATTAACTTCTTCGCTAATTTGTTGAAAACTAAGAAGATTGACATGCTATCTTAATCACAGTTAGCGGGAGTGCGTGGAATCTGGTACTATCGGAGCACTCTAATGGCTCGACTTGAACTGCAACCGTATCAATGCAGATGTGCACCAGGCCGTTAGAGTGGTCTGATAGTACCCAACGCCACACGTCCCTCGGTTTCTGCTAACTGGGATTAACTGGCATCTTGCCCAATGCCTTTGAAAGAAGAAAAAAAAAGACATTTTTTATGAAAATAAAGTTTCAGCATTTTTTGCTTCCTGTACATAGCTATATTTTTGTTCACTGTACAAATCGAACTGAACTGTAACGTGGGAGAAACTTGAGGCTACACACTTTCCTCATAGCTACCATTTTCCTCATACTCTGTAAAAACACAGACAGTCGAAGCTGGCAGGGAGGACTAGAGGAACCTCGTGAAAGCCTCGGCGTAGCAGTCGACCTTCACTAGAAGACCTGACGTCTTTTCCGGGCCCCGAGGAAGCCGAGGCTTGCAGCGAGTTCCTCCAAACTGCAATCGGCAAATTGACTCGAATACACCGAGTCTGCCACGGCGCAAAACTTGCTCCATCGAAAAGCCAATGCTTTTGCATTGCGAATTTGGTCTCGCTGTCAAATAGGAGCCAACCTATCGTCGCTGTAGCCTTCTGCGCAAAGCCAATCGCATTCGCCCAGTTCTAGAACGTCTGTCCCATCTCGCAGCATTTGACGCCGAAATGGAGCCAGGAACTTGGCGGGCAACACAGGTCAAATCCAGCAGGCAAACCGTTCTCCGGCCGTCCCGAGCCCACGACACAGCTATCGCTGCTCGGTATTCTCTCAAGGCCAGTAGACGTTGGCCCCAAAACTCGTACAGTCCAGGCTCTTCTGTGCCGTTCGCGGCACGAGCTCCAAGGCAGGCTCCAACCGCTCGCGCGGTGCGGGCCCGATAAAGCGCCAGACACAGAAACGAGGAAACGGCCTACCCGTCGTACGATGCGTCGAAACGGAATTAGGTGGAATCATGACCTCCAAGTTCCCCGGTGCGCAATTTGCGCACCGGTGGTCCAGCGGTTTCCGAACAGGCCGAACAACACGTCGGACATTCTGTAGCGCGTGTGTCTGGCCCCCGATAAAGTACACGACAGCCTCGAGTGCGACGCGCTTCAGCTTCATTGTCGGGGAGGACAGGGAAGTTGAGCGCCCGTCGCCAAGGTTGGCGAGGCGGCGTCCATTTACTCGCGCTTCCTCTTCTACAACGGAACAGACGAGGAATCGCAGGCCCACTGAAGCGAATCAACTGCGGCCAGTACTCACAGTCTGTTGCTGAAGGAGTTCCAGAAGGAGTTGAGGTTAAAAGTGGCCTCCATGGTCTCGATCTACCAAAGTCCGAAAACAACACGTCACGACTCACGTAAGCACTACAGCAGCTCGCAATGGCAGGCAATGGCAGATGTCGCAGATGTCCGCGTTTTGTGGATTGGATTGGATTGTGTTGGTTTTAGCAGGTTTAATCGCTTTTCTTTGTATTAGGATAGAGAGTAAAGACTGTATTGGAGTGAGGCAAATCGTGAGCGCTGACATCGTGGGTCTTGAGAGCAACGCCTTTTAGAGTTTTAACCTGAAATCACAAATATATGGTTATAGTCCGCCCAAAACGTCGTGTATTCCTTCCTGTCCACTCGGAGTTACTCCGGTGGGTCGTGTACAACATGGATTGAAAAACGCTAGACGTGGGTAGGTTTTGGAACGCCAAGGTACAAAACCCTTACCCTGGAGTAAGATCGAGTAAATTTTGGAATACGGCCTTAGTTTGGGTTAGTCGACACTGCGCCGGGAACAGCTAACACCTCACAGCAACAGCCAACATATTTTGTCCGTAGTAAGAAGTGGTCCTGCTCAGTGTTGCCAGGTCTACTGATTTATCAGTAGATCTACTGATTTCGTTTCGGGTCTACTGATTCACTGAAAAAAAAAGAAAATCTACTGACTTTTTTTTTTTTTTTTGTAAACATATCAAAAGTTATTGTTTGGCCCCTTCAGTTCCCAGGGTCGCCCATCAAAGGAAACTCGTATTCTCCCAGCATTAAAAACGAAGCACTGGCTAAATGGCCCAGAAGCCCGTCCTATTCGAGTGACTTAGCCGTATATTCATCGATCTATTCACCCAGAGCAGATTCGACGGCAATCCGACGGTGACTGGAGTCAGAGCCTTATATGGGGATAGTTTGGGTAGTCTACGATCTCGCCGCCGTAACGTCGCTCTCCCGAGTGAGCCAATCAGCCTGTGTCGCAGAGCGAGAGGCGTGTGCGCATGAACTCTCGGCTGCTCCCACCCAGCTGAGCGGAGAGGGCCGCCATTCTCATTCATTCGCCCGGCGGAATGCATGGGATCGACATCCAAATTTCGGTTCTTTACTTTTATCAGGCAGGCTCTGGAAAGAAAATTATATAATATGTTATTCCTCGGTGGCTTAAAAAGCTAACGAATTAAGTTTCTCCACGTTTGAACGCAAACTTTGAGACTGGCGAAAAAGAAAAAAGCCCGTGACAGAGGACGCGTAGCCTCAACAGTGCTCCGCGCCGACAGCGTTGCGTCAAAAACCTTCCACAGCCCAGTAAGGAAAAATGGCAGCTTGCAGGAAACTTACATTGGACATGTACGCGCGCACCATAGGCGCGCACTTGCCGGAACGTCTTGTTTCGGTTTCGTTTCAATAACGGCGACAGGTGGATGTCGCACTGTCGCCCTCATCTGTTGATCCCAAAAGTGGCTCAGTCTCGATTTCAAAGAATAATCCTCGAAATCGCAACACAATGCTGATAAAAAAAGAAATAATAAAAAAAAAACATTCACGGTGCTACTTTACTTTGTCCTCCATAAAAAAAAAAAAATTATTCATGAAATGGTCTTTTTTTCATTTTTATTGGTGTTTATTACCATGTTATTTGTTACTCTATACTATTTCTTCGAAGTGTGGTTTAATGGAAATAGCAAAACATGGCAAAACACAGATTTCGTAGAATCTACTGATTTTTGTGCAAATCTACTGACTTTTTGGGGATCAATCTGCTGACTTTTTTTTTCTCCGTCTGGCAACACTGGTCCTGCTTTTCCGAGTTGCCAAGGCGGCCGAAATGCGTAGAAAGGTGGCAGCAGCGGCATTATGGTGCCTGGAACTGCCTGGAACGCGTCTCCGACTAGTGTACATGATAAAAACAAAACAGCGCAAAGAAAAGGACGAAGTAGAAGAAACCACAGGACACAGCTACACTCTGACACGGCGCTGTGTCTTGTGGTTTCTTCTACTTCGTCCTTGTCTTCGCGCTGTTTTGTTTTTATCATGTCTACTTACCAACTAGCTCAAACTTGAAGGTGAACATTTCGGCAGACGTCTGCCTGGTTGGGTTAAATGTTATAAATGAATAAAGGGCAAACGCCAACCAATCCCTAAAAAATCGTAGGGTCCCAACGTTTCGGTGCCGGCACGGCACCTTCTTCAGGGGGGCTATTGAAAGGAGAAGCAGCTTCTTTCTTTTCTTCTGCGGTGAATGTAGCGCAGTATCTTCGTTTTTTTTTTTTTTTTTTTTTTTTTTTTTTTTTTACGGTGGTTAGTTTTCAAACTAGGTGCGGTACCTTCGTTTTCTTCGAAGTTGGTTATTTACAAACGAGGATCAGCATCTTCGTTTTTCTCTATGGTAGGGGCCTGTTTCTTTGGTGTTCTAAATGTCGTAGACCACTGACGTATGCTGAGGGCAAGGTGCCGGAGGATCGATTAATATTTCCTGGTGTGGTCTGTATGCGCCATGACTCAATAAAGAGTCGTTGCCGCCAGTTGGTAGAAACCAACTGGCGGCAACGACTCTTTATTGAGTCATGCCGCCAGTTGGTAGAAACCAACTGGCGGCAACGACTCTTTATTGAGTCATGGCGCATACAGACCACACCAGGAAATATTAATCGATCCTCCGGCACCTTGCCCTCAGCATACGTCAGTGGTCTACGACATTTAGAACACCAAAGAAACAGGCCCCTACCATAGAGAAAAACGAAGATGCTGATCCTCGTTTGTAAATAACCAACTTCGAAGAAAACGAAGGTACCGCACCTAGTTTGAAAACTAACCACCGTAAAAAAAAAAAAAAAAAAAAAAAAAAAAAAAAAAAAAAAAAACGAAGATACTGCGCTACATTCACCGCAGAAGAAAAGAAAGAAGCTGCTTCTCCTTTCAATAGCCCCCCTGAAGAAGGTGCCGTGCCGGCACCGAAACGTTGGGACCCTACGATTTTTTAGGGATTGGTTGGCGTTTGCCCTTTATTCATTTATAGCTCAAACTTCTACGTTAACCGACTAGTGTGTTTACCGCGTCCAAAAAAATGGTCCCTCAATATCCGCCTGGTGACGTCATAAAAGTATCGTGCTGTTGCCGGTTGTGATCCTGGCGGTGTTCCAGCAGCGGTGCCGTAAGTAGCAGGCGCCTGTTCTGCTGCAGGTCGCTCTCTGCTGTGACAGTCCACGGAAGTCGGCAGCCAGAAGTTGGAACGCCAAGACGACAGCGACACTTGCGTTCGCTCGTGCTTTTAGCCAGCATTTGTACGACCAACCGCCAGGATCGCGACATCCAGCAACATGACACTACAACTTCTGTGACGTCAATTGCTGCCACTTCGGGACCACTTTTGTTGTGTGGGTGGAATAGGACTCTAAAATAAACACACCCATCAGCTGTGCTGCAGCAGTGGCAGACCCACAGTTGGCAGACCCCTACTCTATGGCTCTATGGGCAGACCAGACCATTTTCCTCCAGAGTTTCCTCCATTTTCCTCTAGACGCTCTGGACCTCTCACTCAGTGCCGTCAGTGCCTCTGCTCCCTTCTACATAGAGATCATAAATACTAACTCCCTACCAACTCTGTGTCGAATGTCGAAACTGGTCGAAACCAGCACGAAACCATTATAGAGAAGGTCGTTTTCGAAACATTGCCACATTTTGGCGTAATACTTCTGCCTTATTGCGGATTAAGAACAGTGCTGGGCGTGGCTGTCGCTGAGAATCAGCTGTGATTGCCTGCAGCGGCATGTCCGACAGCGGCCCTGCAACTCGGTTGGAAGGTAAGCGCCGGCCGTCGTTCGGAGGGGTAGTCGGCTGCTCGAGCGAAGTTCAAACGGTTGTCTAATGGTCTATCACGCCGAACGCCCGATTCGCATGATACGATTTTGCTTGCGATTTCGCAGCTGCGACATCTGGCACCGTAGCTGGCACCACGCTTTTTCTGCCGCACGAGCGCAACTGCGAAATCGCAAGCAAAATCGCACCATGTGTGCACGACGTCTAGTACTTCTGTGTTCACGTCTGCTTGTTACGAAAATTGTAAGAGTTACTCTACAAATGTGCCTCAGTTTGTGTTACTCATGTGCCCAAATGTATGTATGTATGGTGTTCACGTGCGTCGTCGATCGTCGGCGTAAGCTTCGATCGTCGGCATCGACCGTAAGCTTCGAGCGCGCATACCTAGCCTAAGCACGACGGAAGGCAACGAGCCCGTGCTGGAGGCTGGGAAGATGGCGCTTCTTGTCCTGTCAGCGACTGTCGTAATTCAAAAGTAGTGCTTCCACACTCTTTGTGTGGAACCTATTTTTTCTCGTGGTTAGGCTCTTATATGGGTCATCAAAAATAAGAAAAAAAAACAAAAAACAACCTAGGTCATGCGTTTTGTAAAAAATTATGCACGTGTAAATCTCTCGTCGGCCCTTTAACATACAACACACAAAAAAAAAAAAAAAAGATGGACAGCAAACCCAGCATGGCCCAAAAGTGTGTATGCAAAACACATTCACCTCAGCCCGGAATGGCAGGGCAGGGTTTCAAAGCACCACGGTGGTCGTGTCGCACGACTCGAGGAAGCATATTTAAAACATACCAGAAATGGAAACACTAGATGTACACGTCCTACACGCAGTGTGTAGCGTGGAGCATTGTCAGTGTCTGGTCAGTTGCTCCGCGCTGCCCGCAATATTGTCATGAGTGGGTAGACGGATGTAAAGAGAAAATAAATGTTGAATTAAGCAAACTGAGCAGAAGGGCAACTCACTCAAAGCAGTGCGCTACCACTTCTTTTATAGATGCTCCGTGTTCTGGATTGTTCAAAACCAGAATGCACAATAACAGACAAGAAGCAACTGGAACTTTCTAGAAGGGACAGTAACTTTCCACATTTAACAGGAGAAGAACCGAGCTTGTCGGGTTCGAACTCCATACCAATTTGCGTGCCCACCGTGTGCTAAACCAACTCTGCTACGCACGCGGCATTATTGCTACACCTCTCCAATTCTTTGCTTCCAACTGTACAGAATGAAAGAATTGAAGTTGAGAAACTCTAGGGAGATTCCGAATTGGCGGCGAAAGTGCTAAGCACGGCAATTGCAGGTTCGGCGGGTGGTGAGCAGGAGCCGTGTCCCGACATGCGGGAAGAGCCCCCCCTGGCGGCCCCTGGAGTGGCGGGTGGGGACCCTGGCTGCCTGCAGCCTCACTGGTTCTACAGGCACCAGGTGGAGAGCAAGAGCCTCTGGGTGCCCTTCTCACACCTCGACTCTGCCAGCCTGGAACGGGCCAGCCGAGGTGGGAGGCCACGGGGTTGGTCTGGGACCTCTTTGAAAAGTGCTCTGGTTGAGCATAAATGTGAGCGAAGCCGATGGTGAAACTGCCGAAGTGTCGTCTCGAGCGACGCTTTCCCTCCACGAAAGCGGACTCGAAGCGTCGTGTTTCTAGCTTCTCCTTCGCTTGCGCACATGGTTAAATGAGGTGTGGTGTGCACTCTGGGCCATGTTCTGTGGGGATCCAAATTCTGCAGGAGGAGCTCTTGAGCTCTACAAGGTGCCTCTGTGGTAAATGGAACCTTGTGATGAATGGAACCTTTCTTTTTATGGATTAATTTTCATCTATGCTCGAATTTCGGGAGATTCTAGAGTGAAGCTGGAACCTCCACGAAGTGCAGCTGGACTCATTCAACTCCACAGAGTGGTGCTTGAATCTTGAAATTCCCACTTCACTCTGTGTTAATAGACCCTTTTGAAAACCCCGTCGAGCGACATTGGCGGTTGCCATTTTTCGGGCACGAAGTGTGCGATTGGATCCGGGTTTTTGCCAAATGCTGACGCAGCGCTTGTTTTTGATACGAGCTGAGCCAAGGTCATGCCAAAACACTGACACAGCCCGCATGTTCTATACATGCTCAGAGCACATACCCAAGCAATCTCGGGAAATTGGCACAGCAGCTACTAGATGGCACACATTTTTTAAAAGAGTCTCGCAAAATAAAAAACTGATATTTTCCTTTTCTTATTTTATTTGCTAAGGGCAGACAGCCTCTTGCTCTTGCCTGCCTAATAAGCAGCACATCTTCCAATAAGTTGTTGGAGGGCCTTTATATATAGTTACCTTCAAACTTAACTGGAGCATGGTACTGCACATTTTTTTTACATGCTGTGCTGGCTTGGTGAGAGCCTATACAACCAATTAGTAATTTAGCACCACACACATACAAATGCTTGGGGGGGGGGAGTTAGTAGCTCATGAGGCAAGGTACTGATAGGAAAGAAAATTTACTGCTTTCTTCCTTGTCTCCGTGCTACTCTTTGCATAATGTAGCCCACTTCCTGACAAAAAAGTAGTCGTGACTGCCTCAGCTGCTTTCTTGACATCTTAGTTGGCTGTGAAGTGGGAAAAATGTGATCGTACAAGTTTAGAGCGCTCCACAAATGGTTGGAGTACCACTGCAGCCAGCTGCAAAACTGGCGTTTTAGTGACATACGTACCAGCAGGAGCGTGCAATACACATTAGTTATACATGATGATTGTAAACTTGAGACTGGTTTGAAAAACAGAAAATCATGAAGTAGAAAGAAAAAGGGACAGACAACGTCTAAAACTCAGCTAAAAACTTTATTGCCTCTACGTCTTACATACACCTCCCCCGGACGTCGAACGTTGCCACCACCACAACGGTTGATCACTGAACTACAAAAATACACTGAACCGCAACCAATACATAAAAAAAAAAAAAAGTGTTATACAAACAGGAACACAAGGTCACACAAAACCTGAAAAACACACAAAACCTGAGACTGTGTTTTTCAAACCACACTCTCAGGTTTTCAATCATGTATAACTTACAGCAACTCGCCTGCACTTTAACAGTTTTTTCATTACACATTAGTTCATTACATTCAATATTGTGATATTATCAGGACTTGCCGGCTGCTTCTACAGAGGCCAAAGCAACTACAACCATGCAGTGTTTCATAAAATATAACAAACAAGGCAATAATAATTAAAAAGAAAAAAAACAAAAAAACACACAAGAGTACCGGTAAATTGAACTGGCTCTGCACTTGCGTTACAATGTAAAAATGTAAAATGAAGATTTCAGTGTTTACTAAGAAAACATTAAAACAATGTGGGGTTAATTGTGGAAGTTCTTCTAACATGTCCTCTGTGAAAAATCTGTGCACATGAAGTAAATGTGTCGAAAGAGTCAATGTTCACAAGCTCTTCAGGAAGTTTGTTTCAATCTGCAACAGTGCGTGGAGAGTAGCTGTTCTTGAAAACGTCCTTGTAGCAGAAAAACTCGCTCATTGCTTTAGTGTGTCTTTTTCTAGTTGGTCAGTTAGTGTCAGGTGCAGCATAATCACCGATGGGTATTTTGTTCCTGCCATGGGTTAACTGGTGAAACAACTTTAGTGTGTCGGTTCTTCTTTGCGTGGCCAAGCAAATTGATAAAGCTCTGCTACAAAAGATCTCCTTTCGTATCGGTTATAAATTAATCGCAGCGCTTTCTTTAGAATGTTTTCTAATGCATTAATGCGTCTTTGGGACCATGAATCCCATACTGTGTCTGTATACTCCAGGATGGGAAAAATGAGACTTTTGTATGCGGCTAATTTAGTTACTGGGCTGCATTAATGCAGGCTCCTGTGGAGAAACCACAATTTTTTCTACGCTTGTTTTAACTACTTCAATGACATGCTAATTCCATGTCAAGTTAGAGGTGGGTGCGACGCCAAGGTACTTGTATTCATTTACTGTTCTTCAAAGGCACATTGCCCAGACATTCATAAGATATCGGGTGTGGCCGACTTTTCGGAGTGTGCGGTTATGCTTGCTATTTCAGTACCAGTCACTGAGGTTTCCTCTCTAAACGCTTTTGCCAGAAGATGGATGGAAAACGGTTAGAGGCATTCACACGGGGGGAGAATTGCACGGAGGGATGTGCGTGACGTCATCAACTCCATCCTCAGCTTCATTGTTCACATGGACGAGGTGCCGGTGGGAGGGGTGTCAGCATTAACAGTTGAATTTAGTGGTTTCTATTTTTGACTCCACCGTGGACAAATTTGCGGTTCCTACACTCGGCTCCAAAGCTTTTAACGACAAAATACTGTTAAAAGCAAAGAAATACGATGCCAAACAGGGATCGTTTATACCACTTGAGCATTCCCTCCTCCCTCTACCGCGGAGCTGACTGCACCTCAAAAAAACGTTATGTTTTCGTCACATGCTGTGCACTTCCTCGTGTGAGTACCGCGTAGTAGCCGACCTACGAAATCGTCTTCTTCCATGCAGGAAACCCTTTTCCAGTGTCCTTTTCTCTTTTCCCTCTCACTCTCTCTTCTCCTCTCCTCCCAGAAGGAGTGGTTTTTTGACTCCTGCAAAAAAGAGGAGGGTCTCTTTTCTCGAATGTAGAGATGGGGGCCCGCTGGCTGGTCTTTAAGGTGTACAGGGCACCTCTGCCAACGAGGGTGCATTTTGGGGACTGCCTCTGGGAGGTGTGCTGTGGTGCATTTGCAGGGGGTGAGGCGGCGGTGCGCACAGATGGCGGTCGCTGTGACGTGCACGTCAAGGAGCGCCTGCGGGTGCCGGTGTACTGGGAGGGGCCCCCGTCGGAAGTGCGGCGCTGCACCTGGTTCTACAAGCCGGAGACGCACAGCGGCTTTGTGCCTTACGAGGAGGACGTAGCCGCTCTTCTCGAGGTGGGTCCCTCGGGGCTCTGTCAAAGCTGCTTCTTGTAGAGATGTTGTTGGCAAATGATTCGTCTGCCAATGCGGGCCAAAAATGAGGCTCTCTCGGCCGAAAGTGCCAATCGTCAACAGATGGGAAACAACCAACGTCCACACGTCACCTCGTAAACCTAGTTGCTAACGGAACCCAAGAAATGTGGATTGCATTGCTACAAAAAAGGCTGGGCCATCGTTTATTTGCTATAATTCCTGAAACAAATAAAACTGCCTTTAAAAAAAGTTAAGAAGAAAAAATGAATGTGTAAGGAGACAGGGTGCAATGTTTCACACTTGCCGGCTGTTATTTTATAATTCGGATTGCTGTGGTAAACAAATGGTTAGGAACTTTCATGTGGGACAACCACTATCGGCAAATAACCCTGGACGTAAACTATATGTTGGGATGCTCCTACCTAGTTTGATTGTGTTAGTGATATTCGCCAAAAAATGATGTTTCGTCCCAAATTTGTATATCGGGAAACATTAAAAAAATTTTAAATTGATTTAAAAAAAAATTAATGTTTCATTTTTTGTCAAACTTCTATCAGTTGTCAGAGTTCTTAATGTCTGGACGTCAATACGTCCAGACATGGTGTCTCGTTAATATTGTCACGAATGGAAAAGGGTAGACCGGTCTAAAACTGAAAATAAATGTTAAGTGAGGCAAACTAGTGCCATCAAGCTTAAAGAGAATGGTACCAGCATCTTGCGTCGAAGGCGGAAGGGCGGCTGCCCCAAAGCAGCGCAGTAGCGCTGCTTTTATACGCGTGTTAGGCTGGGAAATTTCAGAACCAGAATGGATGGTCCCCACCGAGAATGCTCTGGAACTATCCAGAACATCAAAGATTGAGAAAGGAAAGAATTGAGCAGAGCGGGGTTGGAATCCTGTCCTTTCGCGTAACAGCCACGTGCGTTGCCAACTTTGTCACGCACACGGCAATATGGGCAACCCGCTATATAGACAAAGTTTTCGAGCATCGACCTTTCCTCATGCAGGAATCAACATTTCTGTGGTTTAATAAATAAAAGATTAGTATTTTTTGTGGGCATTTATAGTGTGGCTGACATCATGCGTACTTGCCCATTGTTAAAAAAATGCAACATGTTTTGTCTAGAGCGCTGCCCTTGGTGCACTCTAGCCATAACACTGCCTCTAGTACTTTTTTTTTGTGATGTAACTTAAATGAAATTTGCATACCATACCTACCTTTACAATATAATTACAATTATCTATTTCTTTTTGCTGGTCATGAAAGTTTTATTTGCAATGCTTATGTGTAGTATTAAACAAAATAAAAAATTAAAATCTGAAAATTAACTTATCTGTAAACTACTAGGTCTACAGAGTCGAATAGGGCATAAATAAAGCTCTAGGATGATTTCCAACTTCCTTTTGGGACACTTAAATTTTCTAGTTTAAAAACTTCTAAAAAAATGACTGGATAACTAGCTCTCTTATAAACATACCAGAAGAAAAAAAAAAAAAGAATGATGAAGACGATGTGTATAGAAACAGAAGAAAACATTCATATAGAAATGCACAAAAGATCCAGTTTGCACATTAATATACCGCGCTTTAAAAGCAATAGTTAAAAATAAATGGAGTCTTTTTAGCAGAAGAAATCGTTCAGCTTTTCCACTCTCGTGAAGGAGGAAGACCAGCGGAGCTGTACTCGATACACTGTGTGCTTCTTTGTCGTTGTCTGTTTTTCGCGCTGTTTCCTACGATGAATTCCCACCAACGCGCCAAACTATCCATTCTTCTATCATAGCTGGAAAGGTTGCCGCCATCTACGAGCGACGGCGGCAACCATACTGGTTGTGTGCTTGCCGCCGTCGCTTATAGATGGCGGTAGCTGTCCAGGTAGGTTTGTGTCGACATATACGGACACGATCCTGGGGAACCTAGCCCTTAACAGCTCCGCCGTAATACTCGGAAGCAACACATACCGTAAAATACCGGGTGGGAGTGCCCAACCCACTTCCACTGAAAACTGGGTTCATCTCGACATGGGCGCTTGTCCGGTCAAATCAGGCGCTTAACGTATAATTTGCAGAATTCCCAAGTTTGGGAAATGTTAATAGTGGGCGCTTGAACGAGGTGGGCGCTTCTGCAGTATTTTACGGTAATAGTGTCTAAATAACCAGTTAAAAAAAAAAAAATGATTGAGAAATGGGCGAATAGACGTCATGCCACTACAGTGCCGCTGCTGTCAGCTGGGTGCATGTGCAGACGCTTGACCTCGTGTGGGCTTCTGTGCATGCGCATTGCCCACACCTAGTGCGGACAAATGCGGGCTTGTTTGTAAGCAGTGCGTTGGCCCCATAGGCGCCGTGTTTGCAAACAAGGTCCGCGTGTCTATTCTCTCGTCGAACACACATACCGCCATCGTCACGTTCTAGCTGAGCAATGTCGGGAATAACGAGCTGGAGAGAATGATTGTTTGGCAAAAATGTGGGCTCTGCATTGAATCTCGGGCATGTGAAACGGCCCGCGCAGTCGCTGTGCAGACTGAACCTTTTGCGCGAGGACATTGTTTCTTTCTTGCAAGTTGCGAAGCTCCTTTCTGCTGATTGTGATGATTGGTTATCAAGGTGCTCTGCTAGGAAGCAGGTGTCCAGGCTTCGTTCCAATTCCTAAAAATACATTTTTTGGAAATTGTGGTTTTGCTATGTACAGCCAGTTTTCTTCTTATCTCGCAATTTTCTGATTTTGTAGTTCAATATTTGAGTTTTATTGTCAGTTTGTAATATCTATGCAGGCTGAAATTGAATTGAATTTGATGCTAAAGCTGCTCTTTCCCAAAACACAAATGTTTGACTTTTTGAAAATTTGCAGGAGGGATACTTCGGCATCTAGGGCAGGTATAGATATAACTTTTTTGCAAAATGTAGCTAAATGTGTGAAGCATACAATGTTGGGAGTCAACTCTTTACTATAGGTCTAGGAAATGTTTCGACCGATCCATTGTTTTATTACTTGGTAGCCACACATTAAGTAATGAACTGCAATGTGTCACAAAATCACTAATAATGGTTCAATCTCAAAAGTACTTCCAGCATTGTATTTTTTATACTTCGTAACATCTAGTCACGTGTTAAACATAATCTTTTGTTTAGCAGCTTATTCCCTATTGTTCCTGAAACAAAAGGCAGGAGTGTTTTTATTATCTCGGGGACTAATCTACCGATGGAAACGAAATGACCAGATATTTGAAATCAGCAGAAAAAAACTGAACAAGCTTGCGTAGCTTCATTAGGTTTAGTCAGAAAGTAGGGAGAGAAACCCAAAGACCAACGTGCCCCTTAACAGTGTGGCTCTTAAGACAAGGATGTAACAAAATTAACTTGAATTGATTTTAACGCAGCGTCACGAAAGAGATTGTGAGTTGGGAGTGATTTGGGCGAAGCAGACGAGCGTCCCTTGCACTCCAGGAGCACTATGGACGGGCGGTGGAGACGGGCAAATGGCACGAACGGCTGGAGCTGCCCGGCCGGCAGACGGTGGTGATGCACAGCGCGACAGTCATGGTTCAGCTGCCCTCGTGGGGCGACGCGGAGGACTGGGGCAGTGCCCAGGAGGCACGGCCCCGGGCGGTCAAGCGGGGCCTGGACGGTGTCGCCTGCCCGGAGGAGGGGGAGCCGCCACAGGTGGACCATGTGGTCTTCGTCGTGCACGGGGTGGGCTCGGCCTGCGACCTGCGGCTGCGCACCGTCGAGGAGTGCCGTGAGTTTGGGCGGGGTCTCGTAACAGTGCCACCCAGAAGGCTCGCACCATTGTCTGCCCTTAACTTCGTCGCTCGTGGATCCACGCGGAGTCCCTGCGTCGGCAGTGCAGCCCATGTGTCTTGCAGTGTCTTGCAACAAGCGCAACGTCAGCATGCGGTGACGCCAAGTCGGATGCATCTGCTGGTTTGCGGCGGCTCTCATCGAGTATCCGTGTGTTTGCCACTTGAGGCGGGGATCCACTAAGGAGGGCGTCGTGCACCCAGGCGGAGGAAGGAGGGAAAGGGAACGCGGCGCAAAGCGGAGGCTGCCATATTGAAACCGCTCACGTTGCCAGCATAGGTTTTGCAGTGGAGAAGTTGCTGCCATATACGGCGGACTAAGTTTTACTTTTTCGTTTTGGAAAGAGAATGTAAGTTTAATTATATGTGTCTTGCTTACTCGGCTTGAAACCCTAAAAACAGGTTTTGGCAACTTATTGCTTCCATCATTTTGGAGTATGCAAGGCAGTTATCTCGCTGTTCTGGTTTCGGTTACGAAAGCAAGGAAAAACGCTCGTAGTTCCCGCCCTCAGTACACTTTGGACGCCTTCCACACTTTGACACCGGATAACTGGATGAACAAGGATTTAGATTTGCTTCAGAGGTCACTTTCGCCGCTTCCTCACCGTCGAGCAGCCAGATCAGCTGGCGGCAAGCCGCGGATGAAAGGCTTGAGCAGCAACAGCCTAGAGCCACTACAACAGCCCAAGTTCACTCATGATGCGGGCGACGCGGGCTTCTGTTAATCCAAGGGCAGACCCAAGGGGGAGGCGGGAGGCGACGGGGGCGGCCGCCTACCCTCCAAACAGTCGACCCCCCCCCCTGCCCACTTCTTGGAGGGCGATTTGACATGGGTGGATCCTCCGAAATAAAACCAACTCCCGTCCTGCCAGGTGGTAGGAAGCTCGGTACTCAAGGACGAGGGTTCGAAATAGGGTAGGCCGCACCCTAGCAGGCGCATACACTTGGAGAACCACTCCGTGGCTTCAACAGAGACTGAAGTCCGCGGCGGCGGTTTCAAAGCACGGCTTAGAAGTTAGAACCAAAAGTCGGCGCAGCGGCGTACATCTAGGGGCCGTCGGCGCAGTGTGGTTCTGCGGCAGTTAAAACAAAAGGCGCAACCGGAGTCCTGTTTATCTTGCTTTAGAGTTTAGATTTCCCTCCCCCCCTGGCCCCCCCCCAAAAAAAAAACAAAAAAAAACGGTGTTCTGGATTCGCCCCTGGGTCAACCGGTAGCCCAGCACAAACCGCGAACGTTCCAGCTCTTCGTCATGACACGCTGTTGCAGAAAGCAGAATAAAATACAACTACACGTACCACCGAATCAAATGCACTGTTATCGTAAATATTGGCTTATGATTGCGCCTTTGTAAATCATCTTATTCGTTTTGCTGGAGAGACGGAACCGACGGGCATAACAAAATCGTTTGCGCGAAACACGGAGTCCGCATTGCCCCGACTTACCAGTCTTTTACCTGCTTTAGAGCAGTTTGTACCTGCTAGTAGGTATGTCTAGTGGAACTTCAACTTGAAACTAGGGGCAATGCCAGAGAGAAAAGTGACAAAGTTGGGAAAGCATGCTCGCTCTCTCCAATTTCTGAACTCTCAAGTGATTGTACCATAATAAATTCACCAACACCTCTTTCCAAAATAAAGAAAAAACACCATGTTCACTACGTAAAAAATGGTCTCAGTTCATGCATCCGTAGGCAGGTAGGAAACGTTGCCCTAATTTATTCACACCGCATGACGAGCGCAACAAATTCACACGAGATTTACAAGAAAATATCAGTGATGACTTATGTTTCCCTGAAATTCTGTATGACCGGTCGTTTGCAGGACCGAATCACCTACTCAGGCGGTGTGCGTCGCTGTGCAAACGCCAACAACACGAAGCATAAAAACAGAAGGTCTAGGTCAAAAATCCGTAGTCCACTGTTCAATTAAAACGACGTAATTTTGTTGAAAATGCCCGCAGCTTTTTACTCACGGTATGCGTCGAGAATCTTCCACATTTTGAAACGGAACGAAGGAAGATTTACTTTTAAAAGCGCTCGCTGCGTCCTCCCGGACCAGCTGGACCGGATCAGCTAACGACGACGGAACTGAACCCGTTGAATTTCAACGCCACAATAACCAATTTGCGCTTCGTGTTAGTATGGCCTTCTACCTCCAAGCACCCCACCACACACCACGAACGTTTCAACTCTTTGTAGCATCACCGTGTTGCACCAAACCTATCTCTATGCACCAAACAGAACAAGATCGCCGAAGTCAACGAAGCGCTGTCGTGAACCGTGGCTTGTGGTTGCGAACTCGTGGACCCTGTGACTCCCTTCGCTTTCAAAGCACGCACGACGATTACGAATGATACTTTCCGTCTTCCGGGACCATCACAGGGGCACTTCTCCGGTCACGTCTTCGATTCATGTGCTGGCAAACCGCGTCAAACGTGGTCAAACCGAAGCGCCGAAGCAATACCGGCGCCACTTGAACGTGCGTTGTTGCTAGATTTTCTCCGACCAAACAAAAACAACGAAAGCAAACCGGCTCTAGCTTCCAGCGTACATCGGCGTTGCGCCGTGGCCAGATTTTCTCCGTCAGCTCTAACTTAAAGACGACCTACAGATGCAGCAACACTGGTATCAAGTTTTAACATGGCGGCCCCCACGGAGCACCGTAAATTCTGAGGAGGGTGCATTGGAAGCGGCGGCACCTTGCCCCCTCTGGTGCACACGCCCGGTCTTCCAGATGGCCTGAAATGCGTCTCCAACTGGTGCATCTACCACATCCTCAGAAGTGTCGCCCGGCAGCAGCAGATGGCCGTTCTCCCGCGAGTCGCTCTGCAGCCGAACAATTGGTGGAAGCTTCGGCAGCCAGGAGTTGAGACGTTGCGACAATGGCGACCCTTGGGTCCGCTCGCCTCTCTTGTCCGTGTAGCTTCAACCAGCCGCCAGGATCTCGACATCTGACGACGTGACACGCCGCCTCCCGCGATGTCATTTATTGCCGGAACCCCTTTTGATGCATGGGCAGGACACGCGCCGGCCGAAGACACTTTCCAGGCACCGTAATAGCGCCCGCACATCGAAAGTGGCAGTAAACGACGTCGCAGGGGGTCGGCGTGTTGTGCCATCGAATGTCGCAGTCCTGGCGGTTGGTTCGTAGGGGTTTGGGGAAAAAGCACGAGCAAATGCGAAAGGCTCCTGACCGCCAATGTGGAGAGAGGGGAAAGCGACCTGCAGTTGAACTGCCACACCCGTCTCCACTGCTCTGCCACTGCCAGGGTTGCGGCGGGTAACGGCGTGACACTTTGGAGGATGCGGTAAACCCATCAGTCGGAGACGCATTCACCGTAGTCTGGGGGATTGGCGAGGCAGCGACGGGAAGGCAGCGAATGATGGCCCCGTCGCACGGCCAGGCTTGGCGTCCTTTATGGCGAGTGCGCCCCGGCTTGTTGGATGCCGATTTCGAGTGCGCGGTGCCGGGGAAAGGAAGCGAATACCTTTAATCTGCACAAGGTGCACTTCGGGTGGAGATGTGAGCCTCGTTGTGGGTTACACAATGCTTTTCAGTTGTGCTTTCTTTTCCTCTTAGAACTTATTAAGGAACTGACCGGACATTTTCTTTAGCATCATGGTTACAATCATTTACAAGCTCGCCTGTTCCGAAGCAAACCTGAACAGGTGTTGCCTATTGGTTTTGCTCGAAAAATTACGCTGGAACACGGAAGACCACAAATAGTCCTCATACAAAACACAATTGGATTCAATAGGATTTTTAAAATTGGGGCTCCAAAACCACAAATAGTTTCAGCTGGAAAACAATTGGACCCGATAGATATTTTGCAATTGGGAGGCTAAAAACACAAATAGTTGTGTTATTCGACTACAGTTGAAGAGACTATTTGATTTAATTACTATTTTGCTAAAAACAGTTATGCTAGTTGGTTCCAACTGGAAAGCCAATAGTCCTTTTCCAAAATTCAAGCCAATAGACCTTCAAAATTCCCAAGCTTAGGGAGTATGAGAATTTTGCTCCTTGAAAAAATGCAGTCTCCTTGTGTGTAGAAAAGGTAAGAAATAAATGACCAGAGTAAGGGCAGTGAGTGTATGTGCAAAGAGAAATTTCTTTTTACATTTTTGCTTCTAAAGCATACTGCTGCAGATGTCAGCACAGGTAATTACAAACTCCATATGCTCCTTGATGCTTCGGAGATTTTGCAAATGGTCTACTGAACTGAACCTAAGAGATATAAATGCCGGAAAAAGGAAACCCGGGAAATTTTGGAAAAAGGAAGTTTTTTAATCATTCTTTAGTGGTTCCGACACGGAGAAGGAACCTTTGAAATTTTCAGGCACATTTGTTTCTAACATAGTCTCACCTTATTGCAGCTTCACTTTTGGTTCAGCTTTGAAAAGACACTGAAATAACAGCCAACAATTGTTATTGTAGTTTTCAAATCACACCTACATATTTTGTCAGATCAGAAGGTTGTCTTCTAGGAACTTTAATAAAATGATTCATTAGCAGTCGAACGTGTGAATTGTTGGCTACAGGTAAAAAGCAAGCTGTTTTCAAGTGGTGCAAAGTACGACAAGGGTTTCCTTATATTGCACATTTTACGAACCATGTATTGTCCTGTAAAACATATCCAGAAGGCATCGCAGAGGTGTGCTAGAGATTGTACACCTACCTTCCCAATTGCTGTAAATTGCTTTATTTTTCTGGACTCAATATTTCTCCAATTCTGTAGAGTGTGAATTTCAAAAATATTTTGTGGGCACTTAATTTTGGATTTTGGAGGGGTAATGGATACATAACGTGTATCCATTACCATGGGGAGATATATCCATGAGATCAATTTTCTCAATATTTTTCAAGTTGGGGAAATTCACAAAAATAAATATGTCGAAGGGCACCGACCATTTAACCTTCCCAGAATCCTTAATTTTTGTGTAAAAAATTGGAAAAAGACAGTTTTCTTTTTTGACGATCGAAAATTTCCAGAACTTTTACGTCTCCTATTAGATTCGGGGTTACTTTTAAACTGGGTTAGGCTGGTCTTGGTCCAACTTTTGGTCTGGGCACTGACGGTTTGGGCAGTTAGGGTCTGTGGAATGAGGGTCTGGGCACTGAGGGTCTGGGCTCCCATCCCAGTGGAGGACATGAGGCAGCTGGCCCTGGGCCTGCTGTCGAGCCACTTCAAAAGTGCCCCGGGCCGACTGGAGCTGCTGCCCGTGTCGTGGCACTGGAGCCTGCACACGGCTGGCGTGGATGCAGCCCTGGGCCGCGTCAGCCTCGACAGCATCCCCAAGCTGCGCCGGTGGGCCAACGACACGCTGCTCGACGTGCTGCTCTACACCAGCCCCGTCTACTGCCAAACCATCGTGGATGCAGTGGGCCAGCGCATGAATCGCCTCTACCGCCTCTTCCTGGATCGCAACCCTAGCTTTGCCGGCACGGTGGCCCTCGCCGGCCACAGCCTCGGTAACGGCCCCCTCAGCATGGACATTCTTAATGCAGGATTGCATTCTTACTGAAGCTAACCGAGATTGGTAGAGCGCGTCTCGTGTGTTGTGTCGCTCAGTGGGAAGAGTTGACTAGCTGCCAAACACCTGCACTGCGAGAAAACGTCTTTGTCTGTGTTGTGTGTCGGCACGTTACGACACTCCCTTGCCCCCAACCTTAACTGGCGCGTCACCCTCATGCCGTGTGTACGTGTTTCATGGTGGAAAAAGAGAAGCGGTTGAATGGGAGGATGTGACAATGCTCTGAGAAGACGCTGCGGCGTTCGCTAGAGACAGAAACTGGGCATCACCATCCGCTGCATTCCACATAAAATGCAATTCAGCACATGACGGTTTGATCACAAAACACAGCTGCATTTTTTAGGGGCAAAGCTCCTTAGGGACTAGCTTTGTCCGGCGTCCGTGCTCACATCGATTGCCATCCCATCTGTCTTCTTAAAAAAAGACAAAATGTTTGCGCAGTCGACAGGATTCAAACCTGTGCGGGGAGACCCCAATGGATTTCTAGTCCATCGCCTTAACCACTCGGCCATGACTGCGGGACGAGTAGGGGGCTCTGAGATGTGGCAGTAACACCAGAGCTGGGGATGTCATGGATGAAACGTTGCTGTAGCCGCTCAACATCTATACAGGAGAGGGCGCTGCGGTCAAAGGCGTATATAATCGCGTTAAACTTTGCATGCATTGGCTCAAAGTTTATATACGAGAGGGCGCTGCGGTCAAATGCTCAAATGCGTATATAACCACGTTCCATACCACACATTCCATACCAACGCAACCCGGAACTTAGCACTACCTATGAGCAATAAAAAAAAAGAACACCACCATCAGCACCATCTATGAACAAAATCAGTATCATCAGCACCACCAGAGCTTCGCCCCAACCAACATCATTCATCACGTGGAGATGCGGTCATTTTTTCACTCTGAGCGGTGTGCAGATCATTGCCGATCGTGAAACTTAGACTGCGCTGTAAATCATTTGGTAGTATCGCATTATTCCTAGTTAGCGATTTTGGTTGCCTGAATTTTCCGGAAAGGTCTATTAATGTTTTCGTGATGCTGTGTAAACATTATAAAACCGACTAATAAGCATCACTCAGGCTTCACATTCACAAGAAGGCCCCCTCATCTCCCATACCCTCCTGACGACAATGTTTGCATGAATCGCGACTGCATGCGTAATAAAACAAAGTATCTAGAACAATTCAGAATAGGATTACGACTACCAATCGAGCCTAACCCCAAAATCTATGCAGGTGAATGGAATTTCACATTCCTCATGGTGCGATTCCTATTGCCACAGCACTCGTCTTGACTTGAAAGTTAGCACTACACTAATCATTTTTCTTTATGGAAGTTAGCAAAAATTACGGCATTGCCTTTGGACATCTATAGGCAGTAAAGTGGATATTGCTTTTATAGTGCAAACTTGATGTGTGTGCGTTAAGTATCCTAGAAATCCCTGAGTTACAATGATGTGTGGCCTTTTTTTCCTTTTAAAACACCACCAGACATAGCAACATGCCTCTTTTTCTGGCACTCATCTCGGAAAAGGGGTGTACTGTAATGTTCGGTCACATTTTTAATAGGATGAAAGGCCACGCATATTTGTATAATTGTGGATTTTCTAAGATGCTTAGGGCTCGTACAGGTCGAGTTCGTGCCTTAAAACGATGAGCTAAAATTCACTCTAGCTTCCCTTTTAAGGATAATTGATACAAATTTCATCATTCTACCACTTGCAAATATCTGACAAACAAATTACATATAAACAGTCTGCAAAACTGAGATGAAGGAAAAACAATGTATTGCACAAGTCGAGAAAGCCTCGGGTTTTATTCGATTCTGCTACGAGTATTCAAGGTATGAGCATTGACACTTTACGGGTAGCTTTAAAAAGAATGAAACATTTGGTCGTCATCCCTTTAGCATCTCTCATATGGGTGAATATAATCATTTATGGTCATTGGGCTGTTTTCTGTTGCACGTGTAGAGAAAACTACATGTTGGATGGGCAGCTGCAGCAGAGACTTGTTTCAGGGTCCCTGATCCTGTTCGATATCTTGCTGCACCAAGGGGATTGCGGGGTGGGCCACCTGGCTGGCTGCCAGCCGAAGACTGACCTCTCGAGCATGCTCAGGTCCCTCAAGCTGGAGGCTTACCTGCCGGTCTTGGTGGAGCGCGGGGTGGACTCTCTGGTGAGCGGGGATCAGCCTGCAGCAATGCCCTCACTCTCTTTCTTTGTTTCATCAATGTCATTCACGGAGAAGGCAGAGAAAAAGGTCCGACAGAGGCGTGTTTTCCTTCGGTACAACGGCGCAAAATAAAGATGAAGGAAAGGTAATCAAAGACAAAAATAAAGCAACCCCCAAAAACTAAATTTCAATCAATATAGTGACTCTTCAACAGAATTACACACTCAGTTGGTGCAAAATTGAACATTCGAGGTTGATCCGACCATCGGTGCTCGAGGTTTCATAGAACATACACCATTTCACATTTTTTCGAGGTATCATTGCGAATAAAAATAACAAACACTAAATAAGGGAGCCAAACCAAAAAGAAATGGGGCTTGCTGGGTGTGCTTTGGGCATGCCTCCCCCATCGCCCATCGGGTGAGGGCAGGCACATCCTCGATCTCAAACTCCAAATTTGATCATTCGTTTCATTTCATTCATAGCACCCTTAGGGCTTTGCGTAAAGGAAGCAAATAGAGTCGAACATGATCATAACGAAGTCGACGGGAATTGGAAAACTGTTCCCTGGAACTCGTTATATCTGGACTTCACGATAAATAGTGATGCTTTTTTTCCATATGGCTTGTCAAGGTCATGCTACTTATAGCATAAGCTGGTTGGATAGCTGTTGTCTTAGCTGCTAAATTTTCGGTGCAATGTTTATGCAGCTACAGTAATGACGCAACTGCGTTTAGTACAGTACTCAATGCGCATGCACATGTTTTGATGTCCCTGGACGTGGACTTCTCTTTACACCTATTTTGCGCTTCAAGAAACCGGTAAAGCGAGGAGCCATAAATGTACGAAATGCACAACCTGCAGCTCCACGGGTGAGCGTTTGTCTTTGCTAATGCCCTAAATGGAAATGAAACACATTAGAGCTAACTGCCAGTGTGCGACCAGAGTCGCTGATGTGA
This sequence comes from Ixodes scapularis, assembly GCF_016920785.2. Taxonomy (NCBI): domain Eukaryota; kingdom Metazoa; phylum Arthropoda; class Arachnida; order Ixodida; family Ixodidae; genus Ixodes; species Ixodes scapularis. Next base: position 87,539,076 of record NW_024609884.1, read on the forward strand.
TGAGAACGATGGGGAGGAGGACGAGTTGTCCCGCCTCCAGTACGAGCTTCCTACCTTGGACAACACTTGGGCATCTTGTGAGCCTCGAACATGCACGCACAGCTAGAGCACGAGAGAAACGCCCCTCTCATACACTCAGTGACAGTAGGATGTAACGCAATTAACACAAACAGGCAACATTTTGGGTCGTCTTGTCTGTCAGTTTATATGTCTCAGGGTTTAGATTGTGATGTTTCCTAACCAGCTCACCTGTATGCTTTTGGTTTTTGCGACCTTTTTTTTTTCTTTCTGCTTTTGTTTTTTTTAGAATTGAAAGGCTGTTTTCAAGATTTCAAGATCGTTAGTGTAGTGGCGCACCTCTAAAACCTCTTTACAATCTTGACTTCAGTCGCATTCGACTGTTGAAAAAGATTGACAAAGCATTCCCGAACCACATCAGCAGTCGCAACAGGTTGGTAACGGCTCTCCTATCACCTTTCCTCTCGCTCCAGTGCCCCTGCTGCCTCCATTTAAATAGCGCAGTTTGCGAGGGTCTCTTCTGCAAATGTGACAGCAGTATTGTTGGTTCTAAAAAGAAACCAATTCATTAAGTCAACATCCTGCTGAATGAGTCATGCTCTCCCAGTGCTGCTCTGTTCAGAGCTTACGGACAACTTCTTCTTTAATTTCCTTTCAGTTTTGTGTATCTCTTGTCTAGCTGTGATCGATGCAAGCAGTCAGTGAGTCTAGATTTTTTTAAACATTTTTTACTTGGATATTAAGATGTTGCCCACCCCACCTTTTTTGGGACATTGATGGGGAAAGATGACGATGGCAAGACTCTGTCGACTTGCCGTATATATCAAAAGCATTGGACGATGATGCTGTGGTATACTCGGCCGAAAACCCTAGTTTACAACTGTTCTTGTACGACTTTGTGAAAGAACAGGGAGGGCAGTCCCTCTGTTTAATAAAGTAAAGGTGTTGTGTATATGTTTATACAGCTGGAAGTTAGCCAGCCCCATTGGGTGTCTGGTGTCTCAGCTGTAGATGAGAAATTTAGCTAGTGCAGTACAACCGCTAGCCTGAGGTATTTAACGTGCACCACGCAGTAGTGATACACGACCACGCAACGATGCTCCTTCAGATAGAAACGGGCAGGGGTGGGGATTGAACCCAGATTCCCCGAGTTCTGCACGCCGTGTTGTTAATTGCACACTTTCAACAGGAATCCCCACTTTTGGGAGTACTAGTCACATGCACTGTTTACATGCTTACATGTAAACATGTTTACATGTAAAATGTTTACATGGAACACAAGGCGTCCTTTTCCGCTGCGGTACCAGATGACATCCCCGTAGGTGTTGTGACTCGGCGAGCTGTGAAAGCAGCGCTTGTAGAGTTGGCCCAGCAAATCTCGCCAGCATTCATCTTCGCGACTTTTATGACCATGGCAGTTTGATGAAATCCTCAAATCAGAGGTCCAGTTTTTCCAACAGGCTGATCTTTATTGTTATGCCATTAATTCTGCAGACTACATTGCCTCTCAGCACATTTCTGAGCTCCATTCCGAAGTTGGGACACTTGAAATACTGCAACGAGGTTGCTCACCGAGTCGCCTCCCACAAGAACATGGGAGCTGAGAAGAAAAGCGCTGACTGTCAGACGACCTTGGGCGGTAGTGGCTCCAAAGAATAGTAAGAACTTGTAGTTCAATATCTTACCTTAAGGATTGGCGGGCTTGACGTAGTCTTGACTGAGGAAATAAGTCTTTGGCCCGCAGCAACTACAGGAGATGACTGGCTTCTCGGCATTGGTGACATTGTCTACCAACTGGAAGGCTTGCAGACGCTCAGAAAACTAAAGGAAGTGGTCTCCTTCCCTCTCAAAAGGTTCAATCCTACCGTATATATAGGCACAACAAATTTGAACTTGAGGCTTATCAAAGTTCACAAGGAACTTGAAAGAATTCTGCGCTCACGCAAAAGAATTGGAGAGAACTTGCAAAGCGTGAAGAAACCTGAGATGTGTGCTTTTTTCCCTCATTGCCATCATTACGGGTGTGAACTGAGTGGGGCCGGTGCGGCCAGCATTTTTTGTTGGAGTTAGGAGGAGATGTGACTTGTCACTTACCATTCCTGGAGCAAAGTGAATAGTTTACCGTGACGAAAGTAACGCCTGCTAATGCCGCTAGGGCCACAGAATGCCACAGCACGACTGAACATTGCACCAACTTTGCCCTGCCCAGCACCTGTGCTCAGATGGAGAGCTGGAGGAGATGGGCATCCCTGAGGGACCCCGGCAGAAGCTGCTGTCATACCTGAGGGCGGGGCCTGGCCATGAACTTGGTACGGCAGGCACCGGTCAGTTGCTGGTCAGCTATCCCAGGTAGGATCAAGTCACTGGAACGTCGGCCCACCTAGGGCTGCTGGGCAGTCGAGCCCGCTATAAAAATCGAAACTTAAAATATTCACAAAAAAATTTCGTAATAGGTTTAATGTGATCCATAATATCCGTCAGCACCTCTATGGGGTAATGCCTGGCAAGAGAGTCCGAAGAGCATGTTCATGCCCTTTTCTAACCTCCTCTCTCGCTCGATGCGCCTTGCCGCTAGGAGCACCCGTATCTTACTGCTCTCTGCTCTCCGTCGACGCCGTCAGCGCCGTGCAGGCCCAGCTGGCCGTGCGGAGCCGCGGGGTGAGATCATTGTTTGTTTAGACGAAAATCAATAAAAGAGCATGGTCTTGGATGGGTGGATATTTAAATAAGGATTAAAAATACTAGTTGTATACCACTCGCGAAACACTAAGGGTGCCTGCGGCTGGGTGCAGCACATATAGGTGCATTAAAGCGCATCTTGAAACTTGTGCTGTAGTCTTAGTCTCATTTAAATTTAAAGTGTTTCCCAGTTATGATAAAACAAATGATCGCAGCCGTACTACACTGGCCAAATAGACAATCTACAGCGGAGACACCGGGGGCGGCTTGCTAAAAACTGCGTCTCAGCTGAGACTGGGGGAAGGAAAGCACTGCCAAAGTGAGCGCACGAGCTGAGCAGGGGCTCAAATCGCGTCTCAAAACGCTCACACGCCCCAGCCTTTGCAGTGCTTTCTTTCTCCCAGTCTCAGCTGAGACGCTGTACTAGCAAGTCTGCCAAGATTTCTAACATCATTGAAAAGCAAACAAGCTAGCCCAATATGGTAGTGAGAGTGGCCTTGCGAGAGAAGTGTGAGGTGACTCCCAGTACTTGACCGGCAGATTCTCATATTGGCAGGAAGATTGAGAAGCAGAACCACCGCCAAGATGCCGTCTGCACCCCAGAGCGATTGTCAAGCGTGCACAACTCCTCGCAGATACCTTCTATCCCCCTCCTCAAACCCTAATCCCACACCACGGCTTTAGCCATCCCCTTCCTATGTGGTCCAATAAATAATAATAATTAAATCACTCAATATACACGTACAGGTCTCAAATCGGTCGGTTTCAGAGCAGCATTATTTTCATGGGAGAAGGGAAGTCAAGCCCCCAGACCATCTGGGCAAGACACTAAACAAATACTCTGGCTGGCCCTGGAGCCCCGGGACCTGCCACCCAGATGCTCCACGTTAGAAGCTCTCTGCTCTCCCCCACGACGGGAAGAAGGGACAGCAGCGCATGAAGTTTGTGGAGCCCCTTCTCACAAACTACGCAGCTGACATGACGGGCAAAAACACTGTTGCAAAACTATACGGCGCAAAGCCCTTGTCAAGGAATTTCGTCAAACTCACCTAAATTGTTGTAAATAATCATTTCTCAGAATTTTGATTGCAAGTAGTGAACTGTTTTTTTTATTTAGGCAACTGTGAATGAAGTCAAGCCACCGTGTTAGGGCGGTTAATTTCAGAATGCTGCCACCGAGTGCAGCTTAAACAACATCGCCAAAACAATTTCGATCAGAGCTTTCTTAATTTACTTCCCAGCTCATCATATTCACTTGCCTTTTAATCCCATTTTGCACCTTAAGTTACTTACATCTGATGTTTTATTCCGGACAAAGCTGTCATGTACACATCGCTCTAGCTGCGCGAAAGGCTTGTTGGGGATGGGATTGGCGTGCCGCCTGGTGTCGCAGCTTGGATTCACGCAGGGCAATGAGCACGGCTGGCCACCCTGGGCAAGAGCGGGATCTGACTGGCATTACCTCATAGAGGAGGCGCTGATATCCGTAAATGATAATTGCTTACTTGTATTCTTATCAGATGGCTCTATTTTTTGTTCCAAATGCCCGATTCTGCTTCTCTTTGAAATCTCGCTTTGAAATCTGACAGCAAGGAGCGCAATGCTTCTTGGGATATCTGCCATGCTCATGACGTTGCCGGTCTGTTCACAGCCAAGGCTAACATGATTATCAGCTTGGCCACCTGGTGGCATCAACGCGTTGCAACCTCACCTGTTGAAGTAGTCGGGTGCTGTACAGTCAGTCATTCCAGCGGCCTCGGCAATCACTTGCGTTCGCGGGTGGGATTGTCCGTAGTTACTTGCGCAATGACTGATCACCACGAGAGCGATGGAAATTGGGAGTATAGAAGACGAGCAAGGCATCAGCGGTGACGAAGACACCGTGAAATCACTCACATCGGTGATGACTGACAAGCGATTCGGCCTACAACACCACTTGTTTGAATCATCTGCTTTGTTGTCGTCAGAAGCTACAGATCCAACATGGCCTGGGTGCCTTTATGTGCGCATTGCTTAGGGTGGTGACATTTGACCATTTTGTTCCGTTCCGAACGCTTATTTTTCTTTTTTGTTCTGAGGTGCGTGAAAAAGCGTCTGCTTGCATGCGCTCTTGGCATTGTCTGTGCTTCGGCGACATTTTGTTTTCGATGATTTCTTTGTATGTTTGCTGCGATCGTGTGCTTTCGGTATCGGGTACCACAAAGGATGTCATCACCCTAAACAGAAGGGCATTGATGCACCCTAACGTGGCCAACTCTACATTGGCTTTCTCTGCCAAAGCTTTGCGATTGCGTTCAAGCCTGGGCTGCTTCTCCAAGTGAACCGTACCTCCGAGGGTGGCGCTGGTAGTCGGGAGACCGAGAACGTCATGACTTTCCAATGAAGCTTTGCCACCGTCTACCAGGTGCGATCTGGCGATTGTTTTATTCATTTTAAAATTAGTTTTCTGACATTTAACAATGAATGATTGATGTTTCTGGGGAGCTGATGAGTCAAGCTCTATATCTAGGGTTCGGAGTTTTCGGTTAAAACCGATAAAAGTACGCCGAATCCATTTTCGGAAATTCGGTTTTAACCGAAAAAGGTCAGTTTGTAGGTTCGGCGTTTTCAGTTTAAACCCATAAAATCCGATTAAAATACGTCTAATCCGTTTTCTAAAATTCGGTTTTAACCGAAAAAGTTAAGTTTTTTAGTGTCGCGTCGAGGTGGGTCTGGGTGGGGGAGGGGGGGAGAGAGAGAGGGGGCTTTGCAAGGTTCGACATTGTGTGACGCCTTCGTAATTGCCCTCTTCCAAGGTTCAACATGGAACAATAGAGGTCTTGGATTGGCCTTCGCGGGACATGGGCTAGTATAAGGTTTTTCGCTTCATGCACTTCAGAGGAGATCGAGGAAAGCCGTTAATACCTTTCTAAACACCCTCTCTCAAAGTTCCCTCTGGTTAAAAACATAAATACAATGGATTTTTGTTTTTGCCATTCCGCTGGTTTTTGTACGGTCATCACTTCAGACGGTAACGTCGTCAGTAGTGATGGGCCGAACTTTTGCCGAATCGAAAGTTCGGTGCCGAATCTTGGGATTCGGCAAAGCCGAACTTTTGCCGAACTTTTCTAAAGACTCGGCAAAGATTCGGCAAAAATACATTGTTACCAGACTCGTTGATATTTCGTTTTTTTCTGGCGAAAAAAAAAGTTTTAAGTTTCTTTTTTTCTTAACTTAAATGTAACATGTTTACTAAATAAGGTGATATTCTACAAGTAATTGTATCGGTGTCGTTTTTGTGTTTACTGGCAATTTTAGTGACTCTTTGCAGAAGTGGCGTGACAACGAGGTTGGATAGAAGCGAGCGTGGCGCAGTCACGAATCACGCTACGAGAGTTTCGGTTTTGAGGCGTCATCAGCGCAAGCCTGCATGTGTGTGTACATTGCTAAAATGAAGGCAATAACGCTGCATTCTTGCTTTCTCTGGGAGTCACCATTTTGTGCGCGAAAACGAATGCAACGGTTGTTGAGCCTTCACCAGAAGAGAGAATAATAATATTGTAAATATGCATGTTCTTTGATTTGAGTCACTTGACGTCAGCTTTGCATGAAAGTGTGCGTCCCATATTCACAACGTCTCGTTTTTAACCTTTAAAATGCCCGTTTCTGGTGTTAGGACACACACGAACGTTTCGGAAGATAGGGACAGTGAATGTCGGATGTGCAACGTCGAGCATTATAGTTCTGTGTTTAGTTTTATGCAGGTACATGAAAATCGCGAAATAACCCTAATTAGAAAAGTAATATTATTCTGTTTTGGAACACACTACTCCGGAGCCGAAAACAGAATTGTTATAATTGCGAGGAGTGCTTTAAAGTAATTGTCAGCCAATGTCTCAATGTTTCAGAATGCACCACATCATTTGTCACTTGCGCAGTGGACTGTGTAAATTACTGGTCGATCTTCTGTTCTCGAGGCAGAAAATATTGACACGAGAACCACACTCCCTCACAAACGCACAGTTACCGTGTTACCTACCCCACACCGCGCCATAACCGCTGGTTGTACTGCACTGCACGATGGTAACCGCACGACTGCACGGCGTCCATTTGCAATCCAAGGCTTCATCGCGTTCTCGCACGTGCGCAGACATTTGCCGAATCTTTGCCGAACTTTCCTGCAAAAGTTCGGCATTTGCCGAACTTTGCCGAATCTGAAGTTCGGCAGATTCGGTCCATCACTAGTCGTCAGAATGGGAACGAAAAAGAAGCGCGCTGGAGATTATGCCCGCGAATTCCGCAATTTTGAGCTGTGTCCTGACGGAAGTTGTAGCGAAGACCACGTATGTACATGTGCCGTTATACTTTGAGTGATCACAAATATCACAGCTACAACGATCATCCGATCTGGTGTCTGATGGACATGGTGTTTTTTTTAATATTCACCTAAAAAAATGGTAAACTTTTTTGGGAATAAATATACACCGAAAAAAAACCAACGAAAATTGAATTTTGAATCCGAAAAACGTATGCCGAATTTTGAAAAAATAAAAACAAACCGAAAACGTGGAACGCTATCTATATCTAAACAAAAAAATAAGTGCTCAAGTTACGTCTCTGTACCTTTTCAGGGAAGTAGGATTGTGCGAATCTTGAAATTTCCGAATAATAGTTTTGAATAATATGCCATTCATTAGTTCTGTTCAATTTATCTGCCCCTCCTGCACCGGTGCAAAAAAGTGTAGGGCAGTGTACTTCCGGTATGTGTATTGAGATACAGTACACTGACCTACACTTTTCTGCACCGGTGCAGGAGGGGCAGATAAATCGCACGAAGCTAAAATTCACTTCGAGGTGAACTGCAACAATAATGTTTTTCTAAGTGCTGATCGCGGCGGGTTAGCACCGCTGAGTGTGCTGTGGAGAAGCAACACCCACAGAACTAGGGATGTCGCGAATCACCCTTGGTTCGATTTCGAAAGGTTTCGATATTTGCGAAGCGAGCTGAGGTTCGATTTCGAAAAATTTCGATATTTTCGTACCGACCGAGGTTCGAATTCGAAAAATTCGCAACTTTTGACCACAGCGCAGTTTCGAATTCGAAAAATTCGAAGCTTTCATGGTTTCTAAAATTTAGAATTCGAATATTTCAAATATTTTTTTACTTCAGGTTCGATAAATTCAAAGATTTCGAAATTCTTTGGAAATAAAATTCGAAGACTTCGAACGCTTCGAAGTTTTATAGACTTGAAGTTCGAACAATTCGAAGATTTCGAATTTCTTTCTGCATAAAGTTCGACAAGCTCGAAGGTTTCAATTCCCTTTTAACGCTACATTTAAAAAAAAAAAAAAAAAAAAAAAACTTTGAAGATTTTGGATTTTTTTTTTAATCCAAGTTTTCAAAGTTCGAAATCCGATTTTCAAGTTTTTCCGCCACAGTTTCAGTTTCAAATAACGTTTTCACGACTCACTGGTTTTCACGAAATCAAGTTTAGAAAAGTTAGGGTGTGATATCTACATTCTGCGAAGTTGGTCAGGCAATTAAATGAGACGACGAGTGTCCCGGATGTGCTGGAATATTTGCCAGTGCAGAATTGTGACCGCCAGCCCGGGGGGTCTTTAACCTGCATCACGCAGGAGTGATTACACGAACACACTGTTTTACGAGACTCATCCAGTTCGAAACGGCCAGGGGCGAGCAGGAGGTTGAGGCTCAGAAAAACCTTGAAGCGACCTGGCAAACCACCTCGCCACCCCTTGCACGCTGGTAGTAATCTGATCGAACGCCGCCCGAGTGACGCTGGCATATAGTAAGTGAAGTTTGTAATTGTCCTGGAGGTTTATTTTCTGGGACAAAGGAATCGCCTCGCAAAAAGCACAAAAGCCGACACAACTCGAGGTCGAGGAGCGTTCTACCATACAAGTGGCGTCGGAAGAGGAAAAACGGGGGAAAGGGGGTAGCGGGGGGGGGGGGGGGGGGGGGCTTCAGCCTCCTTCTCCCTCTTGCAGGTATTTCGGACTGTTAAAGAAAACAATACGGGGAAAGAGGGCGTGGTCGAGCTTATTTTAATCTGAAATTATTTATGCATATGTATAGCTACTGTCGCTATTCACTGCATAAACGATTGTGTAGATGGTCTTTGTTAGAAACTCGTTGTCAGAAGGCACTACTCGTCACATGCTTAGTGGTTCGGAAGTTCAAAGCTGTATTTTCGACCTAAATACCTGTGCCGATAGTAACAAAAAAAAAGAAATGCGGGGATAAAAAGCTGGAGAAAAACAAAAACAAAAAAACTATCAAGAATTCTTCGGAAGTGTTGTATTCTTGCATATTTAGAGGTTCAGAACTTCAAAAGAAGTTTCTTTTACGAAAATGTGTACAGGCTAAAAGAAACACGTCCCAGAAACGTGAAGCGAAAAAAAAATTTTTTTCTTTTAATGACGTGCTGAACTTGAACACTATTAGAAATCTTCTCCCATAAGTTAATTTATTCCTTAACGTGAAAAAAACAATGAATACATTATTTTGTATTCTGCAGATGACAATGATATGTACTGTCTGTGGTGTTAATTTAAATGCGATACCTCAAACAACTTAGACGAAAATAAATATCAAGTTCAGGTCATAATTGCATGCAGATACATGTTTGGACATTTCTTCGAAACTCACATTGAATAACAATAATCACATCTTAAGACAGCACTTAGCTAGGCTATACATAGGTCATTCTTAAAAAAGTATAACATATCTACCATAAATAGCTTCGGCTACAGCGCGTTTCAAATCTGGCACAAACGATAATCGTCAAAAACCCGTCGTCCTTCCTCGCCCCTTCGGGGATTTATTTCTTTAAACCTAAGCATGCCAGAACATTCAAATAAACGGCATTGTCTTTCGTAAGGAACGCAGCACCGCGTGTAAAAGTTCGAGAAAAAAATATTACGAATGTACCCCACTACTTGAAATCAAATGAAACCGTCCGCCGGTCTTTCGAAGTTCGACGAACGTCGAACTTTTACTCTAAAAGTTCGAAGTTCGTCGAACTTCTGACTTTTCAAAATTCGAAAGTTCGAACCTTTTCGATTTCTCTTGATAAATAAGTTCGAAAGTTCGAAATTCATCGAATGTTTCGGTCAGTCAAGTTCGGAAGTTCGACAAGCATCGAACCTTGCAGCGCAATAAGTTCGAAAGTTCGAAAAATATCGAATTTTTTAGCGTAATAAGTTCGACGGTTCGAAAAGCGTCGAACTTCTTAGCTGAACAAGTTCGAAAATTCGACCTCCGTCGAATTTTACAATATAGACAATTCGAAAAATCGAAATCTTTCGAACCGCTTGATTCGATCATCGAAACTTCGATTCGAAAAAAGTTCGCGGCATCCCTACACAGAACTCCCTTCTGCGGGTGTTGCTTTTCCGTAGTGCACCGATGTTCAGTAAGAAGCGCTTATTCCGCTTCTTACCAAGCACCACACAGTTCCGAATAAATAAAAGCCCAGTAAGACCTTTCAGAAGAGTGAAATCAGGGTGCGAGGTTGAGAAGCCACTGCATACTGTGTATCAAAAAGTACAATACAAGGTAAAGGTTAGAAGCATGCAGACATAAATTAAAAAAAAAAAAAAAAAAAAAAAAAAAAAAATTTTTTTTTTAAAGGGTTTAGATGGCACCCAATTTTATTTTTCCATGAAAAAAAGAAAACATTGCGCAATATTTACTTTGTTAGACGCAATTTAAGTGAAGGTCATAGCCTGCTCTAAGCACTGCCCACAGATCAAGTGGCCTCGCCTGTGAGTACTGGATTGGTTTGGCTGCCCAGTCGAACATGCTCGCAAGCCTAGTGTCTCTCTGTCACAACGTCCAGTGCATCTAGTTTGGCGTCTGACACCGCCTGCTATCGTCTGCTATTCCTCCGCCATTTATCATCATCTGCAACACCCATAAGACGTGACTATAAAAACAGCACGTCCGTGTCCGACATCGCTTTCATCCGTCTGCTATTCCGCCCCTATCTAAAACTGTCTGCAACACTTGCAAGATACAACCATGAAAGTTGCATCTTGGCATTTTATTACTCACAAGCCACGCTCCATTACAAGTGTCGTCTGTCGATCTACAATAAAAAGCAGCCGAAAAGACCAAAATCAACAAAATAAATATGCAGTTTTTTCAGCTTTTCTGTTCTTGTTTTCTTGCACAGCATCCGTGAGCAAGGTGGGTGAGTGTCATGACGCACAATTAAAATGCAAACTAAAAATATGCTCTCTAGCAAGCCAGGTGCTCTGCCCAAAACTTGAGATCTGTGGACCTTCTGAAGCAAAATGATGGAAACGTACCTAGGCAAACCTGATGCTAGGCGAACACCTGATTCCTTCCAGCAATATGGCTCACAAATTCTTACCTGTGTAGTTAACTTCTCAGTGTTGAAACCATGGTTACAATCACAACAGTTGCACCATTCTCAAAGTAGGGGGGCCACTTTTACAGAAACCGACACATTTATTCGGCATTGAAATGCTCAAACGAACTAATCAAGCCAGATGGAGCAAAATAGTTCACGTGGGGCTGCTAGGCTTACGCCAGTCCCGCTACAAAAGCAAGCTCGTGCACAGCACTTCTGAAGACGTGTACTTGCAAGAGTTGTTTGCTGCAAACTGCGTCGGTTGAGATCTTCCTCTGAACATCTCGGAGAACGCAAAAGAACTTGCACTCATAAAAATAGACGAAGTCAACAAGTTATGGGGTGTATAAACCGCTGGCCACAAACACGGGCAGCTATGTTTGTTATTTGAAACCGAAAACGGGGAAAGCAATCTCGAGATATTTTTTAAAACAATAATGACTATATACTGTAAACGACTTAAATTTCGCGGGTTATAATTTTCGCGAATCGAGTGTAGCTTACGTAGCGTTCACATATTGCCCGAATTGTTCGCGGGAAGTATTTTTCGCGAATTGTAGGCGATTCGCGAAATTCACAAAAATTAGGTCTTTGCAAAAATTTAGTCGTTTACTGTATATTGTTTGTTTCTCAAACATAAAAATGTGTAGAAGAAAAGACTACCACGGCAGGGAGAAACAATTTTACAGCGAACATTCCACACGTCCACACCTTTCCAACCAATGAGATCCGAGAAAGGGATCTTATAGTTAGCTAAGCAACTTTTAGGGGCGAAGCTCCTTAGGGGCTAGCCATGTCCATATGTCCGTCCGCCGTCGGGTCTGAGGACGTGAGCACGTGCTCCCGTGCTCGTGTAGGGAAAAAAAAAAACAACAACAACCGCATCTCCACGTGATGAATGATGTTGATTGGGGCGAAGCTCTGGTGGTGCTTGTCTGCATAGACGCTGAGCCGCAGCATGCCGAGCCTTTCGTTCGTTTTCATCCATGTCCGAAAGAGAATGTGTGGTGTGGAACGTGGTTATATACACATTTGAGCATTTGACCGCAGCGTGACATAGATGAAAACGAACGAAAGGCTCGGCATGCTGCGGCTCAGCGTCTATGCAGACAAGCACCACCAGAGCTTCGCCCCAATCAACATCATTCACCACGTGGAGATGCGGTTGTTTATACTAGTCACTGCAGTCATTGGAGGCCAGTCAGCTTGAGAAAGCGGGGGGTATTCTAGGGGCACGCACACATCGTGGCACCCTATAGGGCGTGGATATGTGGTCGCCAGCCCGAGCTGTGGTTAAAGCAATTATGGTCGCTGAAGAGCGAGAACGGCAGGGCGTGTCTTTTCTTGCAGTTTAAAAAATTGTGACGTGCCTCAAGATTGGAAAGTAGCCAAGTTTGTCCATATATAAAAAAGTGGAGAGAAAAAAAGTGTTTACAATTACAGACCAGTGTCATTGTTAAGTACATTTAGCAAGGCTCTCGAACATTTCATATTTAAGCACATCTTAACTTTCCTAGAATCTGAAACTTTCTTAGTAGATTATCAACACGGGCTCCGAAGGGGCTTCTCGACAATGACACAGCTACTTCATACGGTCCACATTTTTGTTATGGGTGGTGCTTAGAGCAAGACTACCTCCACCTAAATTGCAACTGGTGGCATAAATATTGCATTAAGGAATGTTTTTTTCCATAAAATGTTGTTGTAAGGTGCGTGTCCCATCTTTAAAAAGGATTAATTTTTTTTTCCAGTTTTTTTTTTAATTTTTTTGCCTATAAAATAGTGTTTCTTTTTTAAATAAATAAATATTCTTTATAGAGCATGTACAGTGTTACTGAGACCAAGATTTGCGTTCAGCACACAGGAAACCAGAATTGATCAATTTTGAAGATAATTTTTCTATTCTACTTACCGTAAGATCCTGAGTCATCGCCCACCCCCTACAAATACCCCAATGCGGACTCCGCAATCCTCCAGCATTGACTCTACTCAAATGACGCGGCCGCGGACCTTACCTTACGGTTGGAGGACGTCCGTGACAAAGTGAAACGAAGGAGGGAAAGGCACTTCTCTTTGCATTTCCTCCCCGATTTCCGTGATCACAAAGTCGGAGTACATGCGTGCAAAAGGAAAACGATGGAGGTAACGGAATCAAACTGTTTTGCTTACAAAAAAGTTTGGTGGAACTAAAAAACAAAAAATCTGAAAGATAAGACAAGCAGTAACCCATTCAGGGATTGCGAGGTCAGCCCCAGATCCTGGAATTCGCAGAGTGTAAGGTCAAGGACAGTCTCCACCGAAATAAGGTCACCGTGAACCCACTCCTTCTCCTAGAGCATTGCGACGGCGGATGGTTAGGTTGTGCAACGTTAGAGACAAAGCCAACGGGTAAATAAAGATTTGCTGGAATGCCGCACATTGTAAAACATTCCATATCGAGCTTCGTGTTCGTGGTGCTGTCCATGCCACGCAGCAACTCCACCTCAACCTGCGTCGATAGCACACGGATGCACGCATGTATTCACCAAACAAGAAAGTTGCACAAGAGCCTTGTGATTGACAAGGCGCCCAACTCGACCCGACGCCAAAGTATTTCCCAACGCGATCTCCGGTTTTCCTGCATCTCCAGCATCGCTCTTCGCCACTTCTTTCACTCACTCGCTCGTTGCACGTGGCTGGTTGTCTTTTTTCTTATTTCTATAATTTTATGTACGTTCAGCTGGTTCAACTGAACATGTACAAACAACTATAGTTCGTTGCAACCTAAGAACGAAGGGCGAGGGTAAGACGGGTTGGGGAGGTGGAAGCAGACGGAATGCTAAAGAGAGAAGGTGGTTTCCCTCTCTCTTCTCCAGCGTTCCGTCTGTTTCCTCCTCCCCGGCCCGTTTTACCCTCGCCCTTCGTTCTTAGGTTGCAACGGACTATAGCTCACCTCATACCCCTTGTGGGTTTTCATTTTTTTGTTGACTTTTTTTTTGCTAACGAATGTTTGTCAGGGAACAAACATTCGCGCTGTATGCCGATCAGCGGTGCTCATTACGCGTATGCGAGTAACAGGCTTTGCGATAGTAAGACATTTTTTCATGAGCATTGCTTGCATGAATCAATGAAACTAATTTGAGTTTTGAGTTTAACTCATCTCTTGTGCAGCCACGCTAAATATGCACAAAAAAGTGGGCGTTTTTTTTTTTACCTTTTTCTAAACTCTTTGTGCTTACCCACCGAGACATGGCCCATCCCACCTTTTTTTTTTTATGAATTTCGTACAGCAAAGGGGGGGGGGGGGGTGGGGCAATGACTTGGGATATTAGTATTACTAATCTTAAACTGAAATCCATTGGCCCTGATAACATTCCTAACTAATTTCTTCACCCTTAGGCTGTATCACCTGATTGGCTCCTTGTTGTCATCTTCTGCTCATCATTTTCATGTGGTGTTTCCTCGGATCGGCAGATAGTTTGTGTTGTACTCATTTTTAAAGAAGGAGATTGTGTGATGCTAACTAATTATTGCCCCATATAGCTCATCATGTAAGCTCTTGGAACATATAATTTAAAATTACATGACTGATTTTCTAGATAATCATGACATCATCTCGCCTTTTCAGCATGGTTTCCGTAAAGGCATATTCGCTACCATTCACCTTATTTCTACTGTTCATTCCCTTGCTTTAGTAGTCGATAAACAGGGTCAGGTGTATGTCATCTTCCTTGACTTTAGCAAAGCATTTGGCAGGGCTTCACATTTCAGTTTCATATTTAAACTAAATTGTCTTTCCCTGTACAGTGGTAAAATAAATTTCCTTTTATCTGTAAATGCAAAAGCAATTCATTGATGCAGATGGTCATCATTCTGACCTCCTCTGGTGTTTGCAAAGGAAGTGTCATTGGCCCTCTTCTTTTTTCAATTTTATCTCCTGTATTGACAAAAGTGTAAGTATTTGCTTATTTGCATATGACTGCCTACTGTTCGAGGCTATTAACTCTACCAGTGACCAAGTCGTTTTGAATGAAAGTTTAGATGCAATCTCTCTCTTTAACTGGTCTGATCTCAGGAAAGGAAGCTTGATTAAGAAAAATCTTTGTTCATGCGTATCACTAACAAAAAGTTTCCTCATGAGTATGACTACTCTATTGGTCACAACTTCATTGCCCAAACTGACAGTTTTAATTATCTTGGAGCTATGTTTACTTACCATATATCTTGGATCTCACACATTAAATGAGTTTGTGTGTCTGCACGTTGCTAGCTAGGTTTGGTGAGGCACAAGATTAAACAAGTGTCCTCCATGTCAAACCCCCGCCTGCTGCTGGCATCACTCTTTCATTGTTGCCAATAGAGACTTCCAATAAAAAAAAAGCTATAAAAAACAAAATTTGAATTCGCAAAAAAAAAAAAAAAACATTTTGACCTAGTAATATTTGGGTTACTAGTTAGCTATGCTTGTCGGTGTATTTAGACAATTTTGATGCAAATTGGGGACCATGAAAACAATTGCACGGACGATCATGCGACATGATGCGAATGGACAGTGTCAGCTGGTGCGACATTTTAACGATATTGCATCGTGATTGAGTGGAAATTTCTGTGATGTGTCGCGCAGTGATGTGACATTTCTATCATTTTTTTCCGCGTCGCACGGTGATTGTTACGTGTGTGCTAGTGCCTACAGACAAACACTGCGTAGGCACATAGCACACGCCTTGAGGGCAGTCAGGTCACTGTCCGGGTACGACAACTGAAGAACTTTGTGGCAAGCCGCCGGCAAGGACTCCAGGTCTCGTGTCAACCACAACCGATCACACACACACAACAGCTAGTACCAAACACATTCCCGCAGATGCGCTGTACAAATTGCTTGGTCTCGCCAGCATGTCCATCCTCTTCTATGTGCCGCTTTACGTTCATGCACAGCATGATCTTGACGTTGAATGCATTCCATCCTAACACCCAGGGTGCGACTGTCGGCGCCTACACGTTGACGACATTCTCTCATGGGCGCGTTTACGCCGTTGAGCAGCCACGGCGTGCTCCGGCGTATGCTTCGGCTGCCCCATTCTTGTGCGCAAAGACTTAGAGCACCGAGAGAATGGACGACTGAAGGCGAGAAAGCGCAGGTGGCGAGGAGGGCAATCACATGACTCCCAGCGCTATTGCGATTCGCTGAATGCACTGCACCTCAACCGCACCTATTATCAGCGAAACGGCGAGGGTGTAACTGCTGTACTCACCCTCGCCCGGCACCAAAACCACTTGCAGTAAACCCATGCATGCTTCATTCGCTTTCGCAAACACAACACTCGCCCAGTACAGCCGATGCTGTAAAAAACGCCCAAGTACCTTTTTAAGCAAATGTGATGTAAGTAATATGGCTACACAGTCTTTGAGAGTTTCCTGAGCTCGTTTGCTTTATTCTTCCCGTCTTTTTTTTTTTGCTTACAATGCTGGCTTACAATACTGCTTCATTTACCGACCAACATAATATAATGTAAAATCTTAGAAGATTATTTTTCTGGCCTGAATAAGAAAGTGATGGACAGTTGCCATCCAAAACATGGTCGATGGTCGAATCATAAGTATTCCTGCACGTTTTAAAGACCATCTCTGCTGCACAAGGGAGATACTGTAAATTCATTATTTTCGCAGGCTCAATATTTTGTAAATAAGGTGAATTGTGGGCTTTGTGAACATTTTGTGATTTGGAGTGATATTGATTACCATGGCTTGATATATTTAACGCTTCAATTTTTCTCAAAAATAGGTTTCTCGCAAAAACTTTTGTTGTTTACAGTATTTTAGTGGTGGGGTGAATGAGCCTTCCAAGAGTCTTGCATTTGACCTGGGCCCTCGGCTGCCCTTACTGTAACGTCTCACGTCACTGTAAGTATTGAAATAAATTGGTCATGCCTGGCCATATATGGGGGCCATGTGCTCTCCTCGATTGAATGGCCCATTCACACAAGAGCATTACTTTACGTGTCTGCAAGTCACCGGGAAATCAGAGCTTCGTCTGTCGTGAGACAAGTTACTCCTTGAATTGGTTGCCATGCTTTGTTCGAAGCACGGATGTCCCAGTGATTTGCAATCGTAGCTCGATGTAAGCAGACGTTGGCTCTCGTATCGCGAGCAAGTGGCATTGCACGAACAGGTTTTTAGACGGCCCTTCTTGCATGGGTGGCCACTCCATGAATTGTCTGGTGTTGGTAGGCTGGACTTCCAGCCGAGCTGCTTCTTTGCCCTGGGCTCCCCGATCGCGATGTTCCTGGTGGTGCGTGGCAACGACATACTGGGCAAAGACTTCCGGCTGCCCACCTGCCCGGCCTTCTTCAACATCTTTCATCCGGTGAGGGTCAAAGCCTATCGGGCATGCTCACGGGACTGAGCTCCAAAGCTTGCACTCTGAAACACAGAGGGCATTCACTTGGCTTGAAGCTCTGTATCATGGGACGAGAGTTCACCGTCGACCACCGTTGGTGCGGTTAAAGCTGCAATTGACAGCACGTGTTGTGTATGTTCAGCTTCACTGTGGTTGGTTTGATATACAAGCAAATGATGGGGATAACTTTGTCGTGCTGAGCAGCCGCTCAGCAGGACAAAGTTGGCTGCTCAGCTGAGCAGCTGCAGCGAATCCGCCGAGTGGCACTGACGAATGCGAAGCACTTGGTGTTCTGAAATGACCATAGTTTCTGGCAGGTGACTAAAACATTTTTTATGACTGTCTAGCTTTTTATGTGGTCACCCCTATGGGTGTCAAGCTTTTTTTATGGTCTTGTCACTGGTGAGCCATAGCAGAGTTTAGCTTTTTCAGTGATTAGCTAGACTTTCCAATGGCCTATGGTTCTTTTTAGCTGGTGACTATAGCTTTGCCTTTTATATTTGTTACCCATCAATGGCTCTTTGTATGATCTGCTAAAGAATTCCCGTGGCTTTTCCCATGGTTCTCTTTAATTGGCATGTTAGGATGGCCTATAGTTTTTATTTGGTTTTCCGCTTCTCCTCATTTGCCGTTGGCGACTTTCCTTAAACAGTCATGGCAATTGACACCAAACTTTTTCCGAACTAGAAATACCCAAACCTTTCATTTTTTGGGCCGTTCGAGGCATTCTAGGTGAGCGCCACGGAGTTTCACACTGATTTTGAGGATGTTTATAACTTTATGTTCGAATGATCGAGGGAAGGCGCTCTTTGGTGGACAATACGGCATCCCGATTATCACAGAACGTGATGACTAGTCTCTCGTCTGCCGGAATGGCTTGCCGCGGAACGTCGTGTCCTATTTCGTGGTGAGCGGTCTTACTTTGGTCAGTCCTCGCACATGGGTGTATCCATCCTGATGCAGGGGCGTAGGCCTGAACGTCTTCAAGCACCACCTCGCGCACCAAGTTTTCGCGAGCAAAACCAGCCACAGCAAATTCCCTTTCGCAACACGACCGCTAGGCGCCAACCGGCAAGCCGCGCCCGCGACCACCACATGCAATCGAGGTAACGGAAGTGCGGGGCCGGGAACGAGGGGTGGCCGCCAAGGGCTTCTTGTTCCGGGAGGAAGGGTAGAAGGGTGGGAAGGGAGGCGACAGAAGGCATAAACAGGTGAGGAAGATGAGTTTGTCTCCGAAAGATGTTCCTCAGTGGGACTGCTTGCTGCGCTTCAAGTCCAAAGACAGACAAGAACTCGTCCGTCGTCGATCATTTGTCGGCGCTTGTCAGCGATTGTCGCGGGTGCCGGTCGTTGCAGTGGGACAGCATCGGCAACACGGAACTTTGTGGTGTCGTCGGACAAAAACTGGTGTTTGTCGCTGTAGTGAGGCGAGGGGAAGGATATGTCGCAAATGAGTTGTCGATTTTGAATTACGCGCCGATATCAGATGCCGCATGTCAAATCACCGTGCGCCGCCGCCGAAAAATATCCGGCACCGACTGTGCCACCGACGCCGTGCTGCTGACGCCCCCACACCGCCGCTACCGCCGCCATCTAAAAACGACCGCTACTCCGCCACGTCGCTGCCAATCGAAATGGCATCAACGATAGTTCATTTTCGCAGTGAGAAAAACACTGCTTTTTTTTGTGAATAGGTCGTTTGTTAGTTTTGTAATGTGTGTACTAATGACGTGTTTGCATGGTTTGTTTCTTTTTTTTTTTTTTTCGTTTCTTTTTATGATTTAGGCCTAAGGTTAAACTGTATCTGCCATCTGGCAACCGCCCTAACTTGTTTCAAAGTCTCCAATCCAATCCCCATCCAGATCCACTTGTGTTTCCCGCGCTCGGTATTTTTTGCAATAGGATATGTTCGCTTACATTAATGTAAAGTGTAGTGATAATTGCTTTCCAAGCATGTCTTCACCGATGCTAGTTATAAAAGGGGTCACCATCCATTTCCCGCACGAGCCGTACGATGTCCAGAAGATATACATGGAGAAGATGATTGAGTGCCTTCAAAGCGGTGCGAGCGGCATCCTCGAAAGTCCGACGGGAACAGGAAAAACGCTTTCTCTGCTCTGCTCATCGTTGGTTTAGCTCGAAGATCGCAAAGCATACCTTCAGCTGAATGCTGGAATGCACAAGAGCGCCGACACCAGTTCGTCGGGACTCCTATCACACCTCGAGCATCTGGTCGGACCTCGCAACAGTGTCGTGCCTAGCCAGCTTATCCCCAAAAATAATATACAGCTCCCGCACACATTCGCAGCTCTCTCAAGCCATCAACGAATTTAAGAAAATGAGTTACAAGTACATGAGGTCTGTAGTGTTAGGATCGCGAGATCAGCTATGGGTGGCATCCATCCGGAAGTGCAGAGGCTGCAGGGCAACGCATCGAAACTCAGGCTGGGTCGGCACAAGGTTAGCACCAAGAGCTGCCAATTTCACCTGAACTACGACACCAAGATGATGCGATTGGAGTTTCAGGAGCAATCAGTAATGGGGACATCGAAGACCTGGGCAAACTTGGAAAGAAGTTCGCCTGCTGGGTCCCTACTACAAAGCCAGGACCCTCAAGGAGAAGGCGGACATAATCTTCTTGCCGTACAACTACTGAGTGGATCCCGGATCCCAAGTCTCGAAAAGCGCACGGTGTGGACCTCGCAGGAAACGTCGTCATATTTGATGAAGCACATAACATTGAAAACATGTGCGAGGAGAGCATGTCGTTTCAATCGCTTTCTTCTGATGTGGCCTTGTGTATCAAAGAGGTGAGTCACGTGGCCAATCTGAAGCAGCAGAAAGAAACTGAATCTGCATTCGGATCAGAGGGTGCAGAGCCCGACTTCACGCTCCTGGATATTGCCAAGGTCAAGGCCATATTGTTTTCCATGGAAGGCACCCTGGACACGGCGGTGGCACAGGCCTCGGGAGAGTCAGTCACGAAGCCAGGGAACTTTATGTTTGAGGTTCTGAACATGGCAGGTGTAGATCGTGGCAACAAAGATGAGCTCCTCGATCTCTTGGATAAGACGGTGACTTTTCTGGAAGTCAATGCAGTAGGAGCCTTCAGCCCGAAGGGGACTGGGTTTAAACTGGCTCTCAACGACTCTGAACAGCCTTTACACTGTTGAGGGTGATGGATCCTCAGTGGAGTCAATTTTCAAGCAGAAGTACAAGGTGCAAATTCAAAAAGATATAAATAAGAAACAAGGGCCCCAAGATCTTTGGACAGTGTCTAAAGCAACAAACAAGAAGCCAGACTGGACACTGAGTTGCTGGTGTTTCTCGCCGAGTGTCAGCATGACTAACCTGCTAAAGCAAGGCATCCACAGCATCATCCTGACCAGCAGAACACTCTCGCCCCTCGGGTCATTCGCATCTGAACTGGGTATTCCATTCCTTGTACAGCTAGAGAATGCGCACGTCATCTCAGAGAAGCAGATTTATGTGAGTGTGCTTAGCAATGGGGGGGGGGGGGGGGGGGGGGGGGGGGGGGGGGGGGGGGGGGGGGGGGGGGGGGGGGCGGCTGTGACAGACAGTTGTTAAACTGCACCTGTGAGAACCGAAGCAACACCAGCTACAGTATTTGGCATCTCTTGGTCGGAGCATCAGTAACCGGTTGAGTTTTGGACCTCAAATGGAATTATGGCTTCCCTTACCCTAGTTAAGCCTGTTGTAATGGAAATGCAAAGAGGCGTCGACTTCTCTACACTCATCCAGGAGTACTACGAGAATGTGAATTCGGCTGGGGGGAGAAGAAAGGCTGCATTCTCATGGCTGTTTGTAGGGGCCGCATAAGTGAAGGAATGGACTTTGCTAAGGATCAGTATGCGCGGGCAGCTGTTATTGTAGGCTTCCCCACTTTCTTCGTGCTTTGATCCACGAGTCCAGCTGAAGAAGCAGTATCTCGACGAGTCCGCATCAAAGAGTACCTTCTCGGGAAATGACTGGTACCTTCTTCAAGAGCTGTTAATCAGGCCACTGGGCGTGTGATTCGGCACCAAAATGATTTTGGAGCAGTCCTGCTTTGTGACAAGCGCTACAGCGAGAAACGCAATCTGAGCCAATTGTCCAAGTGGATAAGGGAAAGGACGAGGGTGCGGTCAAATTTTGGCACAGTTTTAAGGGAGCTTTCCAGCTTTTTCAGGGGACCAGGCACGAGCAACAGGAGTCGCACAGCAGCTCTGAGAAGCGGCGGACTATCCTCGACAAAAAACGACCGACTGCCCAGTAACGCTTTTGGAATCTCTTCGAGTACCCACAGCAAACCTAGTGAAGGGTGTGACTCTTTTAAATCTCCTGCAGTTGATGAAGTGGCCAGTGATGTTCTGCTGAGCTACATGCCTCAAGTGGACAATGAAACAAGATCTGCAAGAAGTGTGGGGAAAACTCGACTCAGCATCTTTGATGCACTTAACACGACCCCTGTGTCCAAAGCAGTGGACTTCTCTAGCTACAGCAAAATAAACTTCCGTTGTGACGCTGGCACGGACAGTGAGTTTTCCCAGAAGACGAAAAGGCGAAAATATCTGGTGCCATTGAAAGGCATCGAACCAACCACAGGTGCCTGCTCGTCACGGGAAAGTGCTGCCTCTTGTAGCAGTGCAGTTTCCAGTGATGCTGCCTCCAACAGCACTGCTCCCACTTCCAAGGACATTTGGAAAAACATGCTAGGCTCCATGAAGAAAAGTCTTGGGGATCACGACTACAACTCTGTGTGAACCTTTGTCCGGACACAGGACTCTGATGCGCTTGCTCAAAGCCTCGCACACTCCCTTCTCAGTGCCTGGGATCGGGAACCCTTGCTTGCACAGCTAGCAAGAGTGGTGTCCTCATAAGGCCCGCTTCAGACGGAGCAATTTCACCCAGCAACTTCACGTCGCAACACCAGCAACACCGGCCGCCCGCGTTCACACGCAGCAACCGAATTGCTCTGACTTGCCATCATCATCATTAAATTTGATTCTTCTTTCACTATTTAGACGCCCAGCTACGCGCTAAAAACGCGTTCTTATATCTTTGAACGGCGTTGAGAATACTAACTCATTTTTCTGCAACTGTTTATTTCCGAAAACGATCCATTCCAAACCAGAACTAAGTCTTTAGCTGTCATCATCACCACCATAGGGGCGTCACGTGAAAATATTGCGTCTCTGATTGGCTGCAGCCACTTCAACCGTCTTCGAATTGCTCCGAGTTGCTCGCCTGTTCGAGCCGGACCCGATCTCAGCAATTCGCGTCGATCTAGGGGAAGCTAGGGAACAACCCGCCAGCAACCTCAAAATTGCTGGAAAAGTTGCCCCGTCTGAAGCGGGCCTAAACAAGGAAAGACTTCGTGCTCAAGTGCCGTTCTCATTGGTGAAAAGGTTACTTAGAGGACAGAGCTGACTTTTATTTACAAAGTCTCTGACCAAATGACTGTTCTAGAAGAAGACCAATCACATTTATTCTTTTATTCAACCTGCTTTGATTTTGGATGTATGTAAAATTTACAAAAATGTTTTTATTTTCATCTCTGCTTGAAAATGGCACGTTTGGCTATTTTGTTTGCAATGGAGGACTGTTCTTTTGTGATTTCCTAACCTGACCAAAAGTATAAACTTTGTTTCTTTTGTGTTCTTTACAACAGAAATTATAGCAAACATGTCTATAAATGCACTTTTAAAATAAAATCTTGTTTTCCATTTTATGCCTCTTGCTTTGTTACTACGTATGCCGTTCTAGTGGTCTTCGAGTGCAAATGTTTTTTGCCGATAGGCCTAGTATTTCAGCGAGCTTGGAGGACTAAACATTGTCTCCAAATAGTGCCAAATGGCACCAACTTCAGCTTCGCTGTTTGTGCGAAAGAAGGCGCCGACAAAGCGCAGCACAATGATCAAACAGATCAACAAACAAGTGCGCAGTGAACAATATAAAGTGGAAGTTGCACGCGAAACTAAAATTGGCATCAATCAAGTGGAAAGTGGCCTATAGGTTGTTTGCACATGACGTCAATCCGCCGTTTTGTTGTTAGTTTGTTTTTTCAAACAAATTTACTACATTGGAGGATTACATCGTAACCGGTTGAGTTGATGTCAGCGGTGCTCTACGCATTTGAGGGGGCATGTAAATCCTTGGAATGCTCGAGTTTGGAACACGCCAGACAGCTCACAACAACAAAATGGTGGACGAAATTACGTCAGTGAAAACACCCTATACACAGGGGAATATGTGCGGAAATGTGATAATTTGGCTGAAATTGATTTTTCGGACCGCTTCATTATTTGGACAATTTTGGGGCCCCCTCCGAGTCCGAAAAATTGGTCGGCGACTGTACCTGTATCGGGGTATTGATATTGAAGATACATTTAAGTGCTTAGATTTATAGAGCAAGGTCTTAGCGCTTTCGTGTCTGCTGATGTAGTCTCGATAGAGCGTGGAGCATGCAGCGCAGAGTGCACTCACCGGTTGAACCCTCCGCGTGCAATGGTGACTAGTATACTCTTAGAGCAAAGACTTCCCTCAGTGTGCATTTGGCGGCAGCCAAACTGCCTACAGATCCTATGAAGGTTTGCGGGCTTTCTGGAGCACCAAAGCGGCGCAGGAGTGACGTTGGCAGGCACGACAAAGTAATGAAGGAGGAGCGATGGACGCAGCTGCAAAACGAGAGCACCAGACCGCGACAGGAAGCCAGTTGCCATCGCACAGCGGCCGGCAGTTCAAACACGAGTGTACGGACAACATGTTTGGTTGCGACAGGTTGGAGTTTCGCACGGACGTAAGGTTAGGTGTTCTAAATGTTGTGCACACGGTGGCTCTGCATTTAGAACACCTTTGTGAATGCCAAGGAAACGGCCAACTTTTAGCACACAGTGTGTTTTATGCGGGTTTTCTATGAAAAAATTGTCATAAACGAGCGTTGTAACGAGTGTCATTACAAGCGTCATGACCGAGTGACACGCTGGGAGCTAAGGTTATATACAGGGTGAGAAAACGTGATTGCGTTTTAAGACAAGGACAGAGGAAAAACGGACACCACAGAGCGCTAACTTTCAACTGATAAATCAGTTGAAAGTTAGCGCTCTGTGGTGTCTGCTCTTACTCTGTCCTTGTCTTAAAGCGCAATCATGTTTTCTCACATACAATACCAACTCGCCCAACAATCGGCACTTGTTATATACAGGGTGTTTCATATAAGAGTGGCACTATTTAAAATAAAAGGGAACTTGAAATAAAGATGCGATTCCTTTGGGATTACGTTGTCCACGGTGGTGGACGTAAGGACGCCAGTGCAAATTGCTCATTAGATACTTAATTAACAATAAGTCGTTAATTAAATTTTTAGCCTTTTGTTTTAGATAGCATGTTAGAGATTTGCAGCCCGTCGTTTACTGAGGCTTAAGTAGTTGAGAGATCTCAGAAAAAAATTTGACTTTGTGTTATTGAGTGACGAATTTTGGCAATCACAGCAGCAGGAAATTGAAACTAACTCAGAAAGAGCATGCCAGGAGCGAAACAGTTTTGCTGCCGAAGAGGCATCAGGCTGTGATGTGGGGTGATGCTTAAGTTGCTGTGAACACATGACCAAAAGCTATGGCCCAATCCCAAATTGGCTTGTGGGAGCAGGTAGCAAGCTGATTGGGAAAAACATAAATGATTGGAAACGACATTTATACTCGAGAACTAGGGGTTGTATTACCGGTTTAGAAATAATTGAAATGCCACATGATGGGTGCTACACCTGCTTTAAAAAAAATTACGGTATCAAACTTTTAAAAAAATTGGACCTTTTAATTTTTTTACTTGTACTTGCAACAGCGTCGCTTGTGGTGACATAATTTAGAAATTTAGTAGGGCGGAAACCTTCAAGTTCTTGGACCAGTAGGTAGTTTACCTAAGGACTGTGGTAGCGCCAATCTGATAGTTGAAGTAAAACGGGCGCAAGAGAATTAATGCAGCGCAACTCTAGATGTGTCTTCTGACCTGCAGCCTGATCTTCTGCCTTTGTGTTTGCAGTTTGACCCGGTGGTGAGTGGGACCCTGTGTTGAGCGGCGCTGCCCTGACAGCTCCCCACCGTGCAGGCATACCGCATGGAGAGGCTGATAGACCCTGAGCTGAGTGCCAGCCCCGTGGTTGTCCCACACCACAGGGGGCGCAAGCGCATGCACCTGGGTGAGATGACGTCCCACAAAGATGACACGCCACTAGCAGAGTCCGTCAAGCAATGCCAGCGCATTTTCATTGCCACACGATTCGCGCCAAAGTTCTTACCCTGCTACGTTCACATAGGGTGCGTACCGCACGAATCGCGCTTCTCACTGGCTGCCGGTGTATTAAGGAGGAAGGACACCCACGAAGTGGACACCATGCAAAGCATGATTTGTGCAGTGTGTGCTGTTTTCACAAAGTGTAGCATGTTCGATATACACTGCGTGTCGTACGACAACGAAAGCACGCTTGTGTCGCGCATGCTACTCTGGAAATGCTGAATTGCAATAATCATCGTCTCCTCTCTAGATCATTAAAATGAAACTTGCGCTAACAACTTGAAAAGGAACCTTATAGAAATTTCAGAGTAGCAGCTTGCAATTCGCTTCAGCTTCAGGATTCTTCAGCCCTGAGAAAGCTGAATAAACTAAGCGAAACAATGCCTGCCACTAGTCTGAGGCTTTCAGGAGGTTCTTTTTCAGGTTCTTCCCACTTGCTTCAACCATACCTTTGTGTTTTGCTTACGGCGTTACACTTACAATTGTGCCTGTCCCTGGGAACGTTGCATCTCTAGCGTCAAAAGAGACAAAAACAAATTGGCAGCGACTTTTATATTTAAAGTCCTTTAATGCATGGAATGCAGTATTTAAGGAGCAATATTTTAGATTTGTTTAGAAGACATTACCGTAATATTCAGTCATTGTTCACCCCCCTGCCACCTGAAATTCATAAGAAAAGTGGGGTGGGCCAAGTCTCGGTGGGTAAGCACAAAAAGATTAAAAAAAGCTAAAAAAAAAACAACAAAAAAACGCTTGTTTTTAGGAACGTATCTAGCGCAGCTGCACAAGAGATATATTTAACTCAAAACTCGAATTAGTTTTATCGTTTTATAGAAGAAATGCTCACAAAAAACTGTTTTGCTATCCCAAAGTCTGTTGCTTGCATATGTTTGATGAACATCGCCAACCGGCATAGAGCGCAAATGCTTGTTCCATGAAAGCACTTTTCTAAAACTGCCATGTTCCCTTTGTTAGTAAAAAAAAAAAAAAATAAAGAGTCAACAAGAAAATCAAAATTTGAGCGAGTGCGCGAGCGGGCGAGAGAAGTGACGAAGAGCGATGCTGGGGAAGCCTGCAATCGCGTTGGCTAATACCTTGGCGTCGGGCCAAGTCGGCCGCTTTGTCAATCGCAAGAAGCAGGCTCTTGCGCAACTTTCTTGTTTGGTGCGTACATGTGTGCATCCATGCACGGCGTGCTATCAAAGTGGGTTGAGGCGGCGTTGTTGTGTTGCATGGACGGCAACAGAGCTCAAGATGGGACGCTTTACGAACATCTGCATGCCGCATTACAGCAAATCTTCATTTACTCGATGGCTTTGTCTCGATCATCGCACAGCCTTACCAACCGCGGTCGCGACGTTCAGGGAGAATGATTGGCTATTCGCCGTGTACAGTAAAACCCCGTTATAACAAAATGGGATATAACAAACTAATGGATATAACAAAGCAATTATAATTCCCCTTGCTTGCTAATAGTGGGAAGAAATGGACATTGGCTATAACAAACTAATGGTTATAACGAAATAATTATGACCACTCCTTCAACTTTGTTATAACGAGGTTTTACTGTATTTCGGTGGAGACGGACTTTGACCTTCCACCTTGAACTTACGCTCCGCGGTTGCATTCCAGTATATGGGGCGTGCGCTGAACTCGCAGTTTCTGAATGGGTTACCAATTGTGTTATCTTTTCGATTTTTTTTTTTTTTTTTTTGGCTGATCAAACTTTTTTATAAGCAGAACAAAGTTTTGTTTTGTTATCTTCATCGTTTTCCTTTCCATGCATGTACTCTGACTTCGGGGTCGCGGAAATCGGGGAGGAAATGCGTGAACAAAGTGAAGTGTCTTTCCCTTCTTCGTTTTACTTTGTCAAGGACGTCCTCCAACCGTAAGGTTTGCAGCTGCGCCATTCAGGTAGGATGAATGTTCGCGTACTGCGGAGTCTGCATTGGGGTATTTGTAAGGGTGAACGATCGCTCAGTGTCTTTCTGGAAATCGATATTCGCCCAAAAATTGGGGTGTGCGATGACTCGGGGATGGGCGATGACTCAGGATATTACGTTAAATGTCGCATGACGTTATGGTACCAAGTCATGGTGTCGTTAAACCTGACGTCACGCGACTTGGTCACGTGACATGACGTCATGTTTCACCGCAACTTGATACCCAACGTTACTATATCCAATATCATTGTTGACCGGTTGTTCCAACAGGTCCTGCCATGGGGTATCCATGGATGCACGGTCGGGTAAAGTCCTGGGAGTAGTGTTCCGTGCTTGAAAAAACATTCAACGCCATGAAACGACGTTGAATTTAAATGTGGCACACTGTACATTGTTTCAGATATCAGTCATAGTCAATATAGATTAGAACACAAGTAAGTTGGGTGTACGTATTGGAACTTTGTCTATCCGGTCCCACCAGAGTGGGCAGGCCGCTGGCGACACGCACGCAAGCAGAATGCCGCACACACTCGCATGTAATCTCACTGAGCCAGAAGCTACTTTGTTGCGGTCTAATTTCAAGTACAGAAGCGGTTCAGTTCGTTCAGTCTCTCCCCTGCCAAGCTTACTGGCGTAGTGACGGTGATCACAATGTTGACGTGGTTGCTTGAATCGCCCCTGAGTGACAACAGTCGAGTGTGACTCAAGGATTGAATGCGAGCACCGTGTGAGTGCTCGAAAACTGCAGTCACGGCTCTAGTGGACATTCAGGCTGGGGCTCGTGTGCAATGGCTGCGTGATGGCATAATCCAAACTCTAACAATGCCCACTGAACACTCTTCCACCCGGCTCAAAAACAGCGTTCCTTGGACTGATTCCGGCAACTGTTCACCACTCCACAGTGCCTCCCTCGCAACCGAGAGGACCAGATCCCCATTAGAGTGTGCCACAGCCGCCACCGACAACAAGGGTGGGAATGTAGGTTTCTGAGCGGCCTTCTGGGCTGGTTAGGGTGACTCGGCCTATGGGCATTGTGCCACTTGAGCCCCGGTCGTTGCACCAGGCAGTACCGATACCCGCTCAAAGCCAAAGCCCAGCACAGCACTTGAGGAGAACACTGCTGCTTCCTCTCTTGACTAAAAGCGTGGGTCCGTCCACACACCAGAGTTGGGAGCTTTTTGGCAGTCGATTTTGTTAACAGTGTGACCCTTTTAAAGGCAGCACTCTCCTTCCCCGAGACACACTTCCACTAGATAGGGAGTTTGAAGGGAAGCTGGAAGCAGCTTTAGTGGGACCGACGTGATCACTATTCAAATTTTGCCGTAGCTCCGGCTCCTGCTGCCTGCCTAGCGTAGCAGAGGAAAGGAGGAAGAAGGAAAACTAGCTAAAGCGTCGTCATCGATTGCGTCAGGTGACCCTCGCTCGCCTTTCAGTTGGCTCGGAGGTGCCAACGATGACATTGCAATTTTTTTGACGGGTAACAGGCGGCACATACATTTGCCGCATGCTCTGTGACAAGTGCTGCATGTTTACTGGAAATAAAGGCGATTTACGCAGGATCCCTATAACCGAAATCAGAATGACAAAAACCAACAGGAGGCCTCTCCTAACTCAGCATTTTGGAAAGGGCTTTTGCTTCCCTTTAGATGTGGGACGTGCTGCATGGCGCGCTACTTTCATTGGTTGTGCAGCATCACACATAAGCTGTTAAAAAACACACAACCTATTAAAAAATAAATGTTTCTACCTGGTTAGGACAAGCAAATGTCAAAATAAATGTTTGTAGAAAAAACTTTTTTTTTTTTTTCCCATTATTTATGTTGCAATATAAATTATTTGATTTGCGGGCAAAACTGAAATTGTACCCCTGTGGGATGATGATGATAGCGTTTGTACCCAACTAGTGTGCACTCTGTGTTTGCTGGACCTTTGAGCGCACACTAGTCAGGTACAAACGCTGTCATCATCATTCCACAAGGCTACAATTTCGGTTTCACCTGCAAATTGAATAGTTTGTATTGTAATGTAACATAAATATTGGGAAAAAAAATTTTTTTTCTACAAACATTTATTTTGAGACATGTCTGTCCTAACCAGGTAGAAAAAAAAATGTTTTTTTTCCCTAGGTTTAGTGTTTCTTAAGTGCACTTGAAAGAGAGTAAGCGAGCAAGGGGGGAGACACAACCAAAGGAACAGTAAAGGCCAAAGGAGATTAAAGGAGATTGAGGTAGAGGACTTGATGAGACTGCTGCCAATACTAAAGGCATCGGTGACATCCAATGCCAGATCCTCGGCTCTTCCCTGCATCACTGCAGTGCACACGGTGGCTTTCGCACCGACCTTGCAATGCTTGCATTCTGTGCATGAAGTGCAGACATGGGTGCTACACGGGGCTTTGAATGAACTGACTTATCATTGAGCAACATTACTAACTCGTGTGTGGGGAGTCACTTCATGGCAGCTGCGCTTTTCGGTATTTTGTGCACAAATTACGAGCATTCAAGAGGCGCTTTTCCTTCCTTTGCTTCTTTGACCCTCTGCAGTGTCCAGTTATTGAATGCTGTATTCTTTTGCATGGACACCTACGACTGCTATGTCAGGACCTAACAAAAAAGATGCTGAGTAGTGCAATAGTTTCGCTGGCAAAATCAAAAGCCTCAAACAAAAGGTGAAGTCGGTGTAGCTGCCTATTGCTTCGGGGAGCTTGAACTATTATAAAATGATCAACAAGTCAATTGCTGCTGCCCGGCCATTTGTTGACCTTGCAAAAGACTTATTTATAAAAAAAAAAAATGAATAGGTAGCAAACTGAAGCGAAGTAGTAGGTTATTAATTCATCTTACGAGCTATACTGAAAGTTGACAGGAAAGCACATCTATGCAACTCTATCAAAGAAACAGGTGCGATTGTGTAGCTATCTGGAATGCTTGGTTTGCACGAGGTGCAAAGAAAGCATCTTTTGATGGACTCATGTTTGGGTCTCCCATAATACCAGTGTTGCGTCTGAAGCTTGGTTTCTAACCAATGAGAGAACCCACTGGCACTATCTGTTGGGTAGCCTTGGAACGTTTTCCATCTATGACTAGACTCAAGGTTTTGCTGTATTTGCGAGATCAAATCAATGCACGGTCACACGTTATCATAATTATCTCAAGCTCACGGTGAATAGACACAAAGATGGAAAGTGTTCCAGGGCTGCCCAATATATGGCGCCGGTGGGTTCTCGCGTTGGTTACATAGCATACTCGATCAAACTGAAATGAGAATGCCTGAACCGGCCTTTTCCTGATAGCCGAACAAAGTGGATTTCTAAGTCAAAATGTTGCCATCTGTCGCACTCCTGGAAGGCATGAAAATACTCGTTGATGTATACTTATTATTTGGACGTTTTTCCTCGTAACAGCCATTTAATTATTTCTATGTCCCTCGTCAAAATAGCCGTCCCGTTATTTTTAGGTCTCCCATCCGAATAGAAAATTTTGATGGGTGTTAAGTCTCCCATGAAAGCATTACATGTTTTCGTTTGATGGGCGTGGCATTGCTTGGGAAAAATATTGGTGTTCAGCTCGACGCCCAGCTTAAATGCCACCCAACACAATCCGGTTGGGTCTCGTGTTTACACCCTGACAAAGAAAAATCATGGGCAAGTGAGAAACGAGCCCACCTCTCGGACCCCTTGCACCAAGCGTGCTTCTTTCAAACATATTCCCACAGTATCTGAAAGGTAAGTTTGAAGTCGTAACTTCTTATTCTATGCAGCTAGGGGCCTGTGAAATGGAAAATTCCCTGCAAGGAACGTTGTGACGATGGGTTGAATTTACACCATTACAATAATGCAAATTGATTGCACCGCAGAGTAGCTCATTATATGAATGCAGGAAAGGTCATACCAGAAGACCTGTTGTGCCGCTTTTCTATACCCACAATGATCTGGGTAAAATCTTGTAAATATAGTGCATTGGCTGTTTTGACAGGGGACGTCGAAATAACAAAATGGCTATTTTGATGGAGAATGCTAAAATAAAATTCTCTTTTAACTGGGGACGTTAAAATAATAATATAAAATTATTGTGTTTTCTGAAAGTGCCGTCACAAACATGAAGGAAACACCTCCCGTTATTTTGATGACGGACGGAGAAGGGTAGTCGCTGCCTCAAGTTTTTTATTGAAGCACATCGCAGCTTTGTCCCGGGCAATTCTGGTCCTGTCCACACGGGGTATCTCTTCGCTGCCAACGGGCTAAATGAGCATATGGGTGGCACTGCACGCGATAGCAGAGGACAAATACATCTTTTCGGTTCTCAACTCGCGATTCAGTTTCGTGAGTTTCTGTTAGTTCTTGTGGCCCACCTTTGGACTGAGAAATGTTGAGGAAAATATTTTGTTGGTATATTCTGCTCTGAGGAGAAAAACATGACAAACTACAGAGTGTCCCCCAAAAAAGATTTACGCCATTTTTTTTTCATAGAAAAAAAATAAACTATGCATTGCCAGGCGCTCGTTCTCCGCCCAGATGTAGTGCTAGCAGTCCGAACCAGATTCCAAAGTTTCAGAACTAACCGTTATCTTATTCAAAACTTATAAGTGATTCTCTGAAAATTTCAATGGGAAAATGGCGGCCGACAGAGCTCTCGAATACAGGAAGGGGTCCCTTCAGTTACAAAGAATGGGCCTCGTTTTCCCGTTGAAATTTTTCAGAAAATTATAACTTTTAAACAAAATAACAGTTAGTTCTGAAACTTTGGCATCAGGTTCGGACCGCTAGCGTCGTATTTGGGCGGAAAATAGGCATTCAGTGACGTGTAGTTCATTTTTGCGGTGAAAAAAACTAACTTTTTTTTTTGGAACACGCCATAATTTGAAGCTTTTGGAATTGTGGCAAGTGCATCCTCGGAGTGTGCGCCTTTACGCTGACCTGACGGATGGTGCAGAGCTGAAGGAGAGCCTCCGCCGGGTGGGGACGGACCTGCGCCAGCGTCTGCTGGACTCGTGGCGCTTGACGTGGCACTCGCTTCACGACCTGGCCCACGGTGCGTCGGCCAGCTCATCGGCCTCCCTGGCAACGATCGATGACAACTCGGGCAAGTATCCTCTTTCGTTTCTTGCAGCCGGTTCAGGGTGTGCCACGAGGGTTGTTTAGAGCCACTGTAGTTGATTCCCAGAGTAAGGACGATAGGCGAATGTGTTAGACACATGATGCCAAAAGCAGTTGTGGTCTTCTCCGTTTTGTTCCTGGAAAGTGCCGTGGCAATGGGATAGGTAGCATTGCCCAGTGGCCGTTTTACGAGTTTTAATGCGAAACCATTAACTGGTCCCATGGAGCGAGCCGACGTCATCAGCTTTGAAGCTGCGCCAAACAGAGCTAAACTTCCCTCTCTCAATGGAGCGAAGGGAAACCGCGACCTGAAGGCTCCCAGTTTTGAAGCCGCACCAACAGCCACACCAACAGCCGCATCAAACGGCAGCTAAATTCACCTTTGCAAAGGGGCAAAGTGAAGACGTGATCTGAAACCTCTCAGCTTTGAAGCCACGCAAAACGGCAGCTAAATTCACCTTTCCAAAAGGGGCAAAGTGGAGCCGATTTATGATGGATAGTCTCCTATTGGCTGGCACACGTCATCAAGGAATGAGGTTCCCATTGGCTCTCGTGCGGCGTAGTTCCAAAAACCGCCACCAGAGAAGCCCTCTCCATGGTGGCGCAGCGCACGCAGCGGCCTGGTGAGGAGCGGCGTTGCGGGCCTGGCCCCAGAGCCCATCCAAGCAAACTCCACAGAGGTTGTACGGCCAAGCTTAGTGCGGCGCGGCCACTTCACGAGAGCATGCACTCGACCGTCGGCAGTGCCGAAACGTGGCCGTCCACGCCATTGTGTTGCAGATGAACTAAGGGAGTGGAAGAACAACATTCATGCTTTTGCGTTCACAACTCATAAGAAGTGCTTAGGTGTCCTTGGACTTTTCCCCTCTATGAAAGATGTGCTTTAGGAGATTTGATTTTAGTTGGTGTGCTTTAATTAGGATGTTTGCTTTAGGGGCTTTTGTAGCTCTGTTCGTCCAAGCATGTTTTTTTAAGTTTGACATCATACAGTGATGTGAATATTGGTATGAATTATTGGACATTGGACAAACAGAGAAGCGGTTATAAGATGAAGTCTACCGCAGATTTCTATTGCTCTTGCCAGTTAGTATATGTTTTTTATGTTTACGGAGGTATTCTGTTCCCTCATTCATCCATACGCACGGTACTGGTACTTGTCGACTCAGTCAACCACGTTCTTGTACCTAGAGGTCTTCACGCTCGTTGTCATTAAAAATCACTATTGCGCATGATTATGCTGCCCAGTACTGGCCACACCAAGACAGGTCACAGATGTCTGTACTGCACACAGTTTAACGGCTGCTCTATGCATGCTGGCCAGAGGGGGGGGTGATTAAAGTGAACTATGTAGCAATCTGTTCAAAGTGCAAATGTAACAGTTATTATAGTTATCCTATTTAAGTTCAATTTTGAAGTTGTTGTCCACCTCTAGTTTGGTTTCAGTAGCCCTATAAAACACGAGTTCTCAAACTCAATTCCTAGGGACCCAGTCATTTGTCAAGCTCCCAAATTTCCTCGACCCTCCGTGCCCTTGAGTAAAGTGTATTTTCTGAGCTCTGTTTTAGCAGACCCGAGCCAGACATTTGTGCCATAACTGTGGGCCAAACTCTCCTCAATAATACCTGCATTATTAGTTGCAACGTGCATGAGCTTTTGCACTGCTTTGCCACATGTATGCCGAGACTGTGGGGGTTTGTCAGTGGCCATTTGGTGCTGGAAGGGGTTCCTCCAGATGGAAAAGTTTGAGAATTCCTGCTCTAAAGGAAGTAGCACTTGCAAGGAAGGAAATGCATGAATAAACTATGCATCGCAGAAAGCTCAGACTCCGTGAGAATGTGACACTAGCGGTTGGTATAGAACGCAAAAGTTTCCATGACGTTGCTTGGATCGAAGGATAGTTAAAAAAGACGAGCCGACGTCCACCTAAGCCTAGTAGTATCGTCAAAACGGGAACTGAGATTGTGGATGCATGTGCCATTGATATCGGTGAAAAGAACTTGTCAGCGAGAAAGAAAACAATATTTTATTTCTTGCTGACAAGATTTTTCACTGATATAAATACCACATGCATCCACAATCTCAGTTCCTTGTTTTGACAACATTAGGCTTAGGTGGACGTCGGCTCATAGAGAAATTTTGTCTTTTTGAATTATCTTTTGATATAAGTGAAGTCATGTTCTCAAAATTTTGTGTTCTATCCCAACCATTAGTGCCACCTTCTCACGAAGTTTGAGCTTTCTGCGATGCACAGCTTATTTATGCGAGCCAGAAAACTCGTGGATCTCTTTTCTCACGAATGCGCGGTACTTGTAGGAAGCTTCTTGAGAATGAAGCGGAAGAATTTGAAACATGTTTGTCTTCTCATAGCTCTCACGTTCAAGTAGTACAAGTGTCTCGCAAACTTTCAAGTATGGAACTGGCAATGTCACCTTGCAGCTAGTGAAAGCGGGGCCTGTGCGGAGGCGGAGCCACCTCCCGAGAGCCTGGGCCGGCTGAACGGCGGCCGACGCATAGACTATGTGCTGCAGGAGAAGCCCATCGAGAGCTTCAACGAGTACCTCTTTGCTCTGGCCAGCCACGCCTGTTACTGGTGAGCCGAAACCCCCTCCAGAATGTCCTCTCCAGAGCAACGGGCCAGGGCTCGACGGGCCCGAGCACCTCAACGGTCGTCCTGGCTCCCCAAGAGCCCCTTGGGTTTGCCCTCTCGGCCGTTGGGCATCTTGAATTGCTTTCCAGGTCTCCATTCGAATGCTCTCGGATCTGCTTCAGTTGCTCACCCTCCCTCGCGTTCCAGTTAGAAGTGGGATGAAAGCTGCTGAAAGGCATTTCCAGGAAACACAATTTGGCACCAGGAAAAAAGAGAACCTTCTTCAACCACACTCGCTGGGTTTGACGTGTTCATAACCTTGTCAGGTTCTATTAATTTCAATAGGAACAGCATTCAACGAAGTCCTGTTGGGAATGTCACTCAGTGAGCCAACACTCAAGCCACGAAATATGAGAGCACGTGCTCAGGCTGATGGCACCAGTGATGTACATGCTGTCTGCTACATTTTCCCTGCTAAAAGACCCACTGCAATGCCAAGCTTATTTGCTGAGCTTGCTTGCTTGGCACAGATTGCGAATCAGACAGCGAATCTTTTGGACCTGGGACTTTGGAAGGTTCTATGGGGAAACAATGCTTTCCTCTGGTTGACAATTAAACTAATTGGGAACAGGAAGTCGTCTTAAAATAATAATGGTCTTCATCCAGGACCTCGAAAGTGATGCTACCAATTCTTTTCTATGCCACGCCCTTGTTGTGGTGCTGCACAATTTTAATGGATGCTTGATCCACACTTTGATTTACTTCGGATGAGTGCATGGTCTTTATATTTGTGGACATCTAGATACTCGGACAGTTTGAGAGATGGCTCTACCAAATCAAAGACTGCCCTGTAGTGCCTTTCAGTTCAAAACCTGACGTGGTGGCTTCCTAGTAGTGATATGAGGAGCTATGCATTATTGCATCAAGAAGTCTTAGGTGCACTTTCCTCCATCCTTTTCCCTTGCTCAGCAAAGAATAATCTTGAATGTTTTCATAAAGCTCTTAGCGTGACCTTGCAATTTCAGATGATGAGGTGTCGGGTGAAGATGGTAAATACCAATAAGAGTCAGAAACAACTTCAATTGGGAACTAATGAACTGAGGTCCATTGTCAGTTACCACTTTGTCTGGCAATCCATGGTGCAGAAATATCTCTTGAAAGGCATTTATGGTGGCTGATGCTCTTGTTGATGTCACTGATATGACTTGCGACCATTTGCTGTATGCATCAGTGATGATAAAGTAGTTGTTTTCAGGGTGTAAGTGAGAGGACATTCTCTTTAAGGGGGATATGGCCTGGGAGGGTTAATTTTTGAACCCCTCACTCAAATTGATTCAAACTTTCAGGAAGAATAGATTCCTATTAGGAATGATGACATTAAAGTTTCAGCCTTATAAGCCAATTCTCCAACATGCCATGCTTATCAAGCTCTAGAAAAATGTGGCTTCATTAGGAAATGTATTAAAAAAAAATTGCAATCTACAAAAATATTTTTAATGTGATGCAGAATACCCATAGAGCAATTTAAGCTAAAAAATAATTGTAGAAAATGTAATTTTGCAGAAAAACAGTAACACCCAAAAAGAACAAAGTTTTTACAAATTTTTGTGTTTTAAAATATTCTGTTATTATCATGAAAGAGTGAGTTGAGTTGTTTTCAGGTTATGGGCATCTTAATTTGTTTCTTAGGACAATTCAGTCTAGGACACCCCTGAATGAAGTGTTTAGACTTTAAAAACATCAAATGATACATTTTCTCGTACAACATTTCCTGCCAAAAAGTGAAACTGAGAAAAATGCATTTGAAGTTTCAACTTCATGTTTCTCTATTTTTTATGAGTTCCAGGCATACAGAATTCACCTGGAGCATAGGTAACACTTTCCTCTTTGAGATTTCATTGTTCCACTGGCAATACCTACCAGCTAGCATTGTTGGTGGGAGGTCTAGGCCAATTCGTCGAAAGCCAACTCGCCGACAGCCTATTCGACGTTAAAAATCCAGAAGTCACGTATACTTAATGGAACGCCCCATGTTCTGTTATCCCAATACCCTTTGTTTGAGAAATGGCTCATATAAAAGAGCACATCCAATCAACAGGGTCAACAGTCGCTTCACAGAAATCTGACCGAATCCACACGGAGCTCATTTCAGGCACCTTTTGAGGTCTCTCGTGACCGCCGACGACGAGAGAACACACTACATATTACACACTGGTGCCATCTGTCAGGTACAGTAGGCTCGCGGTAATTCAAACTTTGATATTTCATACTTCTGGTTAATTCAAACAAATTTCAAAATTTTGGTTGTCCCACTATGTTCTTAATGTATTTATAAGCCGCTTAATTCGAATGGCATTTTCGTGCAATTCATCCTTTTTGTTCCCGCGGCGTTGAGTGCACTTCTTTCCGAGCAGCGGTGCACTGCATATTAGAGAGCCTCAAGTAAGAGTGTGTTCAACTCAAACCATGGAGAGCATTTGCAGTTTAATGGCGGCATTAGAGATAGCGGATTATACCCTTTTTTGCTTTTAAAAAATGCTTATCCTGTCAGAACAAAAATGGTGTTTAAAGAAAAGTTATTGTATTCTTCGCATGAAATATTCAAGCATCTCCTGGGCTGTTTAGAAGCGGAGTTACGTTGAAAAACCACCCATAGCCCCAAGACCCACAGCAAAATTTTGCAAATTAATGGTGCCCATAAACATGTCACCCCAGGCGAGCTGTTGAACACACTCTTGTGGCACTCTACTGCAGATAAGCAGCATCCGCGAAGCTTGCTTCTCCGCAGCGCACCGCTGCTCGGTGAGGAACACACTCAATGGGGCTCAAGCAGAGCACACGAGCTATGAAAACGGGCTCCACGCGGAAATTTCTACAGCAACTTGCGCAGACGCCGTGATGTGGCCGCATGGCATAGGTCCACGTCGCAGCGTCCGTGCAAGTTGCTATGAAAACTGCCGCACAGTGCCCGTTTTCATTGCTCATGTGCCCCCCGCTTAATAGCTCACATTAAAGGGGCCCTGCAATCATATTTAAGCGTCTACCTTTTTTGCGGTTTCCACGTCATTTGGAGTTCGGGCAAGCCAGTGGGCACGGAGAGAGTAACTAAATATCACTGGGTCATATTTTAACCGGACGACGCGGAAACCTCCTCCACCGACGAGGGCGACCCGCGGTACCGAAAGCGCACAAAATGTGACGTATTCGGTCCTGGGCTTACTACTGGTCACAGCTGCTAAAACCTTCCTTTTAGTCGAAATACAAAATATAAGTGGAGCGAACAGTTTCAATTATTTATAAAAGTAGTTTTTGTTCAGTATTTTAGATCAGAAAAGAAACGAATGCAGTTTATAAAGTACGGAAACAAGAAAGGACCCGTCGACATCCCCGCCACCAAGCGGTGGAAAAGGCGGCGCATACTAGAAAGGAGTAGTGGGATCAGGCGCTCATACGGAAAGGTCCCGAATGTACGCGGCGCCGCTGCGGTCGTATGGACAGGAGGATCCGACCGGCTCCGAGCGTTCCGAAGGCCTTCGGCGAGAAGCTTTGTCTTGCGGTTTGGCCGTTTCGCGGTATGGCAGCGCTAAGTGGGGCTCCCATTCTGAACTGATCTTTACCCCGTGTTTGCTGTCGTTCGTGGCCAATGAAGTCTCATGCCGGATTAGTGTTTAATTGCGCAGCAAATGCAATGAGAGCTGCTCTGGCTGCCCGCTGCATACAGTTATCCAGAACATGTTTTAGTAGCGCCCTCTCGCGCCGTCGACACGAAGTGCGGCAGCCGTGAGCGCTCGCGATGAGCCCACTACCCCTCCTCTAGTTCACGGCCACTCAAGCAACCAAGGACGTCATGAGGGAAGTTATTTTTTGCCCGTTTTTGTAATTTTAGTTTGCCTATAACTTTTAAAATAAAGCGAATTTCAAGGAAAGAAAAGTTTCACTAAGCTACTACATTCAGTGCGCTCACGTTCGGTGCAAATTAAGAACCAGTAAAAAAGTCCTTGCAGGGCCCCTTTAAGCTTCTTGGCCTCATAAACAAACTTAATTTTGTTTTGGGTTGTCATGTGCTGTCTAAACAGTCCGAGATAAACAACATTTTTGAGGGATATATAAACTTGTGCCATAAATTTCTCAAATGTTTCATGTCTGGAATACCTGCTTATGATCAGTAGACCTATGAAAGGGAAATAATCAAATATCTGCTTTGTATGTGTAGCCATTCATATGGCCAATCATAATTTTATCTTGCATCATATTTAGATAAACTTTTTGATAATTAAAACTTCCTATAAAACAAAATTTGTGTCTTCCTGAAGTTTTAATTAATGAGAGTCTACCGCAGCCCTGGAGCTGCATACAACTGGCCAAAGGTTTCACAGTGTTTGCAAGATAAAATCTACGCACTATCTACGAGAAATGGTTGCTTATGAGTAGGGCTCCGTGTTTTCACGGTTTATTTTTCTTCAAATTCGGGATTGTTTTTTCAGGTAGTTTTCTTCCCCGTAGATTTGGTGTTTTTTCGTGTCCATTTTCAATATCGCGCAAAAAAAAAAAAAAAAAAAAAGGAATCCGATTCCCCAACCTCCATGGAACATGTGTGTGGCTCGAATACTTCCAAAATGTCCTGGCACCGATAAGGAAAAAAAAAGTGGTAAAGGCTGTGCTTCCGAAGGAAGCATCAGCCTCACAGACAGTTCAGTATGAGCTGGATTCCCATTCAAAATAAAACTGCAGATAGCAGTTTTCTTCCCGTAAAACTTAATCTTCTTCTTTTTTTTTTTTTTTTTTTGTTCAAGGACAGCTTTGATTTGAGGTTTTTCTGTTTTCCCTGATTTTGATATAACCAGCTCGGGGGTTAATTTTCTAGCTTTATCGGTATTTACTGAAAACGTGGGACTTCAATGAATAAATAAATAACATTATCAAGAACCGTTTCAAGCTCATTGCAAAAGAATAGTGCATAAACAATACGGGAATAAACGCATATAGGAACTGTTCCAGGGATACTTGATAGATGGCGCCAGTGTGGTCTCGTAGGCGGTCACAGTATACTCGGTCACAGTCAAATGGAAATGTGTGAACCAGCCCCCCTAAGTGACGAGTTAATTTTGAGGATGCAACCATGCCCTAAAAAATTTTTCATTCAAAAATAAAAAAAAAAAAAAAAATTTGTACTAGAAATACAAACTTGTTGTTTATTTTTAATGCAAAGAAATAACATGTTACTACTTCTTATGTTGAAGTACAGAGAAAAAGAGGTGCTGTTCATTTTCACGTTTGTTTTTGCATGGTAGGTCATAAAGGCGGGCACGTCAACAAGTGTGCTTCGGGTAAAGTATAGTGCCAGTCTCGGCTTGCGAATAATTCCTCGTAGGATTAAGACGCCCACAAGCAGCTCGATCCCATCCTTGCTTCGTTGGCTCCCAATATTGTCCTAGACTTCAGTTTTTCAACATTTCGAACTTGCTCCTTTCAAAGTTTTTTTGGGGAGGCAAAAAGACTGGTTTGGTCTGCATTGAGTTGCATGAGCCTTGCATCCACCAAATGTTCAAGTATGGTGAGTGCACTTATGTCGCCAAAAAGAATCTTTACCCCTGAACTTCCCTAGAAAGGAAATGATGCTCTCAAGGCATCGCTTCCTCGCCACGGCAGCATAGAGGATGCGCTTATGCTCCGCGTCGACACATCGTCCTTTGTCTCCTCCGTTGTCGTCAAGTGACGAGGTTTCGCTGTCGCTGAGCATGTACTCGTGTTCAAGTCATAGTCGTCACATCGCCGAAGCCACGCCGTGATTTCCGCATCTGTCAAATCTTTGCGTCGCTTCCAAGCATGCATGATCCAGAACAAGAAAAGTAAGATATTTCCTGCCAAAACAATTAAATTATTTTGCCACTCAGCGAACACAAACAAGACGCAACATGTTTAGTATTGTGGTTGATAAATGGCAGCACCTCCAACCTCCCTCAAAAATTGGCACGTGTTTAAAGACCTCCATCCCTTAGTCCGAAGCAAGTATTGCATGTCTCTAGACATGCTCCCCATTGCAAAGTAAAAACAGATGAGTGTCCCAAGGCTCACTCCCCAGTTAAGGAGTTAAAGGCCGACATACACTTTGTGCTTTCCACTGTTCCTCACTCCTTTGAATTGGTGCAATATGGCCTCCGTTTTCATTGCACCATTGAAACCCTAATTATCATCATCATCATGTTCCTCACTCCCTCCTTTCCCACATCCCCTCCTCCTTTCAACTTATCCCAACGGTTTAGGGGAAGAGGGCACTAGGAGAATTATCTTTTGTCAGCCAAGCGGTGAACGACAAACAAAAGGAAAAATAGACAACCATTACTGCAGCCTCGAGAAAAATGGATACTCAAGCAGCTTCATTGAACACGTCGCCCACCACCAAGGTTCGAGCCTGTCAAAATCTGGAGCCCCGCCCCATCACGCGCATCAGCGTCCCCTACATAAAGCGTACCAGCCAAGCACATGTATTAAGAAAAGAAGGCCTTCAACGACTTACAAACCAGTGTCCACACTGTGATGATTTATGCCGTGACCAACTGATTGGGTCCCAGTTGGGTCATTCCATGCCAAAGAAGACGTGGCGATTTTTTCATGTCTGGGATATCTGCGAAAAAATTAATTTGGATAAAGAAGCCTCTGCTCCAAGAAAAGTATTTTTAGTGAAAAAATATATTTTATTTTTGCTGATGTCATGCTCTAAATTTCTGTAATTTGCATAAAACCCGTGTATAGTTAAGAAAAACGTTGCGAAAAAATGGTGGCGTACCACACAAATTTAGGTGGGCACCTGATGCCCTATCTTGCAGAAAAAAAAAAAAAGATATTGAAAGATGTCATTTGGAGTCCAAATAGGAGCTCTAAAAAGAACCTTATGAGATTTCTTTATTTTTCTTGCTCAACTTGGAGTTGAGTGTTAGCAGCAATACTTTTGTTGTCTGTTCTCATAGAACTAATAATTGAATTACATGTGTTAAATTTTCAAATCCTTGTTTTGTTGCATTTTAATTAAATGACAAAATATCCAGTTCATGCAGAAATGGCCTTATTGAGAGTCAGAAAAAGCCGTGTGGGCGTCGGGGCCCGGGACTTTCGAAATAGCCAAAAAGTTCAAACCACCTTCTTCTGTTAAACACATAAAAAAAAAAAAAAAAAATTAGAAAAGTACTTTTTGTTGTTGCTAAGAAATTAATTTCTTTTTTAAATCAGCCTCTCGGACCATGTATCCAAGCACCTGACTCGTAGGCGACGCACGCTGGAAGAAAATTCCAGAAAATTATCGTCCCTACAGAAAACCGGGGCTGTACGTCAGCCTTTAAGGGGGGGACGTTACCAAGAAAAAAGATGCAAAAAAAGTCGATTTTGAAAAAAGGCTTGAGGTACACCTACCGTAGAATACTGTGCATCCGCCCATATCCGAATTTGTAAGATCTGAGAAAATATGCACAGTACATTTATATGTAGAATTGATAACCGGACAAGCGCCCATCCCCCATTTTTTCATGATTATCTCAAAATTTTGAGTGGGCGCTTGCCCGGTATTTTACGGTAAGCACTTCTTATGAGTTATAAATGTGAAAGCATGTACATCATTCTTCCACTTCCTTATTTTGTCAGCAGCATATTTGTGTCCACGGCAGAGCACCAGTGAGGAGAGGGCGCCTCTCCTCGGCGCGCCGACCTTGGATGCTCCGTGTTAGCAGCTCGCTGATGGACACG
Source organism: Ixodes scapularis (assembly GCF_016920785.2). Lineage (NCBI taxonomy): Eukaryota > Metazoa > Arthropoda > Arachnida > Ixodida > Ixodidae > Ixodes > Ixodes scapularis. Next base: position 87,582,178 of record NW_024609884.1, read on the forward strand.
CAGCGCCATGGGGTAACCGGTTGTTGAAACCGACGCACAGCGGCCAATGGGAGCCTCGTCGACGTGCGTCAGCCAGTGGGACCGAAGCCAAAGATCCATTAGCTTTACTCCGCTCCTTTGGGATCGGGGAATTTTGGTGCCGTTGGCTAGCTTTTCACGTGGTTTCATAGCTGGGAGCTGGCTTCACTTGGAGAAAGGATTTAAGGTGCCGTTTGGCGCGGTTTCAAAGCTGATGACGTCGGCTCTCTCCTTGAGACAGTTAAAGGTGCTGTGCAATGATTTTAACGTTGAAAGAATTTGCATCTTCTACTTTTGAGATTGCTTATCTTGTCACCAAGGACAGAAAACACATCTCCTTAAATTAAAATGTTGCGATTCCGCCACGTAATCGCAAGGCAAAAATTAGAATATTCCCGACCGGGAGCCGCGCGCAGCGGCCATGAGAAACATGCGGTGTGACGGCAATGGGGGACTTGTAAAAAGATAGGAAGTTTTGCGAATACCTGCTCGATAAAAGGTAATTTTTCTATAAATCTTGTCGTTTCAACATAAATATAAATGTGTCAAAAACCTGGTATCATTGACAAAACTTTTATGATATGGAGTTTTAGTGGTGCCATCTATCCGAGGTCAACAAAACCGTTGGCTCTATTGCCTACCGCGAACAGCCGCCAGAAGCCGTAGGGGGACAGGGGCAGACCTGGACGGGGATGGGCAGACGCGGACGAGGCTTTCCTCCTTTCGCCATGTTGATCGCGCTGCGCAAGCATGTTGTCACGTGGTCACGAGCGGGTGAGTTCTCGCTGCTCACTGATGGCTCTAGAGAGAGAGCTTCATTGGAACCCCGTGCGTCCTGCATTGACGTCACAACGCACGTGACTTGGAAGATGGTGAAGGAGTTGAGAGGTGCCGAAAACCTCAATCTTTGTCCATTTTTAAAATAAAAACTAGGACATGCAGGCAAAAGCAGTTTTTTGTTATTTAGAAAGGTCGAGACTCCAACTCCCAAATTATTTGCCTGTGCTGTCTGGGACCCGGAACAAAAAACATTAATAGACAAACTAGAAAAAATACAAAATAGAGCTGCTAGGTTTGTTCTGGGACGGTACGGGCGGAGAGACAGCTGCACTCAAATGAAGACTGAACTGAATTGGGAACCTCTCTCAGCCCGCCGTAAAAAATTGTGTTTAAAGTTTCTGTTTTTGATATTTAAAAATAAAACTGGAATTAACAGTGAAACTTATTTAAAAGAACCATATTATATTTCTAAACGCTTTCTCATGCTATCATGCTTTCTAAATTAGAGAGTAACCACGCCAGGACGAGCATATGTACGCCAACTCTTTTGTTGTTAAAACTGCCGCGCGCAGGGTCACGGACTTGTAGAAAGTTCTCGTTCATTCTTGCTGCGGCCATAACTATCGTTCATCCTTGTTTTTGTTGTTCTAGAAAGTTCTTGTTCATTCTCGCCCCGAGCGCGCTACGCTCGAACCTTCTCCGCCGAATCTTCGAGACAGTGACTCACTCTAGATAAGAGGCCGCCCGCGACCTTGTCGAGTCAGTTTCGCCCCAGCGCTCGACTCTGCTGTCTCGTCGACCTCGACGCTCGCGACGCTTTGTTATTATTTTCTATTCTCCTTTTGTTTTGGCACAAGTTCGCCACATTAAACGTTTATTTCTTCCTGTTCATTTCTTGTTTATTGGTCACCACCCGTGACATTTTGGTGGAGGTGCTGGGTAACCGCATGCCCGTGCAGCGCTCCCCTCCGAGTTCTCGGAGTGCAAGTCCGAACACAAGCCCCCAAGAACCCAACGAGGACCAGACCGAGACACGATTAAGTCGCCGGAACCTTGGCCTACCCCCGGAGTTAGGACCCTTGCCACCCAGGACCAGGCAAACAAGGAGGACGACGATGGCCAACCAGTCGGAGACCCCGGCCGCTCCAGCCGTCGTTTACCTGCCCGTCGTACCGCGGACGGCTGCTCCATTCCACGGCGAGCAATACGAAGACGCCGAAGACTGGATTGACCAGTATGAACGCGTTGCCCGCCACAATTGCTGGACCGACGAGCAGCGCCTGAACAACGTCTATTTTTCGCTTGAGGGTACCGCCAAGCACTGGTACGAGAATCATGAGTCCTCTTTGACGTCGTGGGACATGTTCAAGACCGATCTCAAGGCTACGTTCAGCAACCACCACCGCCGAGAGAGAGCCGAGGACCTACTGCGAACCAGAACCCAGGGCCCCAACGAGAGCGTCACCGGCTTCGTCGAGGATGTTCTTCGCCTGAGCGCCCGCACCGATCCTCAGGCTACAGAGGAGAAGAAGCTGCGACACCTGATGAGGGGTGTGAAAAGCGAGATATTCGGAGGTCTCATTCGCAATCCCCCGACAACTGTGGACGGGTTCGTCACGGAGGCGACGAGTATGGAACGTGCCCTACTAGCACGCGCCAGGCACTACGAGCGACACCCTGGCGTGACTACTCTGGCGACATCCGGATACAACCTTGGTACCGACCTCCCAGGCATCCGTGACATCATCCGTGAAGTCGTCCGGGAAGAAATCCGCAAGATGCTCCCCGCTATGGATCGCCCGTCCTCCCTGTCGCTCGCCGAGGTCGTGCGAGATGAAGTTCATCGGGCCTTCCAACCTGAGGTTCCGATCAACATGTCGACGCCAGAGGAGCCGACTTTGAGCTACGCCGCCATGGCCCGACGACCGCCGCAAGCTAACCGCCAGGCCACGGCGCCACCCCGACGAGACCCTCCGATGCCACAGTATCCTCGACGCCAGGAAGGGCAAGTCCAGGACGTCCGCCCGGAGCAACCCTCGTCGAGGAAGACCGACGTGTGGCGAACGGCCGACCGACGCCCGCTCTGCTACCACTGCGGGGAACCCGACCATGTGTACCGCCGATGCCCATACCGACGACTCGGGCTGCGCGGGTTCCACCCAAACGACCCGCGCCCCCGGTATGGTGAACGCCCTCGGGAGATCGACGAGTACCTACGACGACCCCAGTCCCCCGAGCCTGCGTCCCGCCGAGAGTTCCGGTCGCCATCGCCGCGACGTCCAGCTTCGCCGATGCACCGACCCCGACGTGAAAGCCTGTCACCCCTCGCTCCTCGCCGGGGAAACTAGGCGCGGCAACCCCTGGAGGTGGAGTTGCCGAAGACGACCGACGTAAAGAGCCTCCAAGAACGACGGAGCGCTCCCACTCCCCCGACGCCACGCATCGCTACGACGCCCCTGCAACGGTGTCCAACAACCTAAACGTCGTCATTGACGGCCACGACGCATCGGCACTCGTGGACACCGGAGCAGACTACTCAGTCTTGAGTGGGAGGCTCTCCCGCCGCCTTCGAAAAGTCATGACGCCGTGGGAAGGACCCCAAATACGAACCGCCGGAGGACATCTCATCACACCAGTCGGGAGATGCACTGCTCGCGTCGAGATCCACGGTGAAACGTGCCCTGTCAGGTTCGTCATTCTGCAAGACTGTTCGAGGGACGTTATCCTCGGAATGGACTTTCTCTGCGAGTATGGCGCCGTCATCGACCTCGGAACAAACCGGCTGACGCTACGAAAACCTGCTCCACCATCGGAGGAACCCCAAGCGACGTCACCCACGGTCCGAGTCCTCGCAAACCACGTAAACCTACCACCGCGGTCGAGTGTTTTCGTACTTGTCGGGATCGATGAAGCTTCCTATGGCGAAGTTCTTCTCGAGGGAAACCTCCAATTGCTCCTGGGAAGAGGCATAGGCGTCGCAAGGGGAGTAGCTGAACTTCAGGATGGGCGGACTGTGGCCCTCGTGACGAACTTCCGAAACGAAACGCAACACCTCACGAAAGGTGCAGCCGTGGGCCACGTCGAGGAACTCCGAAACCCCGCCGAAATCACCGCGATTACTGACGAATTCTCGCCGTCCCAGCAAGACAGTACGTCGCCAGCGCAGCTCGACATTGACCCTAAGCTTCCGGACCCTAAACGACGTCAGCTGGTTAACCTCCTCGCCGAATACCGCGACTGCTTTGCGACGTCGTCGAAGGTGCGCCAGACCGCGGTTGCCAAGCACCGCATCGTTACCGAGGACGACGCGCGCCCTGTGCATCGATCACCGTACAGAGTCTCCGCTAAGGAAAGGGAGGTGATCCAGCAGCAAGTTCAAGAGATGCTGAATGACGACATAATCCAACCTTCAAGCAGTCCATGGGCCTCTCCAGTCGTGCTGGTTAAGAAGAAGGACGGAACTCTTCGGTTCTGCGTGGACTACCGGCAGCTCAACACCGTTACGAAGAAAGACGTCTACCCACTGCCCCGCATCGACGACACTCTAGACCGGCTGCGCCACTCTCGATACTTTTCATCGATGGACCTGAAGAGCGGCTACTGGCAAATCGAGGTCGACGAACGGGACCGAGAGAAGACAGCCTTCGTCACGCCGGATGGACTGTACGAGTTCAAGGTGATGCCCTTCGGACTATGCACGGCACCAGCAACTTTCCAGCGTGTCATGGACACCGTACTGGCAGGGCTGAAGTGGCAGAGCTGTCTCGTCTACCTGGACGACGTCGTAGTATTTTCAGCTGATTTCGACGAGCACTTGCGACGACTCCGCACGGTTCTCCATGCCATACAGACCGCCGGGCTCACTCTCAAGCCGTCAAAGTGCCGGTTCGCCTATGACGAACTGAAGTTCTTAGGTCACGTGGTTAGTAACGAAGGCATTCGTCCAGACCCAGAGAAAACTCGCGCGGTCGCAGCATTTCCAGTGCCAAGAGACAAGAAGGCCGTGCGAAGGTTCCTTGGGCTATGTGCCTACTATCGGCGCTTCGTTCGAGATTTCGCAAGGATTTCCGCACCGCTCACAAACCTCACGAAGGACGCCGAGAAGTTCGAATGGGCCGAGGAGCAGCAGCAGGCACTCGACGAGCTGAAGCGACGACTGCAGACGCCTCCTGTTCTTGGACATTTCGACCAGGATGCGGAAACCGAGATTCACACGGACGCAAGTAACGCAGGACTTGGCGCGGTACTGGTTCAAGTTCAAGAAGGCACCGAGCGAGTCATCGCCTACGCAAGTCGGACATTGTCCAAGGCGGAGCGAAATTACTCCACGACTGAAAAAGAATGCCTTGCGGTCGTCTGGGCAATCACGAAGTTCCGCCCGTACTTGTACGGGAGCCCGTTCCGTGTAGTCACGGACCACCATTCGCTCTGCTGGCTTGCTAACCTGAAGGACCCGTCAGGACGTCTTGCTCGATGGAGCCTCCGACTACAAGAGTTTAACATGACAGTGGTCTACAAGTCCGGCCGGAAACACAGCGACGCCGACTGCTTGTCCAGAGCCCCCGTCGAAACCCCTTCCGGCTGCAGCGACGACAATGACGACGAGAGCTTCCTAGGAGCTGTAAACGCCGACGACATGGCACGACGTCAACGGGACGATCCTGAGCTGCGCGCATTAATCGAGTACCTGGAAGGGGGTGGGGGTACAGTGCCACGTGTTTTCTCACGAGTACTGCCGACCTTCGCCATTCGACAAGGTGTACTCTACAAAGAGAACTTCGGCGACAACAGCACACCGTGGTTGCTGGTAATCCCGACCGACCTTCGGGAGGAGATCTTTCAAGCATGTCACGACGACCCGACGTCGGGACACCTCGGTTACAGCCGAACACTGGCCCGTATTCGTGAAAAGTATTACTGGCCAAAGCTCCCCAAAGCCGTCCACCTCTACACCCGATCGTGCCACGAGTGCCAGCGACGTAAGAAACCGCCAACGAAACCGGCCGGTCTCCTGCAGCCGATTGTTCCTCCGACCGCACCGTTCCAGCAGATCGGAATGGACCTACTTGGCCCCTTTCCGCCGTCAACATCGGGAAACCGCTGGATAATCGTCGCCACAGATTATCTCACGCGGTACGCCGAAACGAAAGCCCTCCCTTCAGGGACTGCTGTGGAAGTCGCCAAGTTTTTCATCGAGTCCATCGTCCTCCGGCATGGCGCCCCCGAAGTCCTGATCACAGACCGAGGGTCATCGTTCATGGCACAGCTGACCCAAGAAATCCTGCGTCTCAGCCACACCAGCCATCGTCGCACCACGGCGTACCACCCGCAGACCAACGGGCTCACGGAAAGACTCAACAAGACCATCGCCGACATGATTTCCATGTACGTCGACGTGGAGCACAAGACATGGGACGAGGTGCTGCCGTACGTCACCTTTGCCTACAACACGGCCGTACAAGAGACCACCGGAGTGACACCCTTTCAACTGGTGCATGGGCGCAGGGTAACGACAATGCTGGACGCTATGTTGCCCCATGAACCGGCTGTCGACGTAAGCGACGACGCCCAGGTGGTTGCCCAAAGGGCAGAAGAAGTCCGTCAGCTCGCCAGACTCCGGATTAAAGCCCAACAACGCGTCGACACTGGCCGCTACAACCTTCGCCGTCGGGACGTCCACTTCCAGCCCGGAGACACGGTTTGGGTCTGGACTCCCATTCGTCGCCGTGGTCTCAGCGAGAAGCTTCTCAAACGCTACTTCGGACCCTACAAAATCATCCGACGCCTCGGCGACCTGAACTACGAAGTTTTACCCGACGGAACGCGCCCATCTGCAAGACGCCCGCCACGACCCGAGGTGGTGCACGTCGTCCGGCTGAAGCCGTATTACGAACGATAGAACTTCCCACTCTCGTCGACGGGTGAACTGTGAACTGTGAACTGCGACTCGCGATTCTGCTGCCTTTTTGTTTTGGATTTGTTTTTGTTTGTTGTTCTTCGTTTTGTGCTGCATCGGGACGATGCACTTTTTAAAGGGGGGGGATAATGCCGCGCGCAGGGTCACGGACTTGTAGAAAGTTCTCGTTCATTCTTGCTGCGGCCATAACTATCGTTCATCCTTGTTTTTGTTGTTCTAGAAAGTTCTTGTTCATTCTCGCCCCGAGCGCGCTACGCTCGAACCTTCTCCGCCGAATCTTCGAGACAGTGACTCACTCTAGATAAGAGGCCGCCCGCGACCTTGTCGAGTCAGTTTCGCCCCAGCGCTCGACTCTGCTGTCTCGTCGACCTCGACGCTCGCGACGCTTTGTTATTATTTTCTATTCTCCTTTTGTTTTGGCACAAGTTCGCCACATTAAACGTTTATTTCTTCCTGTTCATTTCTTGTTTATTGGTCACCACCCGACAGCCCATTCCACGAGAGTGGAATGGGCTGTCGGAGCTGCAAGTGTGCAGTGAAAATGAAGATGTCTTTTTTTCAGCATAGTAACCCCCCTGCTGTAACGCCCTCGGGCACTGCGGGGTAATCTCTGAATAAAGAAAGAATTTAAGCAAAGCACTGACATTGTTGCACAGCTCCTTTAATACTTTCGCATTAAAATGCCTCATTTATGTCCACCAACATCTAGTGAGTATTCCCGGAAAGATTCATTTGTTTATACTGCATAGTTATTTTTTTATAAATTATTTTCAGTCCAGCGATGCTAAAGAAAAGGTAGAGGTTCAAGCGCTTTGAACGCGTTTTTCTCCATTCCACTTTTGAGCATATATTTCACTTTAATAAAACTATCATTTTAGTATGAAACTATTGGGAGACTTCATATTTGCGGCTTTTATATTGAAATTTTATGGAGCCAGTTACTATGAACTTATATTTTGCAATTTCATGTGCCTTTATTATGAAAAATTTTTAATTTGAAAACTTGGTAATTGTTAAAAAAAAAGGTATATATATTTTTTTTAATTTGAAAATTTCATATTTTTTAAATTTTCTTTTCCTAGTAACTGGCAACAGGTATTCCAGCATGCATGCCACCAGAAAAATATGTGGTTATCAACACCATTTCTTAACGATAGATTCATTGAGCAGATTCCATGCAAAGCTCTGCTTTACTTCGTTCTGGGGTTATAGTACCCCATAAGATTGGTTCACAGGGCTGAAACGTTGCATGCCCTCCTTCTTTGTGGCTACAAACACCACCTGCAAATGTCACGCCGATTGAGTGAGCGGTTCAAAAGTTGACATTCCCAGGTAGTGTCCAAATCTTGAGACAATATTTTTCCCCCAAAAAGTTAAAAAATTGGGCAATATTGATCTTTTTTTTGTAGTTCGTTTAATTTTATGTGCGAGCGAAGCCACAAGGACGAGCATGTTGCCCTAAACAGTGCAGTGCCCTAGTGCGTGTGCTCGGGAGGAACGCTGAAAGCCCGGAGCTAGCTCTTGTAGCTTCTGCTCCGCTCACACTTGAAGCGAAACGGACATGGAAATTTCTTCCGATCGGTCCTAAGCTGGACGAACTGTTCCATTGCGCAGGGAATCTGAAGACACGGTGCTGCTGATGTTGACAGAGCTGTATGCGCTGCAGGGGCTCAAGCCCGATCCAGGGGGACGCTCATCCCAAGAACCCCAGGGCCCCCGAGATCCTCTTGACCGGACGCCATCTGCTCACTCCACCTAAAACTGGTAGCCAGGTGCCCGATTCCACCTGTGGCCCATGCTATTGTGATGACGCGACGTAGGATTAGAATGTTTTCAGTAGTGGCAAATAAACTATACATATTGATTAATGTTACTCTTTGTATCTGCAGAAGAAACTGAACATAACGGCACCAGACTGCCAATGTGACTACAGTGTCCGGATTTTTCGGACTTCGCGGGGGGCCACAAAAACGTCCGAATAATAGAGCAGTCCGAAAAATTGGCAGATAAAAAACTTGCCTTTATTACTTCCAAGTGGGCTTAAAAAAGCCATTGCCTTGCTTCAGGTTATGCCTCCGTTTGCATTTGGCCACTTTCTATTAGCTTGAGAATCGCTGCCTTCTTTTCTAGCGTTATGGTCGAGTACTTTCCGCACTTCTTAGCGACACTTTGCGGCAGCAGAAGAACAGATGGGGCCATGACGTCCAAATCATTGTTTTCTGCAAACACGATATACCAAGACGAGACAAGAGGCAGAGAGGCGCAAGCCTTCGACTGCAATGGCGAATGAACAGAGCAAAATTGTAACAATGATGATGATAATGACACACAGCTAAAAAAAAAAAAGCCATATAGCGTCAGCTAGCAGTAAGATAGCACTACTCAAGTAGCACTGCCAAACCAAGCCAACCCATGTGCAGTCCACATAGAATCTAAAATGGCAGCTTCTCGGTGGTGTTTCCCGCTGATCGCTTGCAACGATTTTGTCAGAAAAAGTGCAAGGACACCTAAGCTCTTCTTACGAGCTGTGAATGCGAAAGCATGAAGGTCGTTCTTCTGCTCCCTTAGTTCGTTTGCGGCATAGTGGCGTGGATGGCCATGTTTCGCTACTGCGGAGGTTGCGGCCAACGGCTGAACGCGTGCGGTCTCGTGAAGTGGCCACGCCGCACTGAGCTCAGCCATGCAGCCTCTCCAGAGTTTGCCCGAGCGGGCTGTTGCCCAGTCCCGCACCGCTGCACTTCTTACCGGCGGCCGGGCCGCTGCATGCGCTGTGCCACCATGGAGAGGGCTTCTCTGGCGGCATCCCTTGGAACTACGCTGCACAAGAGCCAATGGGAGCCTCGTTCCTTGATGACACACGCCAGCCAACGGGAGCCTATCCATCAGACCGCAGCTTCATTTCACTCCATGGGGACAGGAGAGTTCAGGTGCCGTTCGGCGCGGCTTTAAAGCTGATGACGTCTGTTCGCTCCGTGGGACAGTTAATGCTTTCACATTAGAAATCAAACTTTCGGACTTTAAGCTGTCCGAAACATCGGTCATGAATATGCACTATTTCTATCGGGGTAGGTCACTGTCTTTCCTATAGATCCGAAATATTGAACAAATCCGAATTATCGGCGCGATATGTACACCACCGTACAGACGCCAAGTTGTGCTGCACACAGATGTGAAATTTATTTATTTGCTTCAGTGTTATTGCGCTTTCTTCATGCCACTCTCGCTTGTTGTCAACACTGCACTGCTGACGCCACTGCTGCAAATATGCTATTGACTTTGCACCGTCACCTGCAAATATATGCGTGGCTCACTTTTTATTACGCCAAACAGTTTTCCAACGAACTGGTAACCGCCAAATTACATTTTTTGTTCCGGTTCAGGTTCAATATCACATGTTCGATTTTGGTTCCGGTTTTGTTCTGGTTCGGTCAAAAGTAACGGTTTTGCTCAGATTTTCGGTTCAACACCCTGTAAAAAACCTTTGTGTGACTTCATTATATCAAGGTATAACTAAATGAAAAAAAAAAGCAATACTGGTCGTTGATACTTGCAGTATTGTCTTGGGGTAAACATGATGTGGTATGTCACTTTCCATGTGTGTCACATGCTTGGATGATGCCGACATACTTTGTTTGCCGTTTGAAAAATCTGCAGGAGACTTGTGGGAGCTTGAAGCTGATGCAATTTCTTAAATCCTCGTACTGCGCAAGAAGTGGAGCACCAACATTCCTTCACATGGTCCTTTCACAACAATTGCAGCTAATCTACATTTCTATTCCAAATGCTTCGTTTTGCTCGTAGCAGCCGTTGAATAGTGAAGTCGCCGACGATATGAGAACAGCAGGATGTCTTTTTCGAAAGCGCAAGCACCGAGCAAGCGCTCATTGCCTTTTGTAGTGCTTTGGCTTGCAAGATGTTGAAGCGTTGTGGAAGGTACGAAGCTTGCGCCGGAGACAGGACAACTGGAACCCCTCTCTACCGTTCTCATCCTGTCCGACCATAGTTGCCAACACTTCAGTGGCGCATGATGCATCGCCTCAGTCATGTGCCCATCTACGTACATACAAGCTGAAAATAAATTGCCAGGCTCCAAATAGCTTTTTGAACGCCACCTGAATTATCTTAAAATTGTGGATCCAGGCTGGGACACCAAAAAACCGATTGAAAATGTGTTTATTTATACGTGGCTGAGATGACCGTCACTCTCGCCCAAAAGCATCAGTACGAAAGTGGTAGAGGAGAAAGGGTGTGGTATTCTCAAACGAATTGGCCCAGGTTGGCTCGGTGGATATATGGGACCGAGGCTTGGTAAGCCGTGGTCCGGCGCCATGCTGGGCCGGATAGGTGTGTGTGTTCCTGGTTGGAAATGACAGTGCTGCGGGTTCAGAATCTGGGCCAGGGTGGTGGAGCGGCAAGATGCTGTCGCCAGACATTCCAAGACTGTGACTTTCATGGTGCTTGCAGCGACAGCAAAAGCCGGGGCTAGGAGAGGTGGGCGAGAGTGCGAGGATGCCCCAGTGGGCCAACACAGATAGCGTGATGCCCGTGCCCCCTTACGATGGATTGCAGCAAACACTATGAGTCATGGGAGTCAATCTAATGCAGTGCGAGTGTTGCACGACATTTGGCAGAGGCGCAGCTATGTGCAGGTTGTGTAGTCATGTGAAACGTTCACGGCGCTCGATTGGCTGCAATGGCTCGTAGCATCCGCCACGGTCCGTCTAAGAAGCTCATCTTTTTTTTTTCACCATTAATACTTAAAAAAACAAAAAGCAAACATGAAAAGAAATCGAAGGCTGTCTGTGTGTGTTAGTTTTTTCTGCAGTGGCAAAAGCTGGGAGCCGCCATTGGAGAAACCAAGTGACGAGGATCGAGACACTGGGGCGCCTGTCGCTATGATGCTAATCGCCTGGAGCTCGAAACACTGCCCAAGGAAAATATTTTTTTGTTTAGTTTTGTTTTTCAATTGTGGCATGGTGATCATTCTATTTTCTTTTTTGTTTGCATTCTCTTTCCACTGTCCTTTGCCGTTTTCTCGTCTTCAACTCTGTCATTTGAGGCAGGTAGTTTGCGAGCAGAGCGTGTGCTAGTAGGAGGGGTCGGTGGCCGAGTGTGCTATACTCGAGGACAACTTTTTCTGGCATTTCCAAAGAAGTGAAGACCATGCGAGCACAGCTGTGATCGGCACTCAATGTGCACAAGTGCACGGGTACCCATAGCTTTGGCTTCATTGCCCAAAAAAGTTGTCCCCAAGTATAATGTACTGCAGCTCAAAGCATGTGTAGCAAAAGCTTGCACTACAGAACCCACCCAAGCAGCACAGAGTTGGCCAGTCATCGGCCAATGGCTGGCAATGGTCCTTGGCCAAGTGGGCAGAGACTGGCCGGTAACTGGCCTTTATATGGCCATTGGCTAATGGCCACTGGCCATCAGCCATTGGCCAAGCATTGGCCAATGAATGGCCACTCTCTGGCCACTGGCGAAAAGACCATCGCCAGACATTGGCCATTGCTTGGCCAAAATCCGTCCTACTTGGGCAGTGATCCTGGCTTCAATCCCCACCCCTGCAAATTTCAATATGGATGAGCATCGTACTGGTATGTGATCATGTAACGCCGGAGGCATCCATTTTATAGAAGCTTATTTTAGAGACCCATTTATAGAATCCCATTGTAGAGAAACCCAGTTTAGAGAAAATGGCAATGAGCCTCCTTTTAGTGAACTCTGCCGCTGTGAAGTGGCGTGTACGAGTGGACCAGGTGGGTTAACATTTGTGTAACGAGCCGCCGCAGACTTTAGCCGGCAAAGTTCCTTAACTGGAGGGGGGAGGGGGAAAGGGGGGGGGGGGTTGCGGGTGCGAGGTTGGGGGGTTAAGACACGCCCCAGTGATACATGCACAAGTAGGGGAGTCTATTTCTTAAATGGTGTCCCTTTTTCAATAAACGGCCAGTTTCGATAAACGGACAGTTTTGCCATTCTCTAAAATGTGTGTCGATGAAATGGCATTCAATCTACCGTGATGGACCCATCTATCACTACTGCGTGAGGCATGTTAAAGACTCCAGGCTAGCGATTGTAATGCAATGGCTGAATATCTCATCTAAAGTGGGTAACAATGTTGCCATATTCTGGCAGACTCCCGCCGTATTAACTACTCATTGCGGTGTTGTGGGTGCTGGCCGGTTTATTTGGCATGCAAGTACAGTACCTTGGTACTGTTTTCGAGCGGAGGCATGCGGTTTAGAGAAGCTTGTTTTAGCGAACGCCGTTTTACCGACCCCGGTTTATCAAATGCCTTATAGAGAATCCAGTTTAGAGAAAATGGCAATGAGCCTCCTTTTAGCGAATTCGGCCACCACAAAGCGGCGTGTACGGGTAAATCAGGCGAGTTCACATTTTTGTAATGAGCCGCCACAAAGCGGCGGGAGCGCAGCGGGGGGCATGGATTAACACACGCACCAGTGATACACGCGAAAAGTAGGAAAGCCTTTTTTTAAAAAGCGTCCCCTTTGCGATAAACGGCATTTCTCTAAACTGAGGCACTGCTTTCTCTAAACCGTGCTTCGATGAAACGTGCCCATTCTCTAAAACGTGCTTCGATGAAATGACATTCAATCAACTGTAGTAAACCCGTTTTCGAGCACTTGTATGACCACGTAATTTACATACAATGGTGTTAACGATAAAAAGTAAAGATCAAACAACGAAATTAAGCATATCTATAGACCGACACGCTGTTTACAAACAAGCCTGCGTTTGCCCACACAAGGTGTGGGCACTGCGCGTGCGCAGAAACCAAATTCGCGCGAAGTGAAGCGTCTGCGCATGCGCAGTGCCGTTGACAGCGCCACCGCAGCTGTGCGACGTCAGGGCCGCGTGTTGGTCTATTAGTTTTGCTCTCCTTTCTGTGGCACGGGTTTTGTTGACTACTTTTTTATGGCATTTTTAATGCAGATGACGCCGAGTCGAATCCACTTTTTTTTTTTTTTAACCAGTGGCAGCTGTGATCTTTCCTTTTTTTTTTAGCAGAGAAAATGCACGGGCGGCCGCAGTCTAAGGTAGGGCTACGAACCAGTTTGATCCGCTTCATGCTTGTTGAAACCGGTAACCAAACATATTCCAATCCAGAGCTGAACCAGAACAAATGCAAAACAACTGAACCAAACCAAAATAAAAACCAGTTCGACTCCCTGGTTTTTTATGGGAATCTAGGTTATTAGTTTATAAGAGTGCCATGGTCTTTATCTTCCATGTTCCAAAAACCTTGCCTTACAGTGTCTCCTAAATGAGCCCAATCTTCGTAACAAAAACATGTATATCATCCAGGGAGCCTGCAAGGAAGGATGCTCCTCTTCTCAATGGTAGTGTTCAGAAAAATTTAAAGCAGAAATTTAACGTAGAAGTTTGGGCTAGTTAGTATTTCCATGATTAAAAATTAAAACAGTGCAAGGACACGGACAAGAAGGTAGACGAACAAGGTGCTGACTTACAACTAAAGTTTATTCATGCTAACATCAAGTATAAATACTGCAACGTTTGTTTGTTATAACGTTACAGTATTTACACTTGATGTTAGCACGAATAAACTTTAGTTGCAAGTCAGTGCCTTGTTCGTCTACCTTCTTGTTCGTGTCCTTGTGCTGTTTTAATTTTTAATCAGAAATCTAAATTTCTTTTACAGCAGATGCAAAAGGTGAGGAATAAACTAAAAACAGGATAGCATTGCAGCACTACCACGAGACAGCAGAAAACTGCACTAACCCGTGTTCTAACAAAGCAATGCAATGTCTTACCGTAAAATATGGAAGAGCCCACTATTAACATTTAAGGACTTTTTTTACTGGTTTTTAATTTGCACCGAACCCGAGCGCACTGAACGTAGTAACATAATGAAACTTTTCCTTTCTCGAAATTCGCTTTATTTTAAAATTTAGATGCAAATTAAAATTACAAAAACAAGCAAAAAATAACCTCCTTCATGACGTCCTTGGTCGCTTGAGTGGCCGTGAACTAGAGGAGGGGTAGTGAGCTCGGCGAGCGCTCACGGCTGCCGCACTCCGTGTCAACGGCTCGAGAGGGCGCCACTAAAGCATATTCTGGATAGGCTGTAAGGGTATGAAACGGGCAGCCAGGGTGGCTCGCATTGCATTTGCTGCGCGATGAAACACTAATTTGGCATGACACTTCATTGGCCACAAACGACAGCAAACACGGGGTAAAGATCAGTTCAGAACGGGAGCCACTTCGCGCTGCCATACCGCAAGCCAAAGCTGCTTGCCGAAGGCCTTTGGAACGCTCGTAACCGGTCAGATCCTCCAGGCCATTTGACCGCATAGCTGCCGCATACATCCGGGACTTTTCTTCACTCGCCGCTCGCTGGTGCCCGATACCACTACACCTTTCTAGTATGCGCCGCCTTTTCCACCTCTTGGTGGCGGGTATGCCGACGGATCATTTCTTGTTTCCGTACTTTCTAAACTGCATTTGTTTCTTTTCTGATCTTAAAATAGTGAACAAAAACTACTTTTATAAATAATAGAAACGGTTCACACCACTTGTATTTTCTATTTCGACTAAAAAATAAGCTTTTAGTGGCTCTGACCAGTAGTAAGCCCAGGAGCAAGGACGTCGCATTTCGCGTGCTTTCGGCACCGCGGGTCGCCCCCATAGGTGAAGGAGGTTTCCGCGTCGTCCGGTTAAAATATGACGCACTGATATTTAGTTACTCTCTCCGTGTCCGCTGGCTTGCCCGAACCTCAAGAGGCATGGAAACCGCAAAAAAGGTAAACGCTTAAATATGATCGCAGGGCCCCTTTCAGTGCTTGATTTGGCCGGACAAGCAGCTAAGTTTAGATTAACCCAGTTTTCAGTGAAACTGTGGTAGGCACTCCCCTGGTATTTTACGGTGAGTGCTTGTGCAGTGTATCTTTTTTCCTAGGCTCTCTTAAGTTCAAAACATGCTTTAGAAATATTTTGGGTCATTTCTTTTTCCAACCTAATTCAACTTGTTTTCATTTGCTCGGATTTCTTCTTCAACCTCTCTTTTTCTGTTCTTTGGGCACACAAACGGATTTTGCCTCTTGGACGATCACTTTGCTGCATAGGCTTTTCAACACCTATAATCAACATCTAGGCCAGGAAACTAATATTTTTTTCTCAACAAAGCACCTTGGGGAAAACTTTTTCCTGCATAGAGAGGGTGCAGATTGGAAAAATGCAAAACACTGCTTTTATTTGCAGATACTTCAGTTTCAGTTTAAAATGCATACATTCTTGGTTATTAATGTGTTGAATCCATGACTTGTACTGGAAGGCACTTGGTTACTTGGTAAAGATGTGAACTATCTGAAAAGAAAAAAAAAAGCCATTGTGTATGTTATGAGTTGCATAAAATCTGAAATTATTTCCCCTGCTTGTGGGTCCCTTGATAAAAAAAAACCGTGCGTCACTTATTTTTTAAATGTGTAAAATATTGCTTTAGCTACAATCTGTGCAGTACCAAATAATTAGGGACAGCACAAAGGACCACAAACTAATTGCGAGGTCTTTGCTTGCAACAAAGGAAGGCCCCTGTGGCTGCAAATATATATTTTTTATATATATTTATCAATACTGTTGGCTTTTTCTTGAAAGTCATTACAGGAGAGGGTGATATATAGTTACACAATTGCACCAAGCTTGCTACAAACGAAATAACTTGGAAAACTTAGAATAACTTAGATTTACAATTTATACTTCCATTTCGGTGTACAATACTTGCTGCAATAGGGTGAATTCAGGTAAGATCGAACAGAGTGCAGCTGGTTGATAGTTTCAAATTGCTTCAGAATTTTATGTCATTTTTCAGTCCCTGGAATAAACAAAATCATAAATATTTTCACCCACCAAAAAAAAATTCTCGGACACAAAAAATTGTTGTTTACGAACAGGTGAAAAGTCGCATTTATGTGCGCAGCCAGAGTGGTCGCCTTTGGCGATAAATAGCGGAGCTGTACTTTCTGAGCGAGTTTTATCATTTTTGGACGCAGTCTGGATGCTTCATAATAAAAAAAAATAAAATTGTTATTTTTTTTTTTTTTTTTATGATAAAACAATTTTGGCTAGTTGATAAGTTTTCCCCCTTCGAAAAAGGGGCTCAGTAGAGGAGCTTGCATCTATTACACCAGTGGTTCTCAAATGGGGTCCGCGATCCCCTGTCTCATGAGTCAAGCCCGGCAATATAAGTTGTCTTTTTTCACATTGAGAAGAAACGTTTCAATTTTTGAGCAAGTTCTCTCATGAGTATGTCATTGAGGTAAGTCTACTTCGCACTAGAAAATAGCTATATTCATTTATAAAATCATTATCATGATTAATGTATACCCTTCTACTCCCCTCGCCCCAAACGGGGTCCTCCATTATCTCCGCCTATCTACAAGGGGTCCGCGAAACATCAATGGTTGAGAACCACTGTATTAGACCATCAATATGTTGCAACATTTTTTAATGGATATTACACTCAAATAAAATATAATGATGAAACAATTTTCAAAAAATCAAGAATTTTTTTTTTTAATTGTTATCAGGAGCTTTTTTTTTGTTTCATGCTTTTCTTGTGTTTGCGCGTCCAGTGACGTGATTGGTCCGAATCATTTCGGAGCAGCTCTTGGAGCAGCAAAAATAACTTTTGTAGCATCATTCTTATGCATACTAATGCAGACATTATGTTAAGATTAATGTGTCGGCGTGTCCCACTTAAATGCAATGTCTACATTGCCTTCTCACTGACGTGCGACCCTTAGTTTGCATCAATTGCACAGCAGGAGGGAGTCCCTCAAACACAAAACTAGCGTTTAGTTGCGTGGAGAAGCACCAGAAAGGCTGAGTGATGAAGGACAGTACGAACTGCTGTGAATGGTTATTCTAAGTACTGAATGCCTGTGAAATAATAAATAATATAGAGCCCATAAATTAATGTTTCCTTCAAGTTCTAAAGGTTGTAATAAAACAGCAATTCTTAATTCAGATATAAAAGCACTTGTCATTGGATTATGAACGTCAATTACCTTTTATGTGTAGAACTTTATAACAAAAACGGCATGCAAACATTCTTCCCGAGCTTCCATCCACTGCTCCTGCCAACTTGGTTCTAATTTACTCAGATCTATATAAAAGTCGCAGCTAAACAGATGAGTTTGCATAAATAAATAAACATACGAAGGAGCGCATATAAATTTCCTTGCAATACCAAAGTGTCCTTGCTAAATCTCGATTTGGAAAAAGGTACTGCCAGGATATCGTAGTCTATCAGGATATCGTAGTCTATCAGATACGTATAAAACCCAAGTTTATTCAGGAATTGTGACGCATCTCGCTCTGGATATCGTAGTCTATCAGGATATCGTAGTCTATCACATACATATACAACCCAAGTTTATTCAGGAATTGTGACGCGTCTCGCTCTGGAGGAGAGCTTTCCCCGTAGCACGGGGGTGCGCTGTGGCGAAGCAAGACAAGCAAAATCACGATGCTTACTTTGCGGTTTTCGCTTCTCTGCAGTACACCAGTGCGCGAGGAAAAACGCACTCAACGAGACTAATCCTCCAGCAAAACTGAAGACGAACATGAGAATTATTGTGAAACTTCCGGGTACTGTCAGCCTTTCACACGAAATGCGATCGAATAGTATGTTATCCGAGACAGTAGTCAAAAATTCTGAGAACTCTCATAAGCATATCGTAACGGTCCGGCCGGGCAGCGAGGCCCGAGCTTTTATATTTTCAGTATTAAAGTGAAATTAAGTTTTGGCACAACGTTGGTGGAAATTCCTCACATTTTGGTAAAATGTAGCAGGATGTAGCAAAGTAAGCACATTGGCGCAGTTTGGCTCAAATGGCGCAGCAATCACATCACTGGCATCAATAATTTAAGAACCCTTTCATAATTAAATTTGATTTCTGTGTCAATTTACTTCCACTTATGACTAGAATATTGTATCAAAATATCACATTTATGAATTAATTATTAAGATACAGGTCTGTGAAGTTGGGAGGGGGGGGGGGGACGATCAAGTAGCCGAAACTTATATTTCCTTATAAATTATTTTTATAATATAAACAATAAGAATAACTTCTTCGCATAGCTAAGTACACATAGATTGCATCCAAAAATTATGAAACTCGCTCAGGAAGTATAACTTGTTGTTTATCACCAAATGTGACCACTCCAGCTGCACACGTAAATGCTACATCCAGCTCTACGTCATCTATGATTTTTTTTGCGCCTGATAATTTTTTTTTTGTGGGCGAAACTAATTATGATTTTTTTTATCCTGTGCACTGGGAAAGAACATATAAAATTATTAATCAAATTAAAAAGGTTCATCTTATCTAAAATCGCTCAATAAACCTTTGTCAATTTACCATGATATTGTCCACGTTTAAATCTGCTCACTTACATGGGGCAGTATTACCTCGATTCTGCAGAGGTGGCAGATGAAAAAGCGTTGAAGTTTGGGGAAAAGTCTATAATTGGGATCCTTCATTAAAATCAGCCGTTTTGTAGAACTGTTCCCCAAGATTTTAGAGACTACAAGGTCAGAACAATGCACCAGGTTGTCATTACGTACCGTAACATGTGCAACTAATAAACTTCTTAGTAAGCTATATACAACTATTACGGGTAACTTTATATATTTTCTGGTGTTTACTTGCCTGTCTGACTTGTATGCAATTTCTTTTTTTCTATAACAGCAGCATCACAGCTTAGGAGGTGTGCACACTACACGTCGAGCGGTAGCTGTTCTTATGGCGCCATCTCCAGAGAGGCGCAGAGAGTAGACGACCAGGTTGTCTGCTTTTGACTGCATCATTTGCTCGTTGAGATTATCTGAAGATGGCACCACAAGTACAACCATCTCTAACTTGGTCATCTGTGTCAATGTCTGCCATTGACCCCGACAAGTTTGCTTTATTTTTCTAAGGAAGCTGCACCTTGGAACCTTACAAGGTAAAAAAAAAGCATCACTAAAATATAACTGGGCAGTTTCACTTGAATTCAGGCAGTGGGGTAGTTCCAATTTTTATTTTCCGTAAAATTTTTATATGCGATGGAGCATACCACACACACGACAATGATTTTTGTTTCAACGTTCATTTGTGTTTAGTTTTAAAGATGTAGAATTTCAAAGGAGCGGGAGAGAACAGTAGGTTTTTGATGACTGTTGCCAGTGCCCTTTCTGAATCAAGCTGGAGCCATACATTTCTTTGTGTTGCCTAGAAAAACATTTATTTCTACTACAATAAAATTTTGTAAAAATGCCCAGAATACCTTCACTAACAATTATGCACTAAGCATCCAGATTTTTTTTTTCTTCTAAATTTAGCTTTATGGGTATTGCATCCGTGCTTATTGTAAAATACCGAGCAAGCACCCATTCAAGATTTGAAAATAATAGCAAAAAAATAGGAGATGGGCACATGTGAGGCCATCAATTTGACAATATATGCACAGCGCATATTTTTTCAGATGTTTCAAAGTTTGGGGGTGGGCGGTGGAACGGGCTGCACGATATTCTATGGTAACTAAAAGACAGTGCACGCTCATTCCGTTTAGATGAATAGTGTTGTTTTATTTTATCATTGTATTGTCTTCTGTATGTGCAGGGACATCGGCCTAGTCAAGCTTCCTACGGGAGCTTTTTTAGTCCGGTGTCCTCGGCAAAATTTCTTTCAATGAAGTTCAACTGATACCACTTACAGCATGTGTCATTGCCTTCCAAACGATGCAATGTTTTTTTGTATTTTTATTGTTTGTTTATGGCACAAAATAAATTATGAAATAGGAGACATTTCGAAATTTCGTTCAGCTTGGGCAAGCTTTTCTTAAAAAGGTAGTTTTTTTTTTTTTTTTTTTTCCGCCTGCATTTTTTTATGGCCTTCTGTCTGTTTCAGCTTAAATCCTGACACAGGGGATGCAAAGAGCTAATGGGACCAATCAAGCAGTGAAGGTGGGAGACCCTTCACCGACCTTTCTCAGTCTTCTAGCGACGTCCTGCCATTCTTGAACCCAAAGTGCCACTCAAAACACCTCGCTGCTTTTTTACCGTAAGCCTGCCGCATCACTTCAAAGGTCTTTGTTTCACCGAGTTTGTTGCAGAACTGATGTTTGTTCTCATTCTGGTTTGCAGTCAATGCTGAAATCACCATTGTTCTCACGCGCGTGCTCATAAAAACTTCTGTAGTGCAGCTCTAAATGTTCACAGAATGGCACCCTTTGGCATAACGAGAGATGAAGGTCCCCACCTTTGACAGCTGTGTGCGCATCACCGTGCTGCCTTCTGCCTTTATGCTACAAACTTGGCTCTGGAATTTTTGAATCGCACCTCATGTAGTTTTGGAAAAGTATAGGTAATGCATTGCCACTAGCTTAGGCTTGAGACTTAGTGAAGCTTGGCACCAGATGCCAGTTGCCAAAAACCAGCCTTAGCCAGTTACTGTTTCACAGCACATTTAGAGGCTCGACACTACAAAACTATGATTTTACTACTCAAAATATATGCAGGCTAACAAAGCCAGAAAATAAAATGTAAAGTGACAAAGTAAAAACAAAAATTAAAAATTGCCTTTTTTTCTTAAAGTGGCCTAAAGATTAACAAATTTGGAAACGTCTCCCATTCCATAATTAATTTTGCACAATAAGTAAACAATACAAAAATTAATTGTGCACCGTTTCGAAAAACAAAAATTGGAAGTTCAGGGCATGCTGGTTTTAGAGGAGCATTTTTTTACAAAATTCTGGATTATACTAAAAATAAATGCTCTTTTAAATATTGTTTTACTAGGAAATACACACATTACCCTAGCAAAATATTTAATCTTTGTCGCTAGCAGGTATGGATCGAGCGAGATTCAGAAAGAACTCTGGCGACCACTGTCCAAAACCCTGTCCTTTTCCCGCTACTTTGGAATTTTATATCTTTAAAACTAAACACGTTCCCATTAAAGACCCGCTCACACATTGGCGACTCTTTAGAACCAAGTTCCCTGTAGCCTTGCTTGTGAAGTTAAACATGATGTCACGAACAAGCTGGAGGTGCCGAATATCCCAAGATGCATCACACTCTCCGATAGCTGCTCTTTTTTTGCTGGAATCCGCCGTTTGGAAAGAAAAATGTAGACATTCGTTCAAAAACAAACGTGTGATTGTCATTAGCAGATTTTGTTTATCATGTTATTTCTTATTTATTTCTGAAAGTGACTTATATTTTAATTTTCATTTCCAGTGTCCTCCGACTTCTTACCACTTTAGCAAAGCAAATGCTGGAAAGGAGGCACTTCCTCTCCAGCATTCGCTCTACTACAGTGGAAAGAAGTGGGAGCAGAACTGTATATAGAGAGTTTGGTCAATGGGAGAAGCGGGCAGAGCCAGGACGTGTACCAGACGCGGAAAGAGGGCTTCACATGCTCTCTTGGCCAACTAAAAGCCAAAAATAATTCCCTAGCGGTGGTAGCGAGAAACAGCTTTAACGAATGCGTTTAGTGTTGAATGTAGTAACTCTTCAAGGTTGGAAGTATGGTGCAGGTGATATTTTAATTGTGATCGCAAAGGTTGATAAACCTACACAGTGGGTCAGTAGCATGGGTGTTGCCACCAAGAAAGACGGTGAGCTGCGGATTTGCATCAATCCACAAGCACTCAACCAAGCTCTCAAGAGGGAACGACACATGTTGCCAATCCTGGAGGATGTGTTGACAGAACTGACAGAAGCAAGAGTATTCTTCAAGCTTGACCTGCACAATGGATACTGGCACTGTATGCTCGACCCGGAGTCTAGCCTGCTCACAACCTTTCAAACGCCATTTGGACGACACAAGTGGCTTCACCTGCCCTTTGGTTTAACAGCTAGCAGAGAAACCTTTCAAAAGCGGCTGAAGACTGCATTGGAAGGCCTTAGTCAGTTAGCGGCAAATGGCCCTATAGGTAGCGGCAAATGCCCCTCAAAGGGAATCGGATATCCCTCCGCCACCTCCGCATCCAATAGCGTCCCACCGTTTCCGTGACGTCGCGGCCAACGCGCGAGGAAGGGCTTGCCTTTTTGTAGATATTTGCTTTATCTTTCGACTTTTACTTAGCATTGTGGAAGGCACGAGAGGGAGATTAGAGTTCTCCCCCACCGACGGAAACAAATACGACTTTCGGGGATTAGCTTCCCCCCCCGATGGATACAAAGGCTGCTTTCAGGGGCTCGGTTCCCTCTCTGATAAATACAAAGGTCGCTTTCTTAAAAAGTGGGATCGGAGACAAGTGGGAATCCATTGAAGCGGAACAAGGAGTGTTTCCAGTGAACTCTTCTTTCGACTGCGGAGAGATTTGAAACGGGCGCATCACGCTTGTGGGTGGAGCTTCTCCTACCTTCTTGACTTGTAACCGACTATAGAAGGTGTCACCTGCGTGGCGGATGACATCATATTGTAGGGAAAGGGCCCCAACAAAGCCGCTGTACAGAAGAACCACGGCAAGAACCTTCACAGTCTTATGCAGAGATGTCGTGAACAAGGCATTTGCATTAACAAGTCCAAGCTTGAACTAAATGCTGAAGAGATTACTTTCATGGGTCACAAGCTAACATCACGTGGATTGGAGATTGACCCCGACAAAGTCAAAGCCATTGTCAACATGGATGCACCTTCAGATGTGAGTGGTATCCTGCAGTTTTGAGGAATGGTGAACTATCTGGCAAGGTTTGTGCCAGGTACGTCCGACATCATGGAGCCACTCAGGAGACTGACAGCTAAGCATGCAGAGTGGGCGTGGACTGATGAGCAGGACAGAGCATTCCACAAAGTGAAAACTGCTGTCCTCTCCACCGGTTTTCGACTTCTATGACCCACACAAGGAACTCTCAATACAGTGTGACGCCAGCGAGAAAGGCTTGGGAGCTGTGCCGCTGCAAGAGGGCTGTCCAATCTGCTATGCCAGCCGAGCTCTGACAGCAACTAAGACCAGGTATGCCCAGATAGAGAAAGAGATGTTGGCCATCCACTTTGCTCTAAACAAGTTCCACCAGTATACCTTTGGCAGACATACCACTGTGATCTCCGACCACAAGCCACTGCAGAGCATCACAAAAAAAAGCCCTGGACAAGGTACCCGAGCGGCTACAAAGCATGTTGCTGCAAGTGCAGAGATAAGACTTCACAGTCAAGTACTGCCAAGAAAAAAACTAGCTGTGGCAGATGCGATGTCAAGAGCCTACTTGAAAGACACACAATGTGACTCACCTGCAGAGGAACTCAATGTTGTCTGTCGTCAGCGCATAAAGCCTACAACCCTTGAGACAATCAAGGAACAGTCCCCAAGTGACCAACTGCTGCAAAACCTAACAATTAACCCTGAAAGGATGGTCAAAAGAGAAGTCGAGTCTCCCGGAAAGAACCTCAGCATACTTCAACTTCTGTGAACGAACTTGCAGTTGAGGACGATGTGGTCTATAAGGGACAGACAGCATTCATACCTTCGAGTATGCGTGCTGACATAAAGCAAACCCTCCATGCGTCGCACCTGGAGATAGAAAGCTGCCTTCGAAGGGCAAAGGAGTGCGTCTTCTGGCACGGAATGAACTCTGAAATCAAAGATTTCAACCTGTCCTGTGAGGTGTGCCAGAGGCACAGCCACGCGCAACCGAAGGAACCTTTGACGCCTCACCCGCAGCCAGCGTATCCATGGGAGAGAGTCGGCACCGACATCATGAAATACACGAATCGAAACTTCCTCGTGACAGTCGATTACTTCAGTAACTTCGGGGAGGTGGATGAACTGACTTCAACCACAGCTTCTGCAGTCATCCGGAAACTCAAAGCACACTCTGCCAGGTGTGGCATACCTGCAATGCTCATCAGCGACAACGGTCCTCAGTTCGCCAGTGCTCGATTTGCAGAGTTTGCTACTCAGTGGCAGTTTATACACAATACCTCAGGTCCAGGTCATGCCCAATCTAACAGAATGGTGAATCGGCCTTCAAGACTGCAAAGCCGCTTCTCAAGAAGGCCCTAGAGAGTGGTCACAATCCACAGTTGTCTTTTCTGGATCGCCGCAATACCCCATGCCACAGCAGAAAGGCAAGCCCAGCACAACTAATGATGGGCAGGACTCTGACCACACTACTGTCAACAAATGCACTCTTGAAGCCACGCACTCTAAACCAACGAACAGAGTGGAAGAACAAGACAAGACGGGTGCAAGACTACTACAACAAGACTGCGAGAGAACTCCTAACTCTGAAAAAAGGGGACACCGTCAGAGTTCAACCGTTCACCCCTGGATCACGATGGGAAAAAGGTACAGTCATGGCACCTGTGACATCCAGATCGTACAACATAAAAATCCATGGCAAAACATTAAGAAGGAATGGTGTGTAAAGTGGCAAATGTCGATTAACTTAGACAAGACAGTATGTATGACGATCACTCATAAACGACAGCCATTAGAATATGTGTATATGCTGCACGGAAAAGCATTAAGCCGAGTGTCAGAGTTTAGATACCTTGGTCTTACAGTAGCCTCAAACCTAAGTTGGACACTGCACGTTAGCAATATAATCGGAAAAGCTAATAAAAGATTAGGATACATCGGGGGCTCTTTTAAACTCGCTTCCTCAGAAAGAAAACTCGCAGCATACAAGATGCTAATAAGGCCTTTATTAGAATACGCACGTGAAGTCTGGGGACCCGCATGTTAAATATCTTATATCAAATCTGGAGCAAGTTCAACGGCGTGCATTACGTTTTGTTTTTTCTTGCTATAGACGGCTGGACTCTGTGTCACCTCTTTATAAAAGGGCAAATCTACCCCTCCAAGTGCGGAAGAAGCAGAAGCGGCTTAACCTTTTTTATAACATAATGAATAACTTGGTTCTAGTAAATAAGCAACAGTATATTAATGAGAGCATGTCGCGTATAACCCGCAACAAGCATGCTCGGTATGTGGAAGAGCAGTTTTCCAAGGACTGTTTTAGGTATTCGTTCTTCTTGCAAACAGCGCGAGAATGGAACAAGCTACCGGCACATGTCGTGACCGCTGAAACTCGAGAAGAGTTGAGTTCCCTTATTTCAGAGATTTCTGACAGCAGTACCTAGAGTTGTCATTTCATCGTTGTGTTGAATATGTGTTATTAATCTGTGCATTTTAAGCGCATGTATTTTTTTGTGTTGTGCAAAATCCACTCCTATCTTGGTCCTGTGTAGGACCGATAGTATTTCAAATAAATAAATAAAAATAAAAACGGTACATCTACGACAAGTTCCTGCGCCTGCCCAAACGGCAGCAAGCCCAGTGAGAAACCCAACAACTATGCAAGCGATAACTACTGGCACAGACACTGCTGATACAGCATCAGAGCCAGCACCAGTCACGCTGCATGATTCTGCGAGCAATCAATCACCAAAGACAGTGGACACTTGGAAGGACAGCTCACAAGAACCATTGGTAGAGTGCACACTCTGACCTGTTGGGAAGAAGCTGTTACCGCGACACCTCAGTAACTTTGTAGTGTCATAGTTGGGACTGTCTTCTTTCCCTCAAAGAAAAGAGGATGTTACAATATGTTATGGTTTCGTTTTGTCTTTGGTTTCAGAGTGCTATTATCAGCTTTATCGGACAATAAAACATGGCAGTCAGTGCACATGCTGCTTCGTTGGTCTCCTATAAAAAGACACACAAAACACAATAATCTGTTGGAAACAAAGCCAGAGTTCCCAAAACCAGTCGTGCACGGCTATAGATCCGCTCGCACACTTGCGGCTTAGAACCGACTGCCTTAAAACCTCTTGAAATCTCAAACGACGAGAGAACACACTGGCACGCTAGCGCCATCTACGTAATAGGGATTGTGTGGATATTTATACAGCGTGTAGTTGGTGAGCCATTTCAAAGTTGCGACGAGCCACTCGTCGCACCTTTGAAATGGTTGACCAAATACACGGCGCCATCTATGTGGTGACCCTGGAACCGCATTTTACTAGATCGAAGGCTTGGTGCTCTTGGCGAGGTCAAATGTACTATCGCAGACAATACGAGTTGAAACAGCGCAATGGCCGGCGCACGGTAGTACCTGCGCCGCCTTGCTTTGCACACACGGCACACCCTGAAGCCGAGATAAATTATCACTTGCGCTCTTCCAACCGTCTGCTAGTGAGACGGCGGGTGCGACAGCGGGCGTGTGTGGTAGGGTAGGGGGGAATAAGATTACACTTGTCGTCCCTCACGTAGAATCATGTAGAAAACGCTGACTGGTGAAGAAGATATGTTGAAGTATCTTAAATTGCAGATGCGATTATTGTTTTTTAAAGTTGCATCAAAAGATTTTTTTTTTATTAAGTGCATGAACAAAGTAGAACATCGTAAAATTTAGGCCAAAATCTGTATACCGGATGTAGTCCGGCTCCAAGGTTTTTTTTTTGTTTCATTGATCACAGCTGTTTAAAAAAAAAACGGTAATCATACTGCAAAGGTTTTGTGACCTTGATTGGTATGAAAAGGTTTAAAAATAATATTTATTACTGGGCCCACATGTTTGTTTCAAACAAAACAAGTTGCTGACAAGACACCAGTCATTTATTTACAAATTCCTTGTCTTAATAAAGTGGGATAACAGTCATATTTGCCAGGAGAAGAAGCTTAAACTTCATCGAAAGAATATTCGCAGAGGAAAATGTCAAACACAACAGATTAATAGTCGGCGTGGAAGTTCAACGGCATGATACAAGAAGATTGGGATCAAGGATGCAGCACACAAAAGTATGCGCTGGTTAGCGTCAGTGTGTCGCAACCGTAGCAGCAAGTTTTGTTCCAATCGGCAGAAGTCCGGTTCAGGGGGTCCTGAGGGGCAGTAAAACTTACAAAAGTATATAATACCGCGTCACTCTCCCCTGACCCGCGACCACGGCTCTCATCCTGTCTGGTAAGGAACCATAGAGCGCGGCCACGAAGTCTGGTTCGGCCCAAAGCCTCTCCCATTCACCTCTCATTGCTTCCCACAATTCATCAGCAGTGGCGCTGTGGAGGGGACGCCGTGACATGGCAACCTTGATTTGCCTCCAAACGTTTTCGATGATATTTCGATCGGCTCGTCTTGGGGCCAAGGCAGCTTCGTCAAACAGCGTCTTGGGGCCAAGGCAGCGTCAAACAACACATTTTCCACTTCGGCGCTTTCTTGAAATGCACTGAAATGCATGTAAGCTGAAAACGTGAACATTGGGCTGCACGGCATACGCATCGTGATGGTGGTTCCGTCGGCCAATATTTTCGCTAGCAGACGGCCGGAAGAGCGCAACGGTGCAGTGAGCGCAAGTGAGAATTTATCTCTGCCTCAGGGTGCGCCGTGTTTGCGGAGCGATGCAACAGGCGCCGCAGGTAGTACCGTGCACAGGCCAGAGCGCTGTTTCAGCTCATATTGTCCGCAACAGTACAGTCCGCAGATAGGAAACGTATGCATGCGCTTCCTCTCGTGTTCGCAGACATGCCCGTTTTTTTCGCTCGCTTCCGTCGCCTCCCTCTGACGCGCACCCGTGATACACGGATACACGCGTGACGAAACGTCCCTACAGCGCGCAATTTGCGTAACGCGTGTCGATGAAACGTTCGTGTCGACGAAACGCGTGTCCATGAAAAGTTGTCCACGAAACGTTAATTCCACGAAAGGAGTTTCGACGAAACGATAGGGACCCGTGAATGGGCCTCGCGATCTATACATTTTGCTTTCACTAGCTGCAGCTCACTGCTGTGGCCCATCACTCCGCAGTCAATGAGCGTACGGCTGGAAATAATAACTTGATAAGCCAGGCGATTCCGGAGCTATCGCTGACCGCAACAGCCAAGATTATCTACGGGAGCTCCCTTTGGGTGGCGGCTTTGGGTGGCCTTAATGGCGCAACAAGTCACGAGACCGCGTGCAAGTTCTGACTTCCTGTGGCAACCAAACTACGGACGCCCGTGCGCTCGCGCAACTAGAGCGCGCTGATCAAAGCTGTGCACGCGCTCTCTTCTGAAATGCCACAAAGCTATAAGAGCGCGCGCGGGCAGAGAGCTCCCGAGCTGGGGCAGGCGCCCCCCGTGTGCGCTTCTGTTTCTTTGAGCACAGAGCGAGTGCCGTACTCCCTCCCGTACCGCCCGTGCGTACTCACCTGGCGGTTTACTTCCAGTAAGCTTCGATGGCCACCACTGTGTGATTGTTCAGGCTGGGCCCCACCAACGGGTACATCTGAGACATGTAGGTGCACAGCCAGCTGCAAAGGTGGACCACCGATTGCGTGCCTGTCTGCGCCATGGGGACTACGGCGGCTACTCACAACATGTAGCAGGAGATCGACGTGATGACCAGCATGGCCTGGATGATCCTGCAAGCGGAAGGGCGTCACGGAACGCCGGCGGCATTCGGGGCGCCCGCTTCTTACCCGCGCTGCGAGCCTTTCGGAATGAACCAAGGCACGATGGCGCCCACGATGACCCAGAAGACGCTCACGATGGCCACGGGGGCCACATCAGCTGCCATCACTACCTCCTGGCCCTGCACACTGCGAATGACCGAGAGCCAGCTGATGTAAGCTGACGCGACGCCGTCCCCCTTCGTCGGCGGCCAGCCGCCTGTTGCTGCCGGCAGCACAGCACGTGACTGACGCGATGCTGCACCGCTGCACGCCGGCACGCCTCTGTCGCCTCTGTTTCGCAAATTTCCGAACCTTTGGTGACGAATTTTCGGCCTCTTCGGCTGCTTCAGGTTTCGGCCAGGTTCGGCGTTTCGGTCGCTGGTTTCGGCAGAACGTTTGGTGTAGGTTTGGTGTAGGGTCTAAACTCGTCAAACACAAAGTTGGAATGATAACTTGGCGAACTGTGGAGGCTGCGGACCCGCACCACCGGAGCAATGCACGTGGTGGTGATAACACACTCCACCATTAATAGTTCAATAGGTTTGCCGAACTTCAGATGCTTCAGACTTCAGATTCGGCAAAGTTCGGCACATGACGACTTTTAAAGTAAAGTTCGGAAAATAGGGAACAGCGTTGACAGATACGAGCGGGCGAAACGTCGCCGGAGTAGCTCGGTTCGCCATGTTCCCCTCTTGCAAGCGGTGCCAGCAGCGATTCTAAGCAGTGAGTAAAATAATCCAGTAGAGCTTGTCTGTCAGCAGTGGCGGCGCCAACCATTTATGACAGTCTCGCACGGAGTGGCGTCACAAGGGGGGGGTCGCGGTGGGCCAAGCGGGCGGGCGGGCGGGGGGGGGGGGGGGGGGGGGGGGGGGAGAGAGAGAGGGAGGGAGGAGGGTTCGGGTCGTGTCGTGTCGTGTCGTGTCGTGGTGTGGTGTGCCATTAACCCTAGTGACGCCACTGCTCGCACGTGTTTAGGCTAGTCGTGTGATATGCTGTATGGATGCTCATTCTTGCACAGTATCGGACGGAACTAAAACATCCGATAAGTCGACTGTTGGTAATTTCAGATGCTGCTGGTTTTGCAGCAGCAGGTCACTCTCCTGCTCCTCAGGCACAGGAGACGTCTCCTCAACCAGTGCCAACTGCAGAACGTAAGCCTGTGCTTAATCAGCTACTTTTCGTAGCTAACCGCTTTGAGTGCCTAATTTGTGCGAACATCTCTAAATTACATGGTAGTGGATTAGGAAATGTCGAACACAGGTGTGCAACCTCTATCTTGTCTCACAACCCTTCGTTTTGCTTACTTTAGACACTGAAAGCAGTCCCAGAACAGGCTGAGACATTAGACATACAATACCCGTAACACAGGAGCTCACAGCCAATTGGTTGTTTGCTGTGCCTGCTTTTGGTGCCCTATTTGTGTAAACATCTCTAATTACATGGTAGTAGGTTATGAAACCTCGAAAACAGGTGTGCATTATCTCACAACTCTTCTTGTTGCATACTTTCGAAGCTGCAAGCAGTCCCGAGACAGAACAAGGCTCGGAAGGTGTCATACCCCTATCACAAGACCACACAGCGCCAGGTAAATAGCATAAGCTCAGGAATTACAGTGCACACGTCAATTGGCTGTTTGCTGTGCCTACTTTTGGCGGCGCCCTATTTGTGTGAACATCTTTAATTAAATGGTACTAGGTTATGAAATCTCAAGCACAGGTGTGCACCTTCTATCTTATCCCACAACTCTTCTTGTTACTTACTTTAGTGGTGCAAAACACTGCTAGGACAGCACGGAACTCCAAAACTGCCATATCCCCAACACAAGAGCATACAGCATCAGGTACTATCGTGGACCAAGGTCCCCAGGACATGTGAGTGGTGACAAAAGCACACCGCTTTGCCGTCTGCCAATGGCTTGTCTGGTTTTGAGACCATAGAAGAGCGCTTGCACGTCCTACTGTGCTCGCAGGCGCGTGTTTTTCCACTGTTCGTCTCTCAATGCTTGCCGCAGATACTGGCGTGAGGTGCCATGATTGAAGATAGCGCTTTTAGCTTTGCCGTGCATATTGCTCGATCAGCCACCTCGGCTTTCAAACGAAATGAGCTCCTTGCTCAGTTGACTGGCGTGACTTGTATTCATTGGTGCCATATCATCGAGTGTGCCCTTATAATCACAGTATGAAGAGGAACATTGAATTACCGAATTCAAAAGCCAGGCTCGTTATCGGCCAGCAATTTGAGCCGCAGAGCCGCAAGCGTTCTCTAGTGGCTGCATCCGAGGCAGGCGTCCATCACCTGCGACTGCCAAAGTGGTGCCTCGTGCCAGATACTGCGACAAGTACTACATCGCAGAAGAGCAGATAAACACACATCTCTGCAGGCACAGCAGGATTTGCATGCGCTCTTCTGTGGTCTCGAAACCAGGTGAGCCACAAGCAGGTGGCAAAGTGACGCGATTGAGTCCCTGCAGGTGTGTCCTGGGGACGTTTGTCCACTGTAGTACACAACATAAGCTCATGACTTACAGCACACACGTCAATTGGGCTGTTTGCTGTGCCTGCTTTTGGTGCCCTATTTGTGGGAACATCCCTTAATTACATGGTACTAGATTAGGAAATGCAAAACACAGGTGTGGATCTTCTGTCTTGTCTCACAACTTTTCTTGTTGCTTACTTTAGAAGCTGCAAGCAGTCCAGAGACCCAAAGCTCCGAAGGTGACACACCCCTAACGGAGGACCACACAGCACCAGGTACTGAACATAGCTCAGAACTGACAGCGCACAGCAGTTTTAAAGAGAAGCTACGGAGGCTCTTGAAAAAAATAAGATTGAGGCAAATTTTAGCAATTTTTACCCTGTCAACCCGAATATCCAAACCATTTGCTTCGCAGGCGTTGTTTTGCGCGAGACGACACGAAAAAGAGTCACTGTATGTGACGTCATCGTCGGAGCATTAGGCTACCGAATGCCAGAAGGGCATGGTTTCAGCTCTGTTTTGAAATCACTCTTATGGCCCTCCGGCACGTTGAGTTGAAACATAATTGTTATCTTTATTGGTCTGAAGGCCAAATGAATGCAATTTGTGTTTCTGATCAAATACAGAACTGCTCTACCTCCCCTTTAATACACTAATCTCATTGGTCAGTTTTGCCACACCATCGCTGCCATGATCCACAAAAACACTGCTGTGGGCCTGCGCAAGCAGAGCTTGGAACGGTACGTGCAGTCTTGTGCACTGCCGTCTGGCCCCTGTGAACTACATTTATGGTGCTGCCAAGCATGCACAGAACAGCTGGTGAGATCGGTCTATTGGTTGTTTGCTGTATCTGCTTCCGATGCACCATTTGTGGGGCCATTCTTTAATTACATGGTAGTAGGTTATTAAATCTCGGAACACAGGTGTGCATATTTTATCTCGTCTCACAACTCCTATTGTTGCTTACTTTAGATGCTGCAAGCAGTCCCAGAACGGACAGCGACCCCGAACATGACATCGCTGAACCACCTCCAACACAGGAGCATGAGGCACTAGGTACAGTATGCTCAACTGTTAACTGTAATATGCGAGCAGCGGCTGGAGAGACTGCATGCATCATCTGCCAGCACAGCCTGGCCACTCACGGCGCTCTTTTTTTTTTTTTGTTACACTCCCACTTTTAATCTGATGACCGATACATTGTAGAGCAATAACAGAAAAACATCTTCAGGCTTGTATGTTTTTTTGATGCTTAGATTAGGTTTGTGCTTATCAGAGAAGCTCCACAATCATCGGCATAAGGCAACCCACATGTGAAACTCTGTACCATCTAGGCCAGGGGTGGCCAAGTTGCAGCTCGCGAGCCGCATGCGGCTCTTTGCGTGTTATAGTGCGGCTCGCGGCTCCCTCGCCTAACACCCCCCCACACGCACACACACACTCTTTCCCCCCTCCCCCGCGGTCACACGAGCACTTCCCCAAGAGAAGAAACGGAACACGTTTTAAATCGAAAAACAGGTTGCGGTTTGTTAGTCTTGTGCTACAGCTATCTTACATCCAGTTGGACTGCTTTTGATTTGGATAGACTGGAAGTAGTTAGACTTTTGTTTATTGCTCTGGACAAAAGTTTGACCCCCCCCCCCCCTTGCAGCTTTTGGAAGTTTCGCGGTTTTGTTTGCGGCACTCAGGCCGGTTTAGCTTGGCCACCCCTGATCTAGGCACTCGTCATACGTGGTTCATAAGGAACTACTCCTGAGAGCGATTAAATAAACTTCTGATTCGTAAACTTTGTCACTGATTTTAGAACAAGCACGAAAAGTCGTGATCAAATTCGAAATGGAGCAGCGAATAAAAACTAAAAATGAGGTTGACAAAGACGGGAAGGTCATGTGATAACTATAGGGGAGTGCCGACAATCTCGGGAAAGGCCGCTTTATCCTCTGCAGCATCGCTGATTTAAGGGAACGTCCCTTAATTACATGGTACTAGATTAGGAAATGTAAAACACAGGTGTAGATTTTCTATCTTGTCTCACAACTTTTCTTGTTGCTTAATTTAAAAGCTGCAAGGATTCCAGAGAGCCAAAGCTACGAAGGTGACACACCCCTAACAGAGGACCACGCAGCGCCAGGTACTGAGCTCAGAACTGACAACGCACAGCAGTTTTAAAGAGAAGCTACGGAGGTTCTTAAAAAAAATAAGCTTGAGGCAAATTTTAGCAATTTTTACCCTGTAAACCCAAATAACCAAACCATTTGCTTCGCAGGCATTGTTTAGCGTGAGACGACACAAAAAAGAGTCACTGTATGTGACGTCATCGACGGAGCGTTAGGCCTCATTCACACAGCCGGCGTTTCGCCCCATCCCGGCGAAAGCGCCGTGGGCGCCGTGCCGAAAACGGGACGGTGCGGGGACAAAGGAGTGTTCGAACCAGCGGCGGCGGCGGAGCTGCCGGCGATGCTGGCGGCTGTGCCCCCTTATATTGGGCGGTAGCTTGCGTCACCTAGCTTAGACATCTTCGTGCACCTTTTAAATTTTGCTTCGAACGTTTGTATCCCGTAAAACTGTATAACCGATATAACCTATTATTTCGTGCGCAATTACACACTTCCCTCCATCTCTATTACGAATCTTGTAATCCTGTAGTTGTAGCTACTTTGTGGCAGCGAGGACCACCAAATGTAGCGGACGATCGGCGTCGACGGGCGCAGCCACAATTGTTTTGTTCCTCAGAGCTTGCGTTTGGCTCGCCGATAACGATCTTGCATGTTTCAATACATTTTATTTGTCTCCACGTTTTGAAACCAAAACGACAACACCCACCGCGAGCACATTTCACATCAGTCACTCCTTGCGACGCATTTCGTCCTCGATGATCGACGACCGTATTTTGTTTCTTCAGCTGTTCTTCCTTAAAATCACATTTAGGTCTATTGCAAAGGAATCGATGTGGTCTCACCATTTCGAGCAGCAGCTCAGCGGTAAATCCAAATCTCTGTATGCACGTTGTTTAAGAACCGTAAACATCACACAATGCGCCCGTCGTCTCGCTGGCCTCCATCCTTCCCGAAAAGAGCTTTGTTGGCTTCGTCGTTAGGGCAGTTAGGGCGTTAGGGCACAATACGGTCAACTCTCCCTCCCACGGCCGTGCCCATGATCACCCATCTTTTGCGAATCTGCCAAATTTAGCGAAACTTTCCTATTTTGTGATTGGCCGCCCCTCGATGGGGCGGGGCACCGGCGTTCCCGCTCTCTCGCCGGTGCCGGGGATGTTGAACATCCTCATAGGGCCCTTTTCGGGGCTGGCGCCCCGATTTCGGCCGGAAACCGGTGCCAACATCCTCTCCCCCGGCGCAAAAGACTGCCGGCGTTTTCGCCGGGCCGCGAGAAAAAACGGCTGTGTGAATGAGGCTTCAGGCTGCCGAATGCCAGAAGGGCATGGTTTCAGCTCTGTTTTGAAATCGCTCTTATGGCCCTCCGGCACGTTGAGTCGAAACATAATTGTTATCTTTATTGGTCTGAAGGCCAAATGAATGCAATTTGTGTTTCTGATCAAATACAGAACTGCTCTACCTCCCCTTTAATACACTAATCTCATTGGTCAGTTTCGCCACACCATCGCTGCCATGATCCACAAAAACACTGCTGTGGGCCTGCGCAAGCAGAGCTTGGAACGGTATGTGCAGTCTCGTGCACTGCCGTCTGGCCCCTGTGAACTACATTTATGGTGCTGCCAAGCATGCGCAGAACAGCTGGTGAGATCGGTCTATTGGTTGTTTGCTGTATCTGCTTCCGATGCTCCATTTGTGTGTCCATTCTTTAATTACATGGTAGTAGGTTATTAAATCTCGGAACACAGGTGTGCATATTCTATCTCGTCTCACAACTCCTATTGTTGCTTACTTTAGATGCTGCAAGCAGTCCCAGAACGGACGACAACCCTGAACGTGACATCGCTGAACCACCTCCAACACAGGAGCATGAGTCACTAGGTACAGTATGCTCAACTGTTAAATATAATGTGCGAGCAGCGGCTGGAGAGACTGCATGCATCATCTGCCAGCACAACCTGGCCACTCAAGGCGCTGTTTTTTTTTGTTACACTCCCACTTTTAATCTGATGACTGATACATTGTAAAGCAATAACAGAAATACATCTTCATGCTTGTGTGCTTTTTTTGATGCTTAGATTAGGTTTGTGCTTATCAGAGAAGCTCCACAATCATTGGCATAAGGCAGCCCACATGGGAAATGCGTTGGACCATCTAGGTACACGTCATACGTGGTTAATAAGGCACTACTCCTAAGAGCAATACAATAAACTTCTGATTCGTAAACCCTGTCAGTGATTTTAGAACAAACACAAAAAGTCATAATCAAATTTGAAATGGAACAGCGACTACAAACTAAAAATTAGGTCGACAAAGACGGGGGGGGGGGGGTCATGGTGATAACTATTGGGGAGTGGGGAAGATTCGCTTTATCCTCTGCAGCATCGCTTTTAATGCAGAGGGCAAGTTTGTCTGCTTCTTGCGCAGGGGGTAGTGGTGACATCAGAACGCTGAGCCCCGATTGGCTGATTGCGACCCCCTATCCGAGTGTCGTCTGCATCTGTCTTACCTTTCCTGCGACTTTCGGAAGTACAGGTCTTTACGAGCGAGCTCAACTTCGTCTTTCAGAGAGGGCAGAAAAAAATAACTCGAGTGGTACGTTGCTTTTGTCTAACAACTAGCAGACGTGCATCAAGGAGAGAAGTCAAAGGACTCCCTGACGAGGTGTCCCGAGGCGCCGAGGTTTGTTTGCTAAGTACCGAGAGTGAGGGTGGTTAGTGTCTGCAAGTTCCCTCCCAAATACTTTTTCCCTTCTTTTGTGTGCGGCGAGACTCCTCACTCTTTGACAGGGTTGGCATGGTTGGCGCAGTTAACGTCATCTGCTTTACGTCTGCTAGTTAAAGCGATGGCTGCTTTACCTTTCCTGCGTCTGTCGGAGATTCACCGCTGTGTGGAGTCTCGCCGCACACGAAAGGCGGGAAAAAGTATTTGGAAGAGAACTTGCGCACACTAGACACCCTCACTCTTGGTTCTTAATAAACAAACCTCGGCGCCTCGGGACGCCTCGTCGCCAGTGAGTCCTTCAACTTCTCTCCTTGATGCGTGTTTGCTAGTTGCTAGACAAAAACAATGTACCGCTTGAGTTATTTCGTCTGCCCTCTCTGAAAGGCGAAGTCGAGCTCGCTCGTAAAGACCTGCACTTCCGAAAGTCACAGGAAAGGTAAGACAGATGCAGACGACGTTGCAAAGGAGCAGACGACGTTGCAAAGGAGCAGACTATGCTCAGATAAAGGGTCGCTATCAGCCAATCAGGGCTCGGCGTTCTGACATCACCGCTACCCCCTGCGCAAGAAGCAGACGAACTTGCCCTCCATAGAGTAGACGGCTCCAATATCAGTTTCGACCACTGCTCCCACATTATGTTTGCAATAAAACGCTAAAAGTAGGCCAGTGGTTTTCATTGCACCGTCGGCACTATGATGAAGCTTGGGATGCGCCTACTGCCGAGTGAGGGCCTAACACATCAGTGTAGGATATTGATCGAAATGACAAATAATGAAGGGGATAATAACTGGAGAAACGAAACGTGTTATGGAGTGAACTTTTGCCCAAAACAAAATAGAAGGTTAGCGTCGCAGGCATCAATGTCTGTGAAACAGCAGGAACGAGCGCTGCGGCGAGACTACTCCGGCTCGCCACGCAGAGCCCCTTATGTACACGCAGGGGCTTCTGGAATAATTGCCGCAGAAGGTTTGTCGCATAGAACGTTCGAACCTCCGATAAGCGACAGGGTTCGCGAATTCGCCAGAACGCGTCATTTACAGAAACAACAAGAAGGTGCATCCGCAGCCAGGCATCAAACCTCGGCCCTCCAGCGTGGAAGCCAAGCACGATAACCGCTCGGCCACGGACGCGCTGCATACTTGGCCAGCTGCGCTCGTGGCAATATGTTAGACCCCAGCCTGGCGGGTGCCAAGCTTTGGCGTAGAGACAGCAGTGCACTGAAAACCCATCGGTCTATTGTTCATGTTTGACTGCGTCCAGACTGTACATGACGTTGTCGCTCCGCCCTTACAGGCACGTGGATCGTCATTATCACAGCCGGCTTCGCTTGCTCAAGCGAAGCCGGCTGCGATATTGACGATCCGCATGCTTGGAAGTGTGGAGCATCGACGTTACCGGCGCTCTTCCCCGCTTAGTTTCGGTTTCATGCTGTATGCTACGAATTTTGTAATCAGAATTTTTTCCTGTATTATTCTTGTCTGTCCTTTCTTACATGCTTATTGTTCTGACAATCTCAGGCTCGGACGGGCTCATCGCCGAGAATTCAACTCAAACGGACGTGGTGGTAGCAGTCCCTTGTTTCATCTGCTGTAAGTCAGTGGGACACGGTTTAAAATCTGTCCCAATTCTAGAGTGGCACTAATATTTGTACGAAATGTGGCCTGCTTTTCAGCTTCCAAGTTTGAAGCCCTGCAGAAGGAGGTACATCGCCTTCAAGACAAAGAGGCGAAACTTTTGGCTGACAACCGAACTCTACGTGAAGGTCTGCAAGACAGACGAGTAACATCATTTTCTGCCGAGCAGCTCACTGAATCATCAGTGCAGTTCTATACCGGCTTGCCGAGCATGGTTATGTTTTCGCTGATCGTCCAGTTGGTGCGAGAAGGCACGAAGTACCTGCCAAGGGCCGTCTCCCTTGGGGATGCTGTCTTCATGGTGCTGGCTAAGCTGCGCCTCGCTCTGCTGAATCGCGATCTTGCTTTCCGGTTCAATGTGTCGGAGGGGACAGTTGCAAACATTATGGTGAAGTTCATTCCTTTACTTGCCGAGACTTTTTCTAAATTTATCATTTGGCCTACACAACCAGACATTGCACGGACAATGCCCACCCTTGTGCGTCGCTACTATCCACGGTGTCGTGTGATCGTAGACTGCTCAGAATGCCGCATTCAGCGGCCACTAGCCTTCACTGCCCGTTCGCAAACATATTCGCACTACAAGTCGTGCAACACTATAAAGTTTCTTGTGGGTGTGACACCGTGCGGTGCAGTAAGCTTCATCTCAAAGGCATGGGGAGGAAGAGTGTCGGACAAGCGGCTTACACAGAGAAGTGGGCTGCTGGACAAGCTCGAGAATGGGGACACTGTTCTAGCCGACCGGGGGTTCCTTATTCGCGAGGACATTGGCAGGGTCGGAGCTAGGCTGGTTGTGCCAGCGTACACAAAGGGCAAAAGACAGCTCCCTGCAGAGGAAGTGGAGACAGCGCGGAAGATGTCAAAGATAAGGGTTCATGTAGAGCGTGCCATTGGTCGCATCAAGGTTTTTAGAATTCTTCAGGACAGGCTGCCCATAACGCTACTGCGACATGCCACAAACATTTTACTAATATGCTCTGGCATCACAAACCTAAAACCAAAATTGATGTAGGGCTTTTCGTGAGGCAGGTACTGTGCACTAATTAAAAAACTCCTGAAAAGAAAAAAAAAAATTTGTTTTGAACAGTCTGGTTGCGACACTCATGTCAAAAAATAAATTTTATGTGAAACTTTTTTTTTAAGATCAATACTGGCGGCAAGAGATTTATTTGAAATTCTGTGCGAAGACGACGTCGCGTGTCACTCCGGAATGACCATCTCGGTCGCGAAGGTGAAGCCGATCCACCACTCCTTCCTGTACCCAAAATGCCGAGGGAAAACAAGTGGAAAGGCGGCGACTGTCAACTAAATCGCATCTCGCGGCATCAATATTGCTCTAAAAATTTTTTCTTTCGCATAGAATTAGTTATTTGACATGCATGTCCCAACCATGTTGTTAAAAAGAAAAAAAACTTTTTCTTTTAGGGGCTCTTTAAGGCAGGGAAACCTGCCTAACCTGTGTGCATTTCTTTTTCAAAGGAACTTCCTGGAAAGCTCATTGGCCAAAGACATTTATTTTTTTCCTCAGACTTTTTCGAAGCCAGCTGCCACCAAGGGACCTGCATTTTTTAGTGATGGCTGTCACACTGAGCTTTCCAAAGCATTGTTTTTGTCAGCATTGTCCGTTGTTGTCTTTAGATGAAATGCATTGTAAATACTTTTGTCCCCAACAATTACATGAACAGGGTTTCTTTGTTAAATGAATATTTATCTACAACTCTTTCATTACCTTCTACTCCTTTGTTCCTCCACCGTCAATATTGAATTCATATTTTGTTAAAAAAAATAAACTGGGCTGTGTGGATGCTTAGACAGCGTTAAGTTAGGCAGCTATCAAAATGTGGGCACTTGGTTTTCTTTTGTAGATGCATAGTTAGGCCAATGTCCAGTACAACTACTAAGCCATGGTCTTTAAGGGGTACTTCAACGAAATTCTAAATATACCCGTCGTGTTCAGAAATAGGCTGAATATGATCCACAATATCTGTAAATGACAATCACACGTTTGTAGTTTGAACTTGATGGCTGTATTTTTCGTTACAAATGGTCCACTCTGGCAAGCGCCCGGAGAGCAGCCAGCAGAAAGCACATACGTCACATCCGGCGCAATCGTTAAGTAGTTTTCTTGGGATGAGCAAAGCTGCAGCGAGGCCGACGTGGTCAGGATGCCCTAGCCGTTCCAGCCACCAAAGCGGTTGAAGCACACCAGCAATCGGCCCACTGCGACTAACCACGCAGCTGCTTTTGTGTGAATTTTGAGTGACGGGTTAATCTTCTAGAGGTTCCTAGATGGGCCTTACAAACGAGGCTTTAGCAACATCCACCAGGTGCTCTTTGCTAATCGTTTAATCAGCTTGAAAATTCTTTTTTGTGTCTTCTTTTACAAGATATTGGTGCGTCCGATGCGATACTGCTCCTTTGAACACGTATAAACCCCCCCAAAAAAAAGCTTGAGGTACACCTAAGCATTTCTTACGAGTTGTGAATGCGAAAGCATGCAAGCCGCTTGTCCGCTCCCTTTGTCGCTTGCTCGATGCATGGTTTCAAAGCTGATGACGTCAGCTCGCTCCATGAGACAGTTAATGCTTGCGCGTTAATAAGTGCCGATATTTCATTGTAGTGTTCCTTTAAAGTGTACCGTGCAAGCAGTGATTACACGAACACATGCTGGCACAATGTTCAGCGAGATCGGTGGGCACTGAACCAGTCCAATATTTTGCTTCACAAGTTAGATTGCATTTGAAAATCTAGATAATTCTTAAAAACAATTTTTCTCTCCTCCCCCCCCCCC
This sequence comes from Ixodes scapularis, assembly GCF_016920785.2. Lineage (NCBI taxonomy): Eukaryota > Metazoa > Arthropoda > Arachnida > Ixodida > Ixodidae > Ixodes > Ixodes scapularis. The sequence continues at coordinate 87,623,031 of NW_024609884.1, forward strand.
CCCCCCCCCCCCTTCCTGACATATTGAACCGAAAAGCAAATTGTGATCTACATAACGAGGTGCAGTACCATTATATTCTCCAAACTGATAGCCAAGGTGCCCCTCCATCTTAAGATTGTGGTGATAAGGCTGTGCAAAAGCTTAGACATGTTAAACTCTGCCAAAACAGAGCCTAAGTGGGGGGAAATGCTTCTTTTGACAGCAGAGACAATCAAGGAAGCTCTAGATGTTGGAGAATCTCTAGGAACAGTGTTGTAGAAATACCAGGTTGCACATCCTTTTACCTAGTGAGTTGCACATGCACGACTGCCATTTCAGTTTATTTTGACTACTTTCTGTATTTGCTATGGAAATATACTTAAAAATCTTGTTCTGCCTGTTTAGAAATGACATGCTTTTGTGTACTCTCCAACGTCCCTAATTATTTTTTGTCTTTTTCACCTAGATGGGGAGACATTTTTTTTGTCATGTCGTAGGAAGCTAAAGATCATAATAAAGTTTGTTTCTCTTTTCGTCGCAGCCCGTCTCATTACTAGACCACCGATTTATTGTAACCATTGTGGCTGAAATTTAAAATGCCACCAAGGCAACACTGCTTGAAAATTTTCAGTGCTGTCTTGAGTCATGGTCTATGCTAGTCACTATCATGGACACCGGGTAGGCACCTTAAATATGCATACCATTTATTACATGCACAGCAAATAGACAGCTTGAAGATGGTACACAGTATTGGATATGTTAGCAGGATTCAAAGAAAGATAAGGAAATAGCAATCGATGCTGAAACTTATGCACAGGAACCAGGACAATCGACAAAACCTAAAGGGATGATGGACCGGAATTCGCCAAGCAAGGCAGCAAAAGCATCAGACGGGACGCTACAAACCCCCAAGACATTACCCATACGGCAATAACTTGGACGGATGGCCACATTTTTTAACAAAAATGGTAGAATAGAGCAAGGCGCGTGCTGTCTCGTATCTTTTACGAGAGTTGGAGAAAATGTGACGTTGCGAGTTGCTACACCGCACCCTTTTTTTTCAAAAATGGCTGTCCATTCGAGATATTGCTTTGAGTGGTGCTTACGGGTTTGTAACATACTATTGGGCGCTTTTGCTGCCTGGTTTTGTGAATACAAATTATGGTTCATTAACCCTTAACAAAAGTGATGACAGTGGCAAAGCAAAGACTATTTTCGCTAGGCCCCGGTACCACACTGTCATCTACCCTCTGGACCGTTCTTCCATTTTCATTGGTGGACACCACAAACTCACAGTAGCTCTGGTACGACATGGTCAGCCCAGAATGCTCGTGCTTTCTCCAGTACAGGAGCAAAGAAGCATCTGTCAACAGGCACAACCGTTAAAACCCAATCGTTTGGCGTCCATACAAGGAAGTGCGCCACTTCCTTTCGGCAGACATGAAGTTGTGTCTGCACCTGTGTGTAATGTTTGTGTGACTCCTTTAGTTGCAAGTCATCTCTAAAGCACTCGTGCTGTGTGGCACTGGACGTCTTATGCCGCAATGACCATGGGCACTTGACCTCCAGTGTGCCCACACCGTGACAGCTGCAGGTCCAGATCCCATCTGGAGAGGCCCCAAGGAAGTTATCCTGAACACATCCAGTAAAAAGAAAAAAAAAAGAAGGGTGATAATAACAGCACGCCCAGACATTTTTTTACATATGAAGCATGAGATAAGTTCTCTATGCGAGCTTTAAAGGGATGGTGAACCGAAATTTGGATTTCGAGAAAACAATGCAAGAGATGTAGGCGGGACACTACAATCCCTACAACACTACTCGTAAGGCGATATCTCAAATGGACAACCGTATTTTTGAAAAAAGAGGTCGAGATTGAATCAGGCCGACGAGGCGCGTGATGTCAAGATACCTTGTTTCCTCCTCCCTTTGCTTCGCTCCATCAAGGCGGCGAGGCGGAGAAGACGCGAGGCCGTTCCCTGTCCTTCTCGGAGAAACATGACATCAACATTCCTGGCAAATGCGCCTCCTTTGAGAGATACGGTCATCCGTTCGAGATATCGCTGTATGAGTGATGTTTGGTGTTTGTAGCATCCCGTTGCACGCTTTTGCCGCGTGTTTTGGGGAAGCCAGATTTTGGTTCAGCATCTCTTTAATGCATGATTCAGCGATATCTGCACCTCCACTGAAGAGCGACGTATGTAGTGGGTTGAAATTGGAATAAAGCATTAGGTGCTTCTTACTCTTATTAGCAGTATATTATGTACAATAATTGATTTGATAATAAAATGGATAGTTATGGTAATGCACTTTTCTGGGGATATGGAAGAGTGTAGTTTCGAAAACTGTTGTTTGCTTTGTATGTTACCGTGTTTAAAATAAGTGCTAGGAAGCAGAAACTGCAGCCACAGGAACCCAAGGTGTGGAGTGCAGAAATAGCCATGTTGACAATGGCAAGTCATGCTAAGGCACAGGCTGCTTAAGGCACTAAAAGTGAGTTTACAATCGTTCCCGGCGCATAGATCCTCCAGAATGCAAGACATGCGAATTGTTGCATTATATCAGGTCGGTCAAGTCAACCACCAACACCATAGGACTTGTTGCAGCAGTGTTACAGTTGTTGCCATTGCAATATAAATCAAGAAATTTGCGTCAAAAATATCTGCTTTTGCATATTCAAAATTGCGATAAATGTTGTAGGTACAACCTTGACATCGACCACAAATCCAACGTCGCAGAGCCGAAAGTCGTTGTGCTTTGTGCACATGTACTCCTGGTATGCTTTCTTCGCCACTGGCTCTTTCTCGATCCCCCAGCGGGTGGCCTCAGTGTCGACGGGAGGGCTCCTCTGCAGGATCAGGTCCAGGGTGGCCTTCGGCGACGTACTATCCCTCATCGTCTGCACCTGTTGAAGGAAAAAGAAGACTGCATACTAAAACCTCCCTGCAAGAGGCGAGAAAATGTCAACAATTCACATACCTTGTTCAGTACCGAGGCAGTTATTCTTCCATACCGAACTTGCCGCCAGAATATGGTTACTGCCTGGCGTCGCGTGCTCTTCTCGATCCGCTCGATTTCGTTGATGGGCACAAACATGTCGAATGGCAGTGAAGCTCTCGTTGCCCCCGTCCGTCTCACTTTCCTTCAGAAAATTGATTTAGAAACATTACAAAAAGAACTGGAAAATGGGTGTGTCCCTCATATATGAATATGTGGAACGTCAACTTCTGTCCCTGATGGGTAATGTCTTTCACAATGAGGCAGTAAGCACTGCCACAGTCAAATTTTGTTGGACAACTCTTGCACTTATGAAGTATCGTTGATTGTTATGTAAATGTTGAAGCTAGCACAAGAGAAAGCACACTTGCCGAAGACGCGACTGCTCGGCCCAATAGGATACAGATGTCAAAAAAACCCAAGTGTGTTATAAATTGTAAAATTGCTCATCATAGTCCATGTTGTCTTATGCCTCAGGAAACATAGCTATTGTAAGCTAGTTCTGTTGATGAGATATTTAATAACGGGAACAAGCATTTAACTTGCCTTAAGAATGTGTAAGACTGCTCGTCTTCAGATGCCGAATCTGTGTCCTCGTCGTTCATCTTAGGTATAGACCTGAGGACGACCGCTTTTGGGTTCAGCCTCAGGATCTCCTGGAAGAGGGCCCTGTCGTCGGGGTTGTAGTCATGGGCTACATGGTTGGGCTCATCAGGAAGACGCCTGCTTGGCATCCCGGGCTTACTTAAGTCCAGCTTGTGCACGGGGACCATGTCTTCCTGCAGTGGAGACAGTCACATTTGCACCGCACTTGCTTTAAAAAGCCCCACAAGTGAAAAAGAGGTTTGGTCTGACAAAACAGTGCTGAGATTCCAAAGTAATTTCTTGCATCTGGCTGCCTCTGAATTTCTAGTGCAGTCACAAACATTTTGTTTTTTCAGATAGAGCAGTACAACCCCTGAGCCGTGTTGTACATGCTCCAGAAAAAAAAAAAAGAAAAGGAATGAAAGTTTGTACCTTCTAATTTTTGGAACGTGTTCCCGTTACAAGTTTCTTATGTGAAAAAGGAACTCGCTCCCGTTACAGTTAAAAAAATGAAACGCATCATTACATATACGTTACATTTGTATTTTGCTGATTACCATATTGAGTTAGATCAAGTAAATTTTTTTTAATCTATCCCATCAAATGGCAAAATACGAATTTGAATGCAGCGAGGGAAGGGCACCAGGAGAAGACACGCGAAAGCAGGGTTTCATTTGCTGATTTATTCACCATTAAAACTCTCGGCTTTTTACCATCTTTTGTGGTGGTTGATCAGACGAGCCAAATGTACTGTTACCCCAGATTGCACGAGCGTATTACAACAATGTCCCACATTTCAATCTCACAAAGTCCCTTGTTCGAATTTAACAGTTGCTTCTTGATGTTGGTGTCCACAAGACAAGCAAGTGAAGAAGAGGGTAGGGCTTTTGAAGGTCAGTCTTGAAAACTACAAGGTTTCTTCGTGAAAGTTGGATTCGTTGTTCAGTTTCAAGGTTTGGAACAAGGAGAGAAGAAATGAAGTTTTTTTTTTTTTGTATCATTTAAGTGACCAATATTTGGGTTACAAGAGTGTGTTCGATGTCAGGTAACCTGTTCTTTTGTTGTAACTGTAAGTCTGTGGAAGTTCAGTAATGGCTGTAGTCGGCCTTAGAGTTCTGGGTGTATGAGGATTCGTGTTTGCAAACGAAGTAGCTAAGTTTGAAACGTCCCTCTTTCTGGGTCTTTTCCTTCGACGACAAATTTTGGTTTATGAACCGCAATCTCGGGCACTGAAAAAATAAGCAATGTCCACTAGCTCTCCTGCACCCGACCGTTATTAAGCGAGGACTCCGAAAAATAAACGTTGAGATAAGCAACCAAAACTTTTAACGAGATCCTGCTCTTCAAAAAGGTATTGTTTTTATATTTTTAGAATTTCCCTCTTAGAAATAAAATACAAATTAGCCCACTGGACGACGAAAAAAAATGCCGTTCTTTTTTTATTTTAGTAAAAAGGTAACGACTTCCCGTTCCACCGAAGAAAATGGAACGGCAACGTTCCTTCGTTCCTCCTAAAAGGAACGCGTTCCAGGAACGCCGTTCCATACAACACTGAATAGGCATACTTTATGCTTGGATATCCACTCATGATTAAGAATTTAATTGAAAGAACAAAGGATGTGGCTGTGCGAGACTAAATATGCAGGTATCCGACTACTATCCACGAAATGTGTCGATACAGGTCAGGTGCACATACGGCGTACTGCTAGTGCATACTGATTGCGATCTCCTAAGCTTGCACATTAGAGGGGGGATGTTTGTTGTCATGACAGCCAACCGATAATAGCGTACTAATAAAAAAGAAATGTGTTGATTCAATTATTTTGACGGGACTATGCAAATCATAGTACATTTCAGCACCCTGCACATGGCAAGAAAAGAAAAAAAAAAAGAATGAAAATCATTCTCACGAGTTGTGAAAATATTGTATGATAGTAGTTAGATGTCAAATATATCGGGGATAAAGCATACTTTCTTTGTCGCACTCCTGGTCCATGCACAAGGTTGGGAGGTGCATGATGAGGCCTCTTGACACAATCTTGAACTGTACTCAATACCAAACAAGACTGCTGCAATGTGGCTGCACACCTCACCCAGACTGGAAGGAAAAAAATATTGTTTATTCATATCTATTGCTTGGGGTCAATGCTGTTACAGATGAGGTTAAGCAGGGACTTACCCAGCTTTACATGTGCAATGGCCAGAATGTACCCGTCCTGAGGAGTTGTCGAGGCACACCCAAGCATCATGAGGCGGGCCAGTTGCCCTCTGTGACGGTCTCACATTTGCTCGAATGAAGCATGTGTCGTGTCCGTCAGGCTGCCAGAGTCTGATGTCCTGCACATGGCCTGGACAACAGTGCAAAGCCAATACATGCGTTTTAACTAAATCCTTACAAAGTGTATCATTTGTTTTGAGATCAGCCGTTATTCTGCAATGACCACACTGGCTATGACAGCCTATGTTTCAGAAAAATATCGAGACCAGCCCTGCACTGGCAAGTGTTTGCAAGCATGCTGTGCCTGCATAGTATGCACATGTGCAGGGTATGTGTGTTTCATGAAGCACATATAACATTGGTCCTTTTTTTTAAACTTTACTTGCACAGGGTACATCTCAGTGGATCCGTCACGTAAGGACACTGCGGCAGCTTGAAAAATATTGATAACAGCCTTTCAGCTGTACAAGAACTACTGGGCAGACTGACGATCACGATCTGTAGTGTACCAGGAGCGCAATGGGCGATCAATAAAGCAATATCTCTGAGAATGAGAGACTGCATGAACTACCGAATTTGTTCCGAATCGCTAGGAACACTTAACCGTACAAATTGGCCCTAAATGCGGAACGTTCCCGATGCAGAAGGCTGAGAAACGCAGATACACAGAGAAGAAATGCAAGTCAAGATCAAGGACAGCGCCTGTGCGCGTAAAGCACGCAGCAATACTGCAAGTGCGGTTTCAAACCTAAAAGATATTAAGTGAGAAAAGAAAACAACGAAGACCACAGACGGAATTCTTGGCGGCTGCGGTTACAGCGAGCGCGAAACGCGGCCCGGGTGACGGGAAAATGGTAGCCGCAGACGTGCAATATCGTACGTTTCGCTAGATTCGTTGTTTTTTGACGTAAATCTTACAAATCTCGCTACGTAGCACGGAAGTAACGAATTTATCGTATCAGTCTGAGCCTCTGACTTGAAACCGCCGCGCTCGACTTGCACCAGCTGGATTGGGCAGGCACTCTTCACTGCCGCTGTGCTTACCTGAAACGAAGTAATTGTAAGCCTCCAAGGACTTGTAGGCCTCCAGGGTTTCCGGGGTAAATTGGCTCGGCGTAAATAATAAATACAAGGTGATGTTCACCATAGTGACGGGTGGCCACCGTCGACTCGCTAGGGTCCATTCTGCGGCGTCCACGCCGTACGGGTCGCCATGCATAACACTATTTACGCAAAGCTTCGCTTTGTATCGCACTTTTTCTGCCTCACTTAGGCCACTTACATAGTCAGACATCTCTCCGGGGACGCACAGTCATCGACAACGAGTAAAAACGGTGAAAACAGCGAAAGTAGACGATGTCAACAACGCCCCAATGCGTTGCTTGCATAGGACGCCGTGGTTTTCTGCCCACACCCTATCGCGCATGCGCGGCCGCCGCTTGTGCCGCTAGGGGCGCGCGAGTTTGTTTGTAAACATGAGTTGGTGTATACCGAAACTGACGTCAACGTTTCAAAGCTATTTTGAAAATAAAAAATAGGTGGCGCCCTAGGCGCTCCCCCTTAGGGAAGTATTCTCCCCTTCCGTCTTCATCTTTCCTTCGTTGATCGGAGCGACGAGTCGTAAGTTTCATCGCTCTTCGAGCCTTTTCTTTGTTCTCCGGAGATTTCAACCGATAGAACTCGGAGAGGCTCACTCTCGTCAAGAGATTGACTTCGCCTTCTGCGAGGTTTAGAAGAAACTTTATCCGACCGCTGAGTAAACAATTTTGAACCTATTTGTCGCACGTCCGCTATCGGTGCTAGGCCTAAGTTCTCGGGCCCCGGCCTCGAACAAAGGCAGTGGAGTTTCAAGCAGCGGAGTTTTAGTGGCTTGAAGGACCCGTTCCCGCTCACGTCCTATGGGCTCCGGCTCCGGACAAAGCAGGACTATTTTCGGTTTACAATAGGGTCCGATCCCCCTTGTTGTTCTATGGGCCCCGGCCCCGAACAGAGGCGGCGATCTTAAACTACTTCCGGCGTCCTCGCTCGCGTCCTATGGGCTCCGGCTCCGGACAGAGCAGGACTATTTTCGGTTTACAATAGGGCCCGATCCCCCTTGTTGTTCTATGGGCCCCGGCCCCGAGCAGAGGCGGCGATCTTAAGCTACTTCAGGCGTCCGCGCTCACGTCCTATGGGCTCCGGCTCCGGACAGAGCAGGACTATTTTCGGTTTGCAATAGGGCCCGATCCCCCTTGTTGTTCTATGGGCTCCGGCCCCGAGCAGAGGCGGCGATCTTAAGCTACTTCCGGCGTCCCCGCTCGCGTCTTGGGAGCTGCGGCTCCAAACGACGCAGCGCGGTCTTAGACAGTCACAAGGGCTATTCAATAAGCCAAACTGTCCGATCCCCCTTGTTGTTCTATGGGCCCCGGCCCCGAACAGAGGCGGCGATCTCAAGCTACATCCAGTGCCCCCACTCGCGTCTTGGGAGCTCCGGCTCCGGACAACGTGGCGCGTTCTTGAACAGCCTCAAGGGCCACACTTAGCACCTTTATCCCTTTCGTTCGACAACGGAGATCAGTGCGGCGGTAATCGTTTCTAACCGATATGTGACTTTCTTGGGCTTCTCAGATGTCAACCGCCGAGATCGTGGAGCTCCAACGAACGGTGGCGAACATCGCTACTTCGGTAGCGGTGCTCACCAACCGCCTCCCTCCGTTAGCCACGGAGGATGTCGAACTCCGACATAGTGAGCGGAGCAACTCGCCAGACCTGGACCCTTTGGGTCCCGCTGACGAGCCCCATGCCTGGTTGGGGAGACCGACGGAGGGCCGTCCCCGGGAGGTGGACCCTGCCCTCCTCGACTTCCTCAAAGAGCACTGGGGCCCCGAAGGGCGCGCGGAGCGGTGCAGGGCGGCCCTGACGAGCTTCCCGCGACCGCGGCTCCCCTTCGCCACAGTGCCGGAGTTAAATCCGGAAATGAAGGCCCTGGCGAAGGAGAGGAGCCGCCGTCCAGAGGGTGGCTCGGAAGGGCCCGCCAACGTCGCTGCCCGGGACCAGGCACTCCGAGAAAGCCAAGACGGAGTGGCCGCTGCTATGGGGCCACTGGTTGGCCTATTAGAGATTGGCCTCACGGAGGAGGCCATTGATAGAAAGACGGTGGCTGACCACGTGGGGGCAGCTACCGCCCATCTCGGGCGGCTCTTCGCGTCGCTCTCCCGCGAGCGCCGGGAGGGGGTGATTGCACGAGTGGCCCCAGATCTCCGCCAGATGGTGGCCCATGACGGCGGGGACGAGGGATCCCCACTGCTGTTTGGAGAGGGCTTCCTGGGGCAGCTGCGAACGCGGAACGAGACCATCAAGGTCCTCCGGGAAGCCCGCCAACCGCCCCCTCCCGCCGCGGAGCCAGCAGCCAAGAGGTCCCGCAGCTCGGCTGCCCCAGGGACCAGTGCCCAGAGCCGGAGTGTGGGCCGGCAGCCCTTTCACGGGGGGCCCCCTTCCCGAGGCTACACGAGGGGGGCCTACCTCCGCCAGGGACATCGAGGCAACGGTAAGCCCGCACCTCTTAGCACTGCCGCCCGCGGGCCGACTGGCATATTGCCGCGAAGCGTGGAGGTTACTCACCCACGATGCTTGGGTCCTTCAGACAACACAGGGGTACAAGCTGGAGTTTGCACAGGTACCAGCGATTCAAGGGTTGCACAACGTGCCGACCCGAGGGCAGTCAAATCAGGTCCGGGAGGCAGTGTCCGAGCTGGTCAGAAAGGGAGCGGTCTCTCGGGTACCACCCTCCGAAGTGAAGTTCCTCTCCCCCTTCTTCATAGTACCAAAGAAGGACAACAAGATGCGCCCAATTCTAGATCTCCGACAACTAAACGAGTCGGTGCAACACAACCACTTCAAGATGGAGGGGTGGCACTCTGTGAGGGATCTTATCCAGCAGGGCGACTCCATGATACGTATCGACCTGAAGGACGCATACCTGTCTGTCCCAATCTGCCACCAGGACCGCCCCTGGCTCGGCTTCCGAGAGGGGGACAGGGTCTACCGTTGGAACGTGCTGCCATTTGGCCTCAGATCGGCACCGAGAGTTTTCACAAAACTACTGAAACCAGTCGCGGCCTATCTCCGGTCCAAGGGACTTCGCATTGTCATGTTCTTGGACGATATCCTTGTCATGGACCAATCCCCCTCCCTACTCGCAAACCAGGGACATCTAATCGTGAACCTCCTACAAAACCTGGGTTTTGCCGTAAACTTGGAGAAGTCGGTACTGACACCAGCCCGGGACTTGTTGTTTCTGGGACTATCGATAGACTCGAGACGATTGACGCTCGAGCTCCCTGGAGAGAAACTCGCCAACCCGTTAGACCACCTACAGCAGAGGCTAGAGCAACCGGTGATCTCGGCCCGCCAAGTCGCAAGCTTGGCGGGACAACTGAATGCATGCCTAATGGTACTGCCGGAGGGTTCCTTTTATATCAGGAACCTTCAAACAGATTTGAGACGGGCCCTACAGAGAGGTACATACACGACCACTCTTACACTATCCAGGGACACGCGGCAGGACTTAGCGTGGTGGATCCGAGCACTGAGGAAGACCCCAAGGGACCAGATCAAGACACCCCCAGTAGTACAGACGATACAGTCGGACAGCTCGCTGAAGGGGTGGGGAGCATGCTCGGAGGGGTGGACGATCGGGCATCACTGGACACCACTCCAATCCACTTGGCACATCAATGCCCTGGAGCTGATGGCAGCCTTCCTGGCCCTTCAGGTGCTGGCAAAGAATGTGTCTCGGGGCTCCATCCTCCTCGAGCTAGACAACACAGCAGCAGTAGCGGCCATCAACAGGAGGGGCAGCACCTGCTCTCCACAACTCACCAGGATAGCCCACGAGCTATGGTCGTGGTGTTGGACTAACCACGTTTTGCGCTTTGCGTGTGCTATTTAGCGTGCGATTCATCACGAATCTTCCTCTAAGGAGGATTCGTGCTGAGAAGTTGGCTAAAGCCAAGACGAGCACAGTTAAAAAATGGCGGCTCCGAGGAGTCGCCATTCTCCTGGCGAAGTTGTTCGAACAACTTTTATTCAGTGGGGATACAAGCCTTACTTGCAAAAACAGGGCATATGCATCGGCTCGTGTATCGCGCCTGTTCTAAGCGATATATATTTAGCACAGCTTGACAGTACTCTTTACAGCCGGCTTTAAAGATCAAAGGTTAAAAAAAGTTTAGGTACGTAGATGATTTTTTAGTTTTCATTGCATCTGACACAAACGCTTTTGAAGCAGAGGCTGTCAAAACCCTGACCATTTTTACGGAATGTTTTGGCCCACTCGAGGTCACGCATGAGATACCTGTGGACAACACAATTCGCTTTCTTGACATCAGATTTATTTCTCGACGACCACATCTGTTGGTGTTGGGCGGCGGAGAAAAGCTCACTGGAGAAAAGCTCACGGGAGATAAGCTCACCGCAAAACCGGCATATGCGGAAAAAAGCTCACCGGCCTTTGATCGGATGCGGAGAAAAACTCGCCGATTTTCTTTTTTAACTTAAGAGTATTTTGTGTCAAACGTGTCGATTTAACACAATTGGCATTCTTCACTTCATTAAAAATATATCCTCTTTTTGTAATATTCTTGAAGTTCATTGGGCATAATTACTAATTCCTCAGAAATTAGTAATCACCCATTCTGTACATTATTGAAGTTGCAAGTATAAAACCAGATCATTGTACACCGGTAAAAAATACAACAATTTATATACAGCTGAAAGTGCGCCGTCGGTAGCTCTGTCAGATAAAGAGGTTTGTACTTTTCGAGCTAATATGAGTAGCGATGTGTGAACCGTTTCAGCTCCAAATATTGTGTAGTGCCTAATAGATAAGTAGGTGTTTGCTGCTGTAATCAGTGTCGGCTACGCTGTTTTCTTTCTGTTAATTTCACTAACAAACTTTAGTTACGAGAACAGCTTCGTCCTGTCGTGTTTGTTGTCTTCACTCCGTCATCGTCGTTTGAGCGGTTTTCAACTTGTATAAAGTTTACCAACTCGCCCAATTCGCTATATTACTGAAGACTAATTCTTATATAGGTCACGAGAAACAACATGCCAGTGTGCAGCTCTGAAGGTCATGGGTGGCTCGTCGTAGAAGGGCAAAATCACACAAAGGCAACGTGTGGAAACACCAGCACGAACGGCTACAAAACGTGCATGTCCGTAGAAGAAAGTCTCGACATCCTACTGACTGTTTTATCCAGTTTTCAAAGGTTAACAAAAGCTTCAAAGAGAATTTCAGGCACCGCATTGTTGCGCATGCACTTTCGAATTTTCGGCATTTAGAATTTTGACTTTTAGGTTTTAGGCAGGCATTATTATGTTTTCAAACTTTTTCCTGTTCTTCAAGTTCATAAAGTTTTCAGTTGGGCTTTCGTTGCCTACAGATTAAGCCACAGAAAACACTCGCCCGCAATTATTAAATTGGAGGCAATATACACAATAAGCTTAACAAATATTACAAAAAAAGACACTTTCTTTTCTACAAAGCTGATGAATTTTAATTATAATAAATTGATATATGTTACGCATGATCCAACAGCCTCAATATAAAACGAAGAAAAAAAATCGGTGAGCTTTTTTTTTTGCATACGCTCAATGGCCGGCGAGCTTTTCTCCGCATCCGCCGGTTTCGCGGTGAGCTTTTCTCCGGTGAGCTTTTCTCCGGGATTCGTTGGTGTTATGAGCCACGTGCGAATAAGCCGTTACTTCCGTTTCATTCGGCCCACTTCAAGCTAGTCAGAAGAAGTATTGTTACCCTTTGTTTCACCAATGGACTCAAAAAGTTCTGTAAGCATTTGATCAGTAGTGTTGACAATTGGGCTAGTTGGTCATTCATATTAGCGGAAAACAAACAGCGCAAGGACAAGGACAGAGTAGAAGGCGATAGGCAGCATTGTGTGTGTCTATCGCCTTCTACTCTGTCCTTGTCCTTGCGCTGTTTGTTTTCAGCATTTGATCCCCAGTGGTTTTGATCAGCAAGTTTTGCGCTTGCTCGCAACTGGGTACCCTAAACACATCCTTGTTGCGGTCGCGGAGGGCCTTCTAAGAAAGCGCCGTCTCGTGGAAAACAATGGGAGCCAGCTGAAAGACAAAAAGGAAAAGTTGTTGTGATACCGTATATACACAGAGTGTCGCAAAATTGAAAGAAAGTAGCAATGCAATAAAATGTAAAGGTAGTGTTTTCTGCGCCCAATAAGCTCATGGACCTGTGCAAACTATCAAAGCCTGGCGTGCGTGCCAAACACTGATGTGAAAAGAAGCACAGAACGAAATTTGTCAACTGTACAGAAGGTGTGGTTTATCGCATTCCGTTGTCCTGTGGCAGGCACGACGTCGGGCAGACGGGGCGCTGCCTACATGACCGGCTTCGCGAGCACAATAACAACGTGCAAAAAAAGAAGGGTGGCTTTCTTGACTTGCATTGCAGGACATGCGGTTGTACCCCACTGTTGGATGGATGCATAAAAATTGGGAAATGCAAGTCTGCGTTAACACACGAAATCATAGAAGCCGAGCACATTGATTATTTAGGACACACTTGTGTTGCTATGCCGTCAATTGCGTTATCAGAGAAGGAATTGTTTTTCTCGAGAACGAGATAGTGTTATTTTCCAATTATGCTCTGTGATGGTAGTTCTCCTTTGCTTTTGTTGTTTTGTTGTCATTGTGACGATGGTTGAGACTATAAATACCGGAACACATATTCAATAAAATTCAGTTGAAAGTTGTGCCTTGTTGTGTGCTGTTCTCTGCTTTTGTCCTCGTCCTTGCTGCGCACATGGTTGTATAAGATGTCAAAGCAACTCGCCCAAACAACCACTCTTCTCAAGCCCCAGTAACGACTGGTCCTGCTCCGGACCTACCTCCTGCCCCGCCTCTTCCCTTGGTTGGTCCCGGGTCGCTGGTCCTGCGGCCTCCTGAAAAAGCTGGACACCAGGGTCAAAGCCTCCACGCCGGCCTGGCTCGACCTCCCCCACGACACACCACTGGGGTACTTCCATGCCCCGGTGGGGGAGGGTGGGCTAGGAGTGGTGTCCTTGCGGGCCTTAATACCATCAATGCGCCTGCTGCGACTGGACGGGCTGCGGTTCTCCGACCATCCAGGGTGTGCTCCGGCCTTGGAGCTGCCCCTCCTGGCTGGCTTCCGCCGGAGAGCGCTGGCGGCCTGCTGCTACCAGGGACAGAAGCTCCTCAACAAGAAGTTGGTCCAAAAGATGTGGACCGATCTCCTGCACTGAAGTAACGACAGGGCCGCCTTGCGCGACTCCGGCGAAGTCCCGGGAGCACACCGCTGGGTGTCTGAGGGGACCCGTCTCCTGCGTGAACGACAATTTATGAACCTGATCAAGCTCCGAATAAACGCCATGCCAACCCTTGAAAGGACCAGTCGAGGCCGTGGTGTGGACGTTTCCTGTCAGGCCGGCTGCCGAGCTCCAGGGAGCCTGGGACTTGTCCTCCAGTGCTGCCGCAGGGGACACCGTGGTAGGGTGAAGAGGCACAACCTCGCCCGCTACGTGTGTAACTGCCTGAAACAGCTTGGATGGATGGTCCTCTGGGAGTCGCACTTCCCTCTGCCCGACGGGACACTGAAGCCCGACTTGGTCGCCTTCAAGGAGCAAGACGCCCTTATCCTGGACGCCCAGGTCGTAGGAACGGGCATGGGTCTCTGCTTCCTGCACCATCAGAAGGTGGCCGAATACTTGGGGCCACTACTGCAACTCTCAGCTCGAGCCGGACGGAGCAGCACTCTACTAACCTCCACCATCACCCTCAACTTCAGGGGCTGTGTGGTCTGCAGAGAGTGCCCGGGACCTCCTTAGTCTCGGGTTGACGCAAAACGACCTGAAGCTCGTGCGAAGGCAGCGAAGGTCTGACAGGAACGTGCGAACATTTCTCGGCGAAGGCAGCGAAGGTCAGCACACGAGACCTCTCTTGCCGAGGCGACGCAAGCGGACACGACCGGTCGACTGCTCGCGTCGCATTCTCATGTTTAAACAAATCTAAAATGTTACTCTGGACCAAAAAAACTTGTTTTTTTCTCAAGTTACAGTTACAGTGTCTGAAATAAAAATTGTGACTATGTTGGTGGCGTTCCAAGCGCGATATGCTTGGGCTTTTTCGTCGCGGTGGTGAAACGCTATTCTAGAACTAGGGAGTTTTAGACAACGTATGCAATTTTAGCACACGCTAACGCTAGATTTAGCGCTTGCGTTAGCGCACGCTACGCAAGAGTTTTAGAATAACGTTTCTCCGCCGTGACGCAAAAGCCCAAGCATCTCGCGCTTGCAACGCCACCAAGATAGTCAATTTTTATTTTCACAAACGAAATGCTGTAACTTTCCTGCCCAGCATTCCTTCCAGAAACTTCTCTTTCCTAGAAATTCAATCACTTTTCTCCGGCCTCCTTTTTATGAAAGATTTCACTTCAGCAAACTTTCCCTTGTCGTTTGTTTTGACAACAGGAATTCAAAATTCATTCAGTGGACTTCCTCAGTATTTCTGCATGATGGGCAGGAAGCAAAGGGTGACTACACCAAGCAATACCCAGATTTTGGAATGACTGGCTTGTTTTTATAAGCTCTGAACCCAATGACACTGAAACCCCCCAAAACTCGTATTTTTGTGTACCACGAATGAAAGCTACAAAAAGTGCAGAATATGTGGTAAAAAAATAAATTTCAGAAAAGCCCTCCCATTTTGCACAAACATAAACTTCGCAAATGCAGGGCCGTACACATGGGTGACCAAAATGGCAACTGGTGAGACAACCGGAAAATGCCGGAAAAAGTGCCCACCCCACTTTTACTGAAAACTGGGATAATCTTGACATGGGTGCTTGTCCAGTCAAACTGGGCACTTAATGTATAATTTGCTAAATACCCAAGTTTGTTTTAAAAATGTTAATAGTGGGCACTTCCAGAATATTTTACGATATGTCTCCAGCAGCAAGATGCGAAATTTGCCCCCTTGGGAATGAAGTTGTGAAAGCAGGTTTATACTGGAGCATCCCAGCATGAAGTGCAACAGTCTCTCTCCAGCACGGAGAGAGACACTGCCACGTTTGGGCAGCCCCAAAATATTAACGAGGGTTGGTTTCTTCTCACTTGCCTTCTCTGTCACTGTCCGTGGGTCTTACTCATTTCTTACTGCACACTATTATTTTCAAACAAAGTAGGGCAAAGCTGCATAAGCTTGACGACAAAGGAGAGAATTGTGCATTGGTGAGGCTGAACTCGGGCAGCACAGTCAACGAGTAAAACACAACAAACAACCCTCAGTAAAACTTTCTTTTCGGTGAGATTGAACTGATCGGGTGAAGGAGTGTTTGGTGTACATGACTTGCATCGACGCCATATCGGCTGCTGTTTTGGTGACAGTGCGTGTACGTTCAACAGCATGCATTTTGCAGCACCAAATTTGTTTTTCTTGGCCAGAAGCAGGAACGAGCACTAGCATGGCGTGATGTCGCGTGCAATATATATATAGTTCGGTATCCCAGTTGGATGCTGCATTCTTTGGTTCAGAACATTTTATTCTTTCGCATAAATACAGCACTATTTATTTTTGCGACTCCAGATTTGTCCATCACAAAACAACTGCACGAAATAAAGTGCATAGTGAATCCAATTTCATGCTGCAGTGTGGCAAAATCAAGTTATCACTGCAAGACTGATGAAATAATCAGTTTCAGGTCATACTTTTTCTACAGAACTAAGTGCAGAATATTGAAAGTAATAAGCTGGTACTCTACTATAAATGTGTCTAACTGTAAATTCTGCGAGTTCTTGGTAGCATAACTCCTTTTGTTGAGCATTTTGTCAAAACTTAACTCAACCATTACTGCACATACTGGCAGTTGCCAGCAAACCCTGTTGTTTTTAGTGAACATAAAACGGTGAAAATTAGTTAGACATTCATAGGTCGCACGAGTGAAACAAGCAGCGGACGCAAGTGCGCACTCTGAATATGTCTTTTTTCAGGGAACAAGGTTGCACTTGTGTACTTACAGTTGAGGGCGGGAGATTCTCTTGAACATGTTTCCTCCTGAAAAGAGGTGGCCAGTGTCCTCTGGTCAACACCCGGAATCGGTCCATTGGCATGCTTAACCTTGCGTCAATATTCCCGTTTCACTTTCCCACTTGATGAAGCTCTTAAAAAATGTTTTCATTCCTCCCAACGCAGGCAAGGAGAGCTTTGTATGACCAAAGGATGTTGTGAAACCTTACATCTGTAACTGGACCACTTCACAGAAGTGTCCCCAAAATTCTAGTTCAATGTTGCCAGAGTCGACCGTGACAACTGCCACAGGAAATTGGGATCTCTGGCCTACCGCTTCGCTGCATCGGCATAGTGGAACTATACGGAGAGCCTACTGGTGCAAGAATGCCAATAACCTTACGGGAGAAAGCTACATTCAGCAGCATATTGTGTTGTAAGGTGCCTCCAAACATGCACCGGAAAGCATCGCTAGGAGCAACACATGGCCAGTACGGTATGTGGTGCTGGTGCCCAAGGGGCAACAGTGGCGCCCGCCCTGCTCTGTCGTTTCTCCCTCGTGTAGCCTGAGGATGGCGGAAACAAGGGCACCACTTGATTCGGGGAAGAACGGGCTGCTATCGTTCCGACCCTGCAGTCTAGTCTGTGCAGGCTGGCCCCTGTGACTGCGTGGCTCGTCGTCCAAGCGACCTATGGTCAGAAGCTCCCCAACACTATGTACATGCATGCCACCATCGCACTGAACCCAGCACCAGAATAAGGCTCTCGTCGTTATCCTCGCATTCCAAGAACAACTGGAAAAGTTGACACAGATGGAGTGGTAATGGTATAAATTACTGCAAATGCCTAATGTAAAAAAAAAAAGATTGTTTTGTCTTCAAGAGCAGTGCTTATTAAAGAACGAGTGTGGCAAGTGCAGTCTTGTGGGAGAAACGGTGATTTCTGCCTGCGGCACTCGATCGAGATTGTGCACACGGCCTCGTCGACGGAAAACATTCCTCTACTTCTGTACACGAACGGCGTATGAAAACTGGTACTCAAGAAACGTGTCTTGGTTCGCATTAGAAAAGAATCCAAGGCGAACGAGTGCATTGTCTCTCGTGCTGAAAAGTGGGACCACTGCGTCACTCGGGAAACAAACCACGAGGAGGAGTAATGACTGTGTGCTGGATGTGTACAACCACAGGGGGAGCCCGCTTGGTGTGGGTCGGCTCCCTAGCACTTGCGAGAGCAGCCACACTTGCGGACCACTTCCATGTGCTTGGTATACGTTCTGCCCAGGGGGCACACCATCTTGACGCTGCGTCGTTTTGTCTTGTGCGCCCGGCAGCAGTGCGTGCCGCAAGAGCCGATGCACGCGGCCATCTTGACCTTCTTCTGAGATCGGCACCCGGCGTCCTCGAGGTGGTCTCGATACTGCTCCTTCTGGCACGTGGGCGCTGCAAGGGCCAGGCGAGTCTTTAGCCGTCTGCTACAGTCTTTAGCCATTTGCTACAGTCTGGTGGCGTGTTTGAGGAATGCCACCAACGCTGCTCTATGCGGTGGACAACAACAAAAAGGCAGAAAACACAGTCTCGAAACTGTGTTCTCACAGATTTACAGGCACTTGGACATCTCGTCCTTAAGAATATGATTGTGGAATAAGCTCCATTTATTTCGAAACAAATATAAAAAGATCCATTGGGGGATCCTTAGGGAATGCGCTAGGATGACCCTTGGGAAACGCCACACACGTCCCCTTTTGGGAAATGCTAACGCTGACCCCCTCACTCTTCTGTTTTGGCTTTCTCTTTTGCTTCCTCTATTTTTTGCTGCCCCTTTCTGGCTTCATTACGGGGTCAGTGTTGGCGTTTCCCAAAAGGGGACGTGTGTGTCGTTTGCCAAGGGTCATCCCAACGCATTCCCTAAGGATCCACCAATGGATCTTCCTTTAATTTTGGCCGGCGAAGCGGACTCGCCGAGCCTGCTTTGCCCCAGCCTCTGTTGCACGCAGACCCGCATCGGCTTGCCGCTTTTTGCGCCACATTTCGGCCAGCTGAGCTGCTGCTTCCGCTCCGCCGTCTCGTTCGCTCGCCTCGCACACTTAGCCACGGCATCCGCTGCCTGACGCTGCTTTCGCTGTTCACCGGTTTCCCACGCGCGCAATGCATTCCGCCTTGAGATGTTGCCTCCCTCTCGCCTCGCCGTGCCGCGCGCGCATTGGCTTCAACCTAATGAAGTCACCTCCCTCTTCCCTTTGTCCTTCACTACTCCCCTCCTCTCGACATGGTGCACTTCCCTTTCCACTGCTTTGTCCGCAGATGGACGGCATCAGCATTCCCTGTCATGTAGGTACTAATGCTAACGCATTAATAAATTACTTCTCTACACAAAAGTGCTCGTTCAACAAAATAGAATGAAGTCGCCGTTTGTTTCCTACGAGTCCAATGTGTTTTTATGACAACTACAATGAATACCTGTTTAACAAATAGAGCACGTGGCCCTGCGAGCATAGATGACCTGTACTAAGAATTTTCTGAGTAAAAAGTACTAACTGATTTTAGCAGTGGCATACCAGAAAATACTTTTGAGGGGTGTTTTAAAATGCTGGTGTGATCACAAAAAAAAAAAAAATATATATATATATATATATATATTTATACACATTTATTTAGACAAACACTGCCTTTACTTTAAACTATGATCCATTCATAGGAAAGTGCACAGGAGAGTCCAAGAACTCAATTGGAAAGGAAACATTTTAATACATGACTAAAAAAAACAGAAAAAGTTACAATGGACAAAGATTTGAATACTATAACATAGAAGATAAAAGGTTCTGATATATAAGGCAAATGCGAGAGTGCAAGTGAATAACTTTCTTTGATCTTCCCACTGCAGATGCGTTCGTACAGCAAACGAATGTTCTGAAAAAGTGAGCTTCTTCCAATATTCTTCACGATATTCATAATTTGAAGAATTACATTTACACGAGCTCTCCTACAAATGAAGCACCAGTTTAAACAAAAAGGACAGGGAACTTAAGCAATAGCGGTTGCTAATGTTTATTTCTTTTTGAAAAAAGTTGTCACCTGACTCGCTTACTTCATTTTCACAACAGTTGCACGGCACCACGCACGCGGAACACCACCTTACAACCTTTTGTCAAGCACAACGATTAAACAACGCGAAAGTCAGTTCGTGCACTCAACTGCACGGAGGTGTTATCCCTATGGAGCCTCCATGGTCATCCCTATGCATTCTACACTCGGAGAAACGAGGTGACCAGAGCATGCCCCTCTCTATAGAGTAGCTGTGTTCCATTTACTTACACGTCCTGCACCAGTGCAGAAAAGTGTAGGGCAGTCTACTTCCAGTATGTGTATTGAGATACGACCGGAAGTACACCACCCTACACTTTTCTGCACCGGTGCAGGAGGTGCAAGTAAATCGAACGCGGCTACTATGCCACACCTGTGTACCGTGTTATTGCAGCATCAAGACCTGCCTCACCAAAACTGCCCATTCTGGCTAACACAGACATGCTGAAAAATGCTGCAAGTATTTCATTATTTGCATGCCTTTGTAATTACCTTAAAGCAAGTAGGCATAGTCTGTCTTTTGGAAGTGCTTGGAGCAAACAGTCCTATCGCTCGACGGATCGTTCTGCGAGCAGTTATTTCCTACTTTTGGGAAAGAACAGACTTTTCGTAGATCATACACAAAAGCTTTGCACTACTAGCGGGAGCTTTTGCCATCACATTGAGTATGGATTGAACTGGCGACCGCAGGTCCCGAAATTTGCACCGTATGCAATTTACGAAAAGTCTTTAATGAATTGAGAAATACCAGTTCCTTCATGTTACACTGTCACGAAGCAGAACAAAATTTCTATTGTAATGCGCTCGCTTTTTGCATTAAAACTGCACGATGCACGAACACACCGACCAGAACAATGCGGTAACAGTAGAACAAAGGCCGACAATCCCCGCTCCTCTTGTTCTTTGTTCGTCTGCGAGAGGGCGAGCAGCAGGCTGGAGTTGCGAATCGGATATAATTATCTCGCAATCTTGCCCTAGCTGCATTCTCTCATCCTCCTGTTTTCTTCTTTAGCATTTGTTCCTGCGCATAGGTATACAAATGTGAGGAGTGTTTCTTCATGTGCTACCTCCCCTTTGGAGACGAATGCCCTATGCATTCCTGCCTGGTCCTTTGCCAATGTTTTTTTATTGAACGCTCCAATTCCACCCATTCCTGCTGCCCTCCCTTCTATAGCATTCTTCTCACACAAAGTCAGGATTACAAGGAGGTTGCTCCGTATCACTACGAAGCATTTTAATAAACCCGTGTACCAATAAATCCTCCTGCCTTAGCTGCTCTTCTATTTCCTCCCAGTTCAACCTGTTCCTGTCCCAATCAAGTTATTGTAAAATGCCAAGCATGAGCCCATGTCACAAGAAATACCCACCCTCTACTTTTTAAATATTTGAAGTATAAGCAAAGGACATATCAAGCACCCACTCCAGCAAACTTTTGAGCTCACCGAGCAAACTGAGGTGTGCTTCCGCATCAGCTGCTCCTCGAAACCCGTGCAAAGCAGTAATGCTTTACCCGCATGCACTGATGCTTAGCGGTGAAGCTTGATGCAAGAGTGCCGGCGCGAAGCAGGCTTGATGAGAGTGGCGTAGCTGTTCTAAAAATGAAGGGCTCTGCCAGTTCGCTGCACTGCTCCCATACCATTCCATCGGATCAAACAAGGACACAACCTACCATGTGCACCTTCTGCTTTTCTGATCTCAAACCTAACAAGTGCCCATCCACCTTTTCCGGGATTGTCTTTTGAATGGGCACTTGCTCTCAGTATTTTACGATCGTCAAAGTGCTAGGTCCCAAATCCCAGTTCAAGGTGCGATAATCTTCCGAATAAAATGAAGGGGGACTGTTTCTGAAGCATGGCACCCACCCTGATCGCAGAACGGGCCGCTCCAGCCGCTGCGGCAGCTGCATTCGTAGTTGTACCTGTCCACTGGAAGGCACTTGCCCCTCTTGCACAGGTGGCTCTTGCAAGGTTGGGGGTCGTCGAACTCGGCACAGCCGGGCGACACTCGGTGCTGCTTGTTCGCATTGCCCACGTCCATGGGCTTGTTGTTGATGAACAGTTCTTTCATGCAGCCTGCACGGAAGGAGCCAGTATGCTTGCGTGAGGCCGGCAAAAACAACAAGAGCCGAAGTAAATGACTGAAGTGCAAAACCAGACCTCGGGTAACGAAGTTCCTGCAATAGAACAATTTGCAACGCCAATAAAAATGGGAGAAACAACCCACATTAGTTTCTCAGAGGAGCTGGCCCCTGTGGAGGATAAACAACAGCACAAAGAACACAGGGACGAGTAGGACACAGATTCTGCACTGATAATTCCAAGCTGTCGTTACTGCAGGATCCACAGAGAGTGAAAGGGGACACCAGAGCAACCAAAGTAACAAGAATAAAAAAAAAAAAAATTTCAGCCTTTCCATTCTGGTGAAGAAGGAAGAGCAACGGAGCTGTAGCTTCTGTTCTTGGCGGCGGCTTTCCAGGCGAGCGATCTGCTTTTCTTTCACAAGAGAATCTGAAGCACTCGACACAGTGGAACTCGAGGCGACAACGGCTTTGCGGCAGTTGCGGACCCATTCGCGCTGCTGCGTACATCGCCGCTCGTTCTGTTCCCGCTCTTCTTCCTCCGAAGAAATGTTGCCGCCATCTATGAGCGACGGCAGCAACCAGTTGTCTGGTTGCCGAGCCTAGAAAGGTTGCCGCGATTTAGGAGCGACGGCGGCAAGCAGACAACCGACAAACACAACACTCTGGACAGCTACCGCCATCCATGAGCGACGGCAGCAACCAGAGTGCTGTGTCGACCACGGTTGTCGACATTTGTTTGGTACCGGACACGATCCTGGAGAAACTAGCCCTTAACAGCTCTGCTGTAAAATTTTTGTTGACAAGATATTGAGATATCCGAGGTCCCCCCTAAAGACTCTTCAAGATAAGTGATGAGTAAATGCATTGTGCCTATGGGAATTCATTCAGTGACAAAGAAATCTTTCAACTTAACCGATATTTCAATATAGCTAAGTTTGAGTTCATGAGGAATTACTTACGGCATCATATTGTAAACCTAATAAACCTCAGGAAAAAAAAGAAATTAATAAAAAAAATTCACAAAAATAGCATTTTCTCTATTGTCAAGAAAAAGTGAAGTACCAAAATTTACTTCCCCAGGCGAAAATCGGTCCACTTCCAGCTGGATTATGGAACTGGAAATGAGGCGGTCCAGCCGGATTCCAGGTGGGTCCAGCTGGAATCCAGCTGGACTGCCTTATTTCCAGTTCCATAATCCAGCTGGAAGTGGACCGATTTTTGCCTGGGTCTTTTATGCACTAAAACAGTTTGTCAGCATTCCTTGATTACGTTACCACTGAATATTTCCAGAGTACCACAACTACTGAGCTTCATTTCGATACTGTGTTGTGGCACTGTAATCAATGGCTACAGAAAGGCAGCTCTTTGGGGCAGGCAGACTTGGCACCGCCTGCTTGCCATTGTGAAAAGGGGCCATCGTCCTCCTTTTGCAGACTAGACTATGAGCTTTTTGATATGCTGGCAAAAACCAAGCCGCCTATCACCCTCCAACTGGTCGTAATAGACCTGGTAAAAAATCCCAAAATGTTGCATGCAACAAAATATGCAAACGTCCCACACTTTCCTCCTTGCTCTAGCAAGGGCGGCCAAGCTGCGGCTCGCGAGAAGCATGCGGCTCTTCGTGTGTTAAAGTGCGGCTCGTGGCTCCCTCCCTTACCACCCCCCCCCCCCTTTCCGCACTTCCCCAAAAAGAGAAGAGGAACGCGTTTTAAATCGAAAGATAGGTTTCGGTTTGGTAGCTGTGTACTACTGCTACCTTACGCCCGGATAGATTGAAAGTAGTTTGAGTTTTGTTTATTGGTCTGCATAAAAATTACGCCGCCCGCCCCCCCCCCCCCCCCCCCCCCTGCGGCTCTTGGTAGTTTCGTGGTTTTGTTTGAGGCTCCTAGGCCGGGTCAGCCTGGCCACCCCTGATCTATAGCGTGGCATTGAAGAGAGAGAGAGAGAGAGAAGGTAGTGCGGGTTGCATGCCTGGCCTCGCCCGCTCGTCTGCATTGCCTTCATCATTTGTTACAGCTGGTTTTATACAGCTAGTTCCCAGAATTGCTAGTGGTGCTCGTAAAGGCGGCGGAAGGCGCTGCACGTATCGAAAAAGCTCCATTTATCTTGAAGTGAGGCGCCAAAACAACGAGGACACAAGGAGGGAAGCAGACAGGACGAGGCGCATGCATTTATCGGCTGTTCAGAGCTCCCCGTTTTATTGTTTGCTTTTTTTTTTTTTTTCTCCCGGCTTCAGGATGACTGATAAATCGAGCTTGGCTAGCTCGAATGTCCAGTTGAAGCGGGAGCTACTGAATGTGGTACCCTGGGAACATTCGGTGGTTACATACGCTAGTGTCGTCATGTGCGCAGACTGCCGCCACCTGACCGAATGACCGTGGTCGCCCAAGCAACTGTGCCAAAGGCACCTGGGCAAGATCCAGTGGCGAGAATGATTCGAGGTCACCCACCCAGGAAACTGGAGGCATTGCGGAGGTGCCAATGCTTGAGAGCGACGGAGGCCACCTCTTGCGGGAGACCTCCGATGTAGAGTGGCGCCGCCACCTGGAGGTATTCCCGGGGCCCCTCGTTGACAATGCTCCGTGAGACGCCGCCATCGACGCTTAGCGTGACATTCTTCTTGAGCAGCAGGATGCTGACCGTGTGGTAGTCCCCGTCGGGCAGTGTCTCGAAGCTGAACATGTTGGAGACTGGGTAGTTGCCCACGTCGTAGCTGACGCGGATGCGGCCCTGGAACAGCTCCACGGCCAGGTGGTGCGTGTCCCCGTGGTAGGCGATGACGCCGTGCTGCTGCCGGGTGGCCAGCTTCAGGGTGATGTTGGCCATGGGCTTGGTTTGCAGCGAGGGGTACTCGAGATAGGAGTCCTCACGGAAGTTCAGACTTGACACCGTCTCGCACCGCTTGCCCGTGAACCCCGGAAAACACTTGCACACATAGTCGCTCACCCCGCTCGGCTGGAAACAAGCACCGTGTTGGCAGTCATGTTGCTGGCAGGGGCTCGTGCGCGGGTAGAGCATCGACACCATGGGTGCCAGCTCGCACAACTTGCCGCTGAACCCCCGGGGACAGAGGCACGAGTAGCCGTTGATGCCGTCCAGGCAGCTGGCTCCATTGAGGCAGGCATGTTCCACGCAGTCATCCACGTTTGTGGAGCAGTTGCTGCCGGTGAAGCCCACAGCGCAGTGGCACCTGTGCACATGCCGAGAGGTGAACACACTGTGCCCTAGGACATCTCCCAGATCTGGTCGATGCATTACGGCACACCACTATGGAACCAGAAGCATTTTCAACGGCTTCTGGTTAATTCAGACGTTCAAAGCGCTAAAAAACAATGGACAAGTGAAAGAGACCAACACCACAGAGCGCTACTTGCAACTGAAGTTTACTCGTGGAAAAACATATATATGCACACCATGAAATCAGGACACATGATGAAAGAACTGCAACATCATCACACTAATGCTTATTAGTCTAGTGTCAGCGCTCCATCGATAGCGCTGTTTGACTCTGAGGTGGCATTTTTAAAATCTTTCGAAAAGTAAATGGTAGATTGATAAGCATTGGTGTGATGATGTTGCAGTTCTTTCATCACATGTCTTGATTTCACGGTAAGTATATATATGTTTTTACATGAGCAAACTTCAGTTGCAAGTAGCGCTCTCTGGTATTGGTCTCTTTCACTTGTCCGTTTCTTTTTAGCACTTTTAAGCTCTAAACTATGAATCACCACCTAGCCCAAGTGCATATCCTTCTGTGGCTTCTGGTTAGGGTACTTCTGGCATCCTGCAAATGTCCATTCAACTTTGAATTCCTTTTTAGTGACATTTGTCAGCCCAAATAATCCTCCCAATTTGTTTGCTTTTATTCTCGTCTGACAACACTGGGTCAAATAGAATAAATGTTTCTGTTAGTAACAACACCTAAGGGATGTTTTCGCATTCTCCTATCAATTTCCGACGAAATTTTGGCAATTCAGAAGGTTTCCATACCACCTGGATAGATAGCCTGTGGCTTGCTAACTTCAAATTACATTATAATTAGCCTCATGGTAGTAGTTGGTTATTCACACTGATGACAACACAGAACCCACAGACACCCAGAAAAATCCAGTTCCACCTTAGTTTTTAAATCCCTCAACTTGTTGCAAATTCTGTCGGAGGTTCAAATACCCAAGGTTTGAAAGCTAATGACTACAATAGTGGTGTTATGAAACACATTTGCGTTTGACTGTGACTGACTGCATTGTGATCTCTTGCAATTTCTTAATTAAAGGGCAACTCCGGTCGAAAACGAAACTAAAATAAATTACTGGTACCGCTTTAGTGGCATGAAATATGATCACGGCCGAAATATTACGTCCAAGTGAGGCCGCATACTTAACTAAAACCGATTTTAAAGATGCGACCAGCTGGTTTTTAGCAGGCGGCAAGCGGGTTAGCTTTTAGTCAAGCAACACTGGTGCAGCACCCTTGTGACGTCACATAGTGGTGGAGCTGCAGTTGATTGGTTGTACCGCGTATCGCAGCACCAGTGTGACGTCACGTCGCGGCTGTACTGCTGATGATCAGTGTTGCCCTCTCTCTTGCAGATAGTTTCGGTTTTGCCGTAGACGCCCGAAACCAAACTTTGAGCCGTGATATTTATAAAACTACACACACTATTGAGAAAAAAAATTATACCTATTTTGATTCAGGGACACTGACTGAGCTGACAACAGTCGTAATCCCAAATTAAAAAATATTGACAGGAGTTTAACACACTGGCACCACCTATTAGATAGCCCTGGCACAATTCTCAGCAGCTGAAATGCTCATCATCACTAACATTAAAAAGTATTGGAGATTACAGTAAGGCTTACTTTATTTCAGTAAACCAATAATTATGCCACTTTCTGGACGGCTATCTAGAAGGGTTTCCTAATTGATCCGTTGAAACAAATTGAACTATGTTTCAATCTATCGTCTCTTCTGTAGCAAATAAGTATATCCCATTTAAGAAAATTCTCAATCACGCAAACACACCCTGGTACAACATAACCCTAAACGGGATATCAAACAAAAAGAAAAGGCTGTTCCAAACAGCAAAACAAGAACCAACAAGCGCCTGCTGGGATGCATATCAAGCTATCAGTTATACTAACAGATATAGCAAATCAGTTAAAAATATGAAGTATAATTTTAAAAATAATACACTTGCTTCTATGCTACAGAAAATAATTCTCAACAATCTTGGAGCACCGTTAAAACCAGTGATAATAGGAATTTATCTCTTATCTCTGCCCATGGGCAAACCATATCTGCCACTGAATGTGCCGCAGTACTAAATGAACTTTTTGTCAAATAATTTTCCGTCCACATTAACATACGGCGTTTAACAGATTTGTTTGAAAAAAAATTGTGAAAGCTATACAAATGCGGTTTGTGCAGGTGAGTTATACGATTAGTGGGACATAGTAAAGGGTGCTAATCATAGTGATCAGCCAGCTAATAACTAAAATGTGCTAACGCTTCCTAATTATCAAAAATAGATATATGATTTCGATTAGAAACTTGCTGAACGTCATCAAAAACCGCTAAACCAGTCAATATTGGAAAGACTTGAAGCACGTGGGAAGCACAGGGGAGCTCTAAAGTTACCACTCCTGCAGCAGGTGCAAGGCTACCGGTGCGATAACGCACCTGCGCTATTTTTCCAGCTCTTATCATAGCCCCAGCCTTGTGCTTGTTGCACGAGTGGCAACTACTGTGCTTCCCACATGCTCAAATTTTTTCTAAAAATTAATTATTTCGTGGTTTTCGAAGATGCTCAGCAAGTTTCCAACTGAAAATAATCATACAAACAAAGTAAAGAAATCTGTTAAGCTTAGAAACACCCTGTATGTGTTCCCTCGAAAACTTCGAGTGACTTTTAACTAATGAACTCTGTTGATGCTGATGTACTAGGTCAGCGGTTCTCAAACTGTGGTCTGCAGAACCCCCCAGGGGTCCTTGAGAGCATTCATAGGTGTCCACACTAAGTCAAAAACCGCTCTAAAAAAAAAAAAAACCTCCTATGTCATAGCACAAGACCTCTGGGTGGGTCAGGGGGTCCATGACAGCCAAAAGATTGAGAACCGCTGTACTAGGTATTTTCAACATAACAGATGGGCTGAAGGTTTCATCATCTGCAGGTGTTAATATTTATTCTAAATTAAAAAAAAAAGAAAGTATTTTCTTATAATTTTTATTCTTTTTTATTTTCCCAGTCACTCGAATCAGGCACTATGCCCAATACTGGAAGGCGAGTAAAAGGGTTCTGTTGCATAAAGCAGGAGACAAACATGAAGCATTCATTACCGTCCCATTTCTCTAACAAGCATTCTATGTAAAATCCTCGAACAAATCATCTTAGCAAGCTTCTTAAAATCCCAGAAATATTTTATGTCAGCTCAGCATGGCTTCAGGAAGGCATTTTGACTCAACTTGTGTCCTTCACCCATAAACATCTTCATTTCGTCGATTGTAACCCTCAGACTGACTGTTTTTTTTTTAGATTTCTCACAAAGAAGCTTCTTGCCAAGAAGTCTCACCTCTTTCTTGATGAGATTTCTCACCAAGAAGGGTGTTATGAAACATGAAGCAAATATAAAGAATCACAATTTTCTGGAAAAAAAACGGTAAGAACACTAAGTTGTTTGGCAAAAACTTCAAAATGTCTGCAAAAAAATGCAAATCGTCTGGTGAAAACTCAAATTCCTCAGGGGAAATCTTCAAACTCTCAACGTCTGCCAGTGTGTTGGCTTTTCTGGGATGCTCGAGACCATTCTCGGGGGAGCTGGGGAGCCCCTTTTTGAGGAACAACGGTCACACTCACGTCAAGTGACCCTTGTGGTCTTTGCATGTGGCCCCGTTTTTACATGGGCTAAACTCTTTGCTGCAAAAGTTGATTGGCTTCTCGCAGTAGGTTCCTGGAACACCAAGGTGAACAATGCGTGAAAGACACGGGAAAAGCACAGAACAAAATGCACACAGAAATCCGAGTACTGAAAGACCCCAACCTCATTCTCTATGCCCTCTTACATCAAACCGGCGAGGTATTATTACAGTCGCCTCGCAAACTCACAAGACAAATGACACAAATTAATTAGATTTAGATGACTCTATGGCAGTGATTTGTAAACATTTTGGGAGACATACCCCGTGGTAACAAATTCAGCGAAAAACATGAGGACAAGAAAGGGACACAAACACAATTACCAATTAGCCCAATTATCAACCCTAGTCCCTTGGTAAACTTCTGTTATTTAATGTACCCTGACTGTGTAAAAAAAAGAAAGAAAGGACAGCCTATTCTTTATGGTTTCCAACTAAGAAGATATATTAATGCTCAATAATTAATTTGATGACTCAATAGGATACATATATTCCTGCTTTCTGAAGCACAGTTCACTAATTAATTGGTGGTGGTGTAAACAGTTTGAGCCCAGGGTTACCTAAGTGCAGTCTCAAATCTTTCACACTATACTTGGCTGCTCGATGATGTGACGCAGAAAGCTGGTTCAAAGGTATGTGGTAGAAAAGCACGAGAAACTAAACAGCCTTTCACGCAAACTCAGATTCTCTGCACCCAGAATATTGCCAAGCCTCTGCCAACAAAAGCTTTTACCGCCCATCACCACAAACGCTTCTTAGAGGCTCTTGCTCGCACGAAGAAAGGATGAAGAATTGGCTTAGCTTCAAATGCTGGGAACCAAGGTTGAATCAAGAGTTCTAAACCGACTGAAAGGTAATCTACATGTGTCGTTACAAAAATTAATTCGACTATGCTTTCGTGAAGTACCCCTAGGGCTACGAGCAGCACAGCTAGAAATTCCCTGCTCTAGGAACACAACTACATCGTATCACGCCCAAAATGTGGCAAATCGGTCAACATTTTCATGAACTGAGTTCACCCACATACGGTACCTTTACGGAAAGCAGACACAGAAGGAACGCAGGCAAAGACCATGGGCTGTATTTTCTCACAGAAAATTGCACCTTCTTATGATTGCCGACCTTGCATTTGCTTTTCTGGAGTACATGAGGAGTCAATCAAGGAGCAAATCACGAGACACCACTAACATTGGACCAAGAAAGGCAGCTTAGGTAAGTTGGGGGACACAGAGTGTGGTGTGCATATGCTCAGAACGGCACCACGGCAAATTAGCACATGATGAAACAGCATGCAACAAAGCATGGCCAAAACAGCACGCATCGAAATACCATGGCATCAAGACGGCAAAGCAACAAACGATTATGTCTTTGAAGCACGCTGTCTGAACACCACATAATCTATGCATAAAGGGGAGACAAACGGCACATCTCAGTTTGTCCCTTTTTTTCTGTCCCTTCTGTAATGTAAATGCATGTGCTGTTTAACCAAGTTCTAGTTTAATGCATGCTGTGTCGACTGTGCTGTTATCTGGCATGGTGTTTTATTATGTGTCATTTTGTCGCATTCCTGTCCAGAACCTAAAAAAGAATGTTGTTCTTTTCTTGGGTCTGAAAGTGATACTAGTATGTGCCTCATCCTTTATTGGGTTCGTAAATCGCAGTGCTCTCCGTGCACTCTACAGGAAAGTGACGCGGACTTTGTTCATGCATGGTGATCCTTTTTTGGGAGAAATACAGTCTATGCTCATTACAACAGACTTTGTTACAACAGGCATTTGGATATAACATACCGATCTGGGAAGTTAAGTTTGTCTTTCTCTACATACCATTGAGTCAACTTCATATCTGCATACAACATATGTACTTATTTTACAACAGACCGAAATCTTTGTCAAAATCAAGGTCTGTTATAACGAGCTTAGACTGTATGTCAATTCCAGAATAAATTGTGGAGGTTCCAATGCACTTAAGAAATTTGTAATGTATGATGCTTACCAACAAAGCCAGGCTTGCAAATGCAAGAGTAGCCATCAACTGCATCGACACAAGTAGCATTGTTGTCACACTTGTTTTTATAGCAGTCATCTTTGTTGGTCTCACAGCGATCACCTTGAAATCCCACAGGACAATGGCAGCTACAGTAAATGAACAAAAGAAACGCCACCACCAAATGGTCAAGAAAACTGCGCACAATTATTCAATCAATTGTTTCCATATGTTGCTGTGAACAAACATATATCGACAGCTCGAGTGTAACTCAAACGAAAGTCATTCAGAAAGTTTGAATACTACCGAAAGTTTTAATACCAGGTACACTGACACACTATTCCATTGTATATCGGCAAAAATTACCATAGGCTAGAAGCACGAGTCTGTCTAAGTTGCTCTTTCTGACTGCCTGCATCCAGCAAAGAGTGAATTTCAGAATCAATTTGCATTTTATGACTGTAGCAAGCCCACATTTAGAACACATCTATGCCAACTCTTGCATTGAATGTGTTGAAGCAGATGCAAAAGCTGCAATAAACCTTAAGATGGAATGCGCACTTGGGTTTCAGAGCTATACCAGAGGGTGATGCCCAAATGCATCCTGCACTGTGCTCCTGGTCTTTCATCAGCCACTAAGACTTGCCCAAACCCTGAACGACATAAAATTGTCTTGATTAAACTGACAAAGAAACTGGCTAAAGCTATGCACCAGTGCACAGCTGCACACAGTGGAAGGTTGCTGAGAGAGAGGAAACACCAAGGAAAAGGCCTTCGCCACTGGGAAGACCCGAGAAAATGCGGAAACATTTATCTGTTCCCAGATAAATCAGGAGAACTCTTTGAAACATTTATCAATTGAAGCTTCTCAAATCGTATTCATGCAAAATCCAAGGTTGTTTAAACTTGAATGCATAAGTCCCCAAACTGACATTTACACGTCGAGGAAATTTTTTTAAATAAAAAAAAATTAGATCGCTTAGAGACATAGTAGCTGGACTAGCTTTTTAACTACATTTTAGCTCTATCTTTATTGACAGTTGTTTTGTTTTTTAAATGTTTGCACATTCATCCTTGGTATCGCTGTCGGACTCGTGTTAGTGCCGCAGTCAGATGTTCCCAATGGTTGGATCAATCAAAGTAGTGACTATATGTAAAGACGTTTGGAATGCACCATGCACAGTTGCATATCTACTAGCGATGGACCGAATCTGCCGAACTTCAGATTTGGCAAAGTTCGGCACATGCCGCGAACTTTTGAAGGAAAGTTCGACAAAGATTCGGCACAGATTCGGCAAAAATTCGACAAATATTTGCGCACGCGCGAGAACGTGGCGGGGCTATGGATTGCAAATGGACTATGTGCAGTCGTGCAGTTACCATAGTACAGTGTAGTATAACCAGCGATTACGGCTAGGTGTGGAGTAGGCAACATGGTAACTCTGCGTTTGCGAGCGAGTGTGGTTCTCTTCAATATTTTCTGCCTCAAGAACAGAAGATCAACCAGGAATTTACGCAGTCCACTGCGATAGTGGCAAGTGATGCGATACATTCTGGATAACGTGATTTCTATATGACCTTTCCAGTGATGCAACAAGGTAGTTGAAACATTGACTGACAGTAACTTTTAAGCACTCCTCGCAATTATAACAATCCTGTTTTCGGCTCACAAGTACTTTGTGCCAAAACAAAATAATATTGCTTTTTCAGTTAGCGTTATTTCGCGATTTTATGTATCTGCATAAAACTAAACACAGAGCTATCATTGCCGTCTGCTCGTTCGTTGGCGGCAGTTGGCGTCGCGACCGCTTGCGCCATCTCTTGTCTCCCGTGTGAAACGGCGCAGTATTGTTTGAAGACCGGTGGTTTCGCTGCGTTTCCACTGGAGCTAAGCCTTTTTCTTTCTTTATTTTTTACTCAGGTAACTTCGCTCTTTGAAAATTTTACAAAAAAAAACGCACCATCTGTGGGCAACACTGCACAGAGTCATAGCGCGATAGGTTAAGAAACCGAATTTTGCGGTCGATTTAAAGAGCCTGGCCGCTCCTTGAAACACCCAGTAAATCATTAATACTTAAAGGGGCCCTGCAATCATATCTAAACGTCTACCTTTCTTGCGGTTTCCACGTCTCTTGGGGTTCGGGCAAGCCAGCGGGCATGGAGAGAATAACTAAATATCAGTGCACCATATTTTAATTGGACGACACAGAAACCTCCTCCACCTACGGGGGCGACTCGCGGTGCCGAAAGCGCGCAATATGTGAAGTCTTTGGTCCTGGGTTTACTACTGGTCAGAGCTGCTAAAAGCTTCTTTTTATAAGAAATACAAAATATAAGTGGTGCGAACCGTTTCAATTATTTATAAAAGTAGTTTTTGTTCAGTATTTTAAATCAGAAAAGAAACAAGTGCAGTTTATAAAGTACGGGAACAAGAAATGACCAGTCGACATACCCTCCACCAAGCGGTGGAAAAGGCGGCGCATACTAGAAAGGTGTAGTGGGATCAGGCGGTGACGAGCGGTGAGTGTAAAAAGGTCTTGGATGTACACGGCGGCGCTGCGGTCATATACGGACTTGAGGATCCGACCGGTTTCAAGCGTTCTGAAAACCTTCGGCGAGGAGGTTTGGTTTGCGGTTTGGCCGTTTGGCGGTATGGCAGCGCGAAGTGGCTGCTGTTCTGAACTGATCTTTAACCCGTGTTTGCTGTTGTTTGTGGCCAATGAAGTGTCATGCCGAATTAGTGTTTAATCGCGCAGCAAATGCAATGCGAGCCGCCCTGGCTGCACGCTTCATACAGCTTATCCAGAACATGCTTTAGTTGCGCCCTCTCGAGCCGTCCACACGGAGTGCGGCAGCCGTGAGCGCTTGCTGAGCTCACTACCCCTCCTCTAGTTCACGGCCACTCAAGCAACCAAGGATGTCATGAAGGAGGTTATTTTTTGCTTGTTTTTGTAATTTTAATTTGCCTATAACTTTAAAAATAAAGTGAAATTCGAGAAAAGAAAAGTTTCATTAAGTTACCACGTTCAGTGCGCTCAGGTTCGGTGCAAATTAAAAACCATTAAAAAAGTCCTTGCAGGGCCCCTTTAATGACATAGAAACTAGTGAACCATTGACAATTGCCAGTGCAGTTAATACATACTTCCAGTTGGTGTTTATGCCAGATAAACTTGAAATTCTTTCTATCACTAATGATTCACATTTCACAAATATTGGTGACGTAGCTGTGTGTGGTCAGGGTGTTCTTAACCCGATTTTGCATTTAGTTCATAAAAAACGTTTGGGCTCTGATGACACCCATAATTATTTTCTTGTTCAAAACTCTTTTTGAACTAAACAGTTTTTCAAAAACTGTCATCAACTGCCACAGTTCCTTCGTCATGAAAAGTTACAGAAGTCCTTCCATTGTGTAAAGCTCGAAACACAGATATGTATTGTCAGAACTAATATCCTCGACATCCCAATTACACAAATTATTAGAACTCATAATTTGCAAACATATTGTGGAGTTGACTGAAACTGACAATATTTTCTATGATATTTAGCACAATGCTCAGAGTGGGTATGGCAGTAATATTTTACAACTAACTGAATTTGCGCATAATATCAGTCAGCTTTTTAAAATTACTAACCAAGTTGACTCAATAGTTTTTACATACTTATCTAAGCCCTTCGACACAGTTCTTCATTCTCAACTCTTACGCTAGTTTAAAGTTCAAGTAAACAATCCTTCCCTCTTTAATGGCCAGGATATCTAGTTTTTTCTGCTCATAGCTCATCCAAACCTTGTGCTGCAGTTGTGTCACCAGGTGTCCCACAAAGCTCACTTCTCGGACCCCTTATCTTTTTATTACAGATCAACATTAATTTGCTATGTGACATCTCAACAAAAATTTGTCTACGCTGACAGTTGCACCCTTGAGCTTGCCATTAACTCCTGTCGGGATCCCCGGCAAGCTTTGGCGTGTGGTACAACACCCGGGAAATGAGCCTAAATTTCTGAAAAACCGTATCCTTCGTGTCCTTTTCTAAGCACTCGTCCCCTTTCTCGTTCACCTGTTCGTTTGACGACCCCTCCCTGCAAAGAGCGTTTGCAGGACATGCTAATGGTGCGGCGCCCCCACCTGAAGCGGCCCTCTTCCAGGACCTTGCAGGTGCCGTGGTTCTCGCAGGGGCTGCCGTAGCAGGCGTCCACGGGGTGCTGGCAGTTGCGCCCGTGGAAGCCCGGAGGGCAGTCGCACTCATAGTCCCGCAGGGGCACCGGGCGGCAGCTGGCACCGTTCTGGCATGGGAAGGTGTAGCAGGCGTCGCACTTGGCCAGGACGTCCGGCTCCGGTTTGTCTGCCAAGCAAGGCGTGCATCTCAACATACGCCATCAAGCTCCTCACACTGGCACAAAACGTCCGATTTTGGGCTTTATTTTTTGCTCCAAGTCACAGGTTGCAAACTAGGTTCCTAGGGACCCAGGGGTTCACCAAAGTACCCCTCGTGTGTTCCCCGAGCTCCCGAATTTCCTCGACCATCCTTGCCCCTCGGCTTTCCCTAGGGATGGTCCCTGCCCCATAGGGTAAGCAGGTCTGAGCCACCCATTGATACATAACTTTGGACCAAACACTCCCAAAAATGTGCATTATTGTTTGCAAGACTTGAAGGCTACTGCACTGTTTTAGTGCATCAATGCCGAGACCGGGAGGGGTTCCTTGGTTGGGAAGGTTGAGTCTGTGACGTGTGACGCAGCAAAGCTGAACCTGTTGATGGCAAAGCAGCATGAATCTTTCCGAAAAAAGTTGTCCAGTGCCACATGGAACAGCACATCATGATGATATCGAGCAACAGCAAGGTTTTAGGTATATTTTTCAACTTCAGGCATTTTTGTTTTTGAGCATTCTCACCAAATATTTATTCAACTTTTTCCAAATTTGACTATGTTATATCTGCAATCCTGCTTCGAGGTTCTCCATTGCTAAAAATGGGTTTTACATTGGAAGTATAAAACCAGGAGAGTGAAACAAACATTAGTTTATTATATCTTAATATTTGCTATTCCCAATTTTTTTTTATGAATGGGTCTGATGCATTTACGGCCAAAAAAGATCCCAATATTCAACATAATTTTTGAACTTGCCCTCTACAGTGTATCTTTATCTTCATTCGAGCATCCCTTTAAAAAAGGACTAAAGACATCATATTTTTGGGTTGTGTTTTTACAGCGGAGCTGTTCGTTAGTTTCCCCGGGATCGTGTCCGGTACCAAACAAATGTCGACACAACACTCTGGTTGCCGCCGTCGCTCATAGATGGCGGTAGCTGTCCAGAGTGTTGTGTTTGCCGGTCGTCTGCTTGCCGCCGTCGCTCATAGATCGCGGCAACATTTTTTCGGAGGAAGAAGAACGGAATGAGCGGTGATGTGCGCAGCAGTGTGAATGGTTCCACAACTTCCGCGAGGCCGCTGTCGCCTAAAGTTCCACTGCGTCGAGAGCTTCAGATTCCCTTGCGAAAGAAGAGCAGATTGCTCGCCTCGAAAGCCACCGCCGAGAATAGAAGCTACAGCTCCGCTGCTCTTCCTTCCTCACCAGAGTGGAAAGGCTGAAAGTGTTTTTTTATTCTAATACATATAGTAGCCCTGATCATGGAACGCAACCAAGAATACACCAGAATGCTGTAAATACTTTATTATCACGGTATTATTTACTCAGTGGTTTTGGTTTTGCTTGTGGACAACTGGATCTTGGGATGACATTACAGACCAGAAAGCGCAACTATAACAGCAGTCACGTAAGCTCAAAACACTTGGGCACGATCGCGACTTTGTTGCCTCAGTTGACTGCTGCCACACTTGCGCTTTCTGGGCTGTGACATCATCTTGAGATTCCATCTCCTGGCAATCAAAACAAATAACAAGACAGCACATAGTATTTACAATATCTTGGCATATTCTATGCTGTGTTCCATGAGATGTCACATGCATTATCTAGAATAAGAAAATGCGGTCCAAAATCTATGGGTTTTCAAACTGGGTACCCCAGGGTACCCTCATAGATTCCAAATTTCCTCGACAATCCCTGCCCATAAGTTCTAGTTCAAGACTATTTTAGCACGTCCGGGCCACCCACTGATGCGTAGCAACGAGTAAATACTACCTAATACATGCATTATTGTTTACAAGGTCCGTAGGCTTCTGCATGCAGCTTTACTACATCAATGTGCCAAGACTGGGAGGAGTTCCTTAGCTGCTCTTCAGAGCAGGTACGAGTTCCTCGAAGTTGAAAAGTTTGACAACCCCTGCAATGCCGCCATTTGCTGTGATCAAGCTTTCTCAGAATATGTATCAACTCTGGGCCTCCGCGAGAGCAGAAAACAAGGACATAATCTCCAATAAGTTCATCAACTCACCCACACACACAAAGTGGTTGGAGG
Source organism: Ixodes scapularis (assembly GCF_016920785.2). Classification (NCBI taxonomy): domain Eukaryota; kingdom Metazoa; phylum Arthropoda; class Arachnida; order Ixodida; family Ixodidae; genus Ixodes; species Ixodes scapularis. The sequence continues at coordinate 87,660,318 of NW_024609884.1, forward strand.
GGGCCGTGAGAACCAGCTTGTCCTTCATGGACCGAGGCTCCGAGCAGCGTGCGATGCCGGGCTCAATGTAGTCCTTCTTGATCCAGTCCGAGAGCCAGCGCAGGGTGCAGTCGCAGTAGAGTGGGTTGGCGCCCAGCGCTCTGCACGGCACGCCAGTCAGCTCGAGCTCACGGGGCCCGCTGAGCACTCACATGTGGGTGATGGACTGCAGGTCTCGAAAGGTGCCCTCCGGGATCAGGGACACGTCATTTCCATGCAGGGACCTGAATTCCATGCATCCATTCAGAAAATGCACCCTGGCATTTTACCAGATCACTGGCCGATCTCAGGCCCAAAGAGCAAGAAGAATGCAGCACACAATTGGGAGAGCTAGCACCCTGAAGGACCCTTCTTTAGTCTTTCAATAGAAGAGCCGAGAAGACAATGTGGTGCAAGTGTTTGGCTCACAGCAATGAATCGACGTGTCGTTCAGCCACATTCAAATTTTTCCTCGACTGAAAAACCCCAGAGAACAACACAGCTATACTTCGTCTCACCCTATGATGGACTAGGGTCCGAAGGCTGGCAGGTGGAGCACTATACTGACTATACCGCAGAAAAGCTTGCACCGCATTGCAAAAGAGTGTGCGAGAGAAATTCTGATACGAAGAGCACTAATCGTACACATATGGTTTTCTGTTGTGATAGGGTGGTATTTTATATTGGTGAAGTTAACCTACATGGTACTAAGTTTCATAAACATTTATATGCCATATTTTGTAAGCATGTCAACTGTTTGGAGGAGATGGAGGGTGCGCAGGCAACACTTACATAAAGCCGTTTCACCTTGGCCGTGACAATCCAATCCAATCCATCTTTGTGTACCGTACATAGACCCGTATCTCACTTTCGCAACTACATACGCTCCCATGTCAAACACTCGATCTGACTCATCTTAATTTCTTAATGGCCGCTGGTTCTGATACTGGGCTCTCTTCGCCACATTGCTTCCAGACAGTATTTAATCGCTTCAGTAGTCATCAGTAGTAGCAAGTAGACGGAGCCAATGCGAGGCTTCGATAAGCCTCCGCACGACGCGTCTTGGTGCACTGATACGTACGACGGAGCAAATATATCATGTGGTTTCTAACAAGCTCGTGACTGGACCCGGTGGCCTGTAGTATTGGGCTTTAGCCCATCGTAGGATAAGACAGAGTATAACAACAACAAGCAATAGCCAGTTTTTTTTTTCTTTTAGAATTGTAAATAGTGCTAATGTCACATTAGCACTAACTGCATCATGCAGTGTATGGGGGGAACCGAAAAAGAATGAGAATTTCGTTATAGAGGTGGGGTGGGCATTAGTACTAATATTTGCCGGCACATGTTCTACACTACCCTCTGCATCAGTTGGCCATGAGGCGTCGTTGGAAAAAGGTTTATTACATCAGTGTGTTGATTTTCTCAAGCCTCTGTTACCGTCTTCATCCATTTTGTGATGGCAAACGTGAATGAACAATGTGTGTGCATCAAGTTCTGTTTCCTTTGGGAGAAAACTGCAGCAGAAACTGTCACAATGTTTTGAGAGGCTTTTCAAACAACAGCTTTGAGCCAAGCAAGGATTTTCGAAGGATTTTCTTGATCCCAACGTGACAACATGTCGCTTGAAGACCAATAGACCTGGGAGTCCTTCGACTAGGAGAACCAAACAAAACCTTACAAAAATTTGTGATGCAGTAATGTTTGGTCGCTATCGAACAATTGATGAGTTGTTAGCATTGACTGGAATTCCTAGGCGAGTTTATGTCAATGGATTCTGACAGAAGAACTTCACCTGAAACGAGTGAGTGCAAAATTTGTGCCCTGTTTGCTCCCCGAGGATCAGAGAGTCAACCGCTTGGACGTGTGCTGTGAACTGAAGGATTAATTGGAAACTGATCAAAATGGGATTAATAAATTTTCCCACCTTCCATAGTAGTACTTCCCGAACCTTGCCACCTGCGATTGTTTTTTTATTTTCCTGACTGAAAAGGAACTTTATTAACTCTTTCCTGACCACGGGAAAAGCAGCAATTTTCGAAGGATCCGTGCAACCACTTTTATTTTCCTAGCTAATTTGCATATGCAGAAATATGAGACATCAAAGTGTGGCCAATTGGTTGTTCTTTTAAAAGAAACAGAGATTGGTATAATGTGGGGAAAAGATTTTAAAACATAATTTTTTGAAAATACAATGTATGTGCAGAAGGCGTATAAACGCAAAAACTTCTACAGCTATGTCGAATTACTAAACGACAAATAAAAAAAATTCCGAATATACAAAATGTGCCCCACACCCACGGCTACTACTTCTCAAAGTTAGTGTACTCTAACTGACGTTGTCTATTTTTTATTTGTTGGAGAGTTAGCCTCCATAACACATGTGCTTTTCAGCAAAGGAATGCTTATATTGGTAAAACACAGATAGTACACCTCACATCCCCAGCAGAATGCTTTCTTTGTGTTCTATCTTGGTTTTGTCATAGTCTTGACTGCAGTTTCTTCATATTTAGCATTTCTGTCCACCTTGTTGGGAACATAAAATGTGCACGTTGGCTCAAGACAGCATTGGAAATTATAGTGATGCTTAGTGACAACCATCTGTTAAGTGATGCCTGTAACATCATTTAAAGTGTCTTCAGAGCTCTTGACGTCTAAAAATATGCCACAATACAGTTGAATTATGTAAATAATGCTATCTTTGTTACGAAAACTGATGCAAGCAGTTAGCCGTGTTAAACAATTGTGCAACCACCGTTCCCAGGACTATTTATTAAAGCACATTAGCTTGTGATCAAGCTCAAACCTACTTTGAAACCGAAACTACAGTATGGAAATGTTCAAAAAAAATTAATAAAAATTGAAAAAAGAAATTCTCTTTATAAAAAATCTTCATTGAAAAAAACGAAATGAGAACTCGCGTTTATATAGCTTCTCGAAAACAAGTTAAATATTTAGTATGAGTTCACCCACTGCTCACAATGTTCCATTCTACGACCAGTGAATAAATCGTGAGGAAATTTGAATGGAGGCTTGGGCTGATTTCGTAGATTCCAAGTAGTTTGAGTTTATGGCAAAAACAAGCAAGCCTGTTATTAGCGAAAAGCCATAAATGCCTCCTCAAATAGTGCAAGTATTGCTTAGCACCACTTTATCTGCATGTTTGACTGAACTCAATCCATTAGAAGTACAAGTCAAGGCACAGCAAACAAACCAGTGCATTTAAAAATATGCAACTCAATATTCTGATTATCTTCAGAACCAAAAACAACTTTTCACAGTTAAACACATATTTCCAAAGCAAGAGGTGCCTGTAACACTGCCATCAGTTCTTTTTACTAATTACTAATGGCTACATCACATTAATACCTAAATGGCCAAATGCTTCACAACTAGCATATAATATCTACACGGAACAAACCGTACCAGTGACGTCGGCCACGACACAAATCCCATCATTCAAGTTTTGATTGACACTTGCTTCTAAACCTGGTTAATAAAAACATTACAGTTCTCCCGAGAATGTAACCACCGTAAAATATTGGGGGAGCGCCCATCCCACTTTCATTGAAAGCTGGGTTAATCTAGACATAAGCACTTGTGTCAGAAGACTAGCCAATCAATATTTTGTTACAGTGTCACATATATTTTTAATAAAGTAAAAAAATGCAACTGCTTGAAACCGAAACCTGTGTACGGAGGCTGGGAGGAGAGAGTTGCTGCAGGTCACGTGGCTACGATGGTTTAAAAAGCGGAAAGGACTAAGAAGAGAAGGAGGGGACAGGAAAGAGCACTTCTCTTCTTAGTCCTTTGCGCTTGCTTTTTAAACCACCGTCGAGATGTTCAACCAACTAGCCCCCCCAATTAATTTTGGTGCAATTTTTTATCAATCTCTACCCAGTGTTTTTCCGTTCCTCTGCTTCTCGGGCGTGTGAAGCAGACGACGAGAACAAGGACGTTGCATACACCGTTTGTTGTGTGATTGTTTCGCACTTACATCCCTTCCCCTCACTGTTCTGTGCTTGAAGATTGATTGGCCGGTACTACGAACGAGTTCCAAAGTAGCGGTCCCACGTCCGTCGCAACGTAGGTCCATCGTGCGCCACCATAGCGTCATCCAGCCCGCGGTATTTCGCCATAATGAGAATGACATGTACATGCACTTCCTATGATCTGTGCAACATTTTAGAGCGCAGCTCTTAGGGGCCCGTTCCGGGCTTGAGCGGCGTCGGTGTCGGCGTAACCAAGGGCACCCCAAGGTCACGCGACCCCCAAGGTCATCCCAAGGTCACCCCAAGGTCAGGTGACCCCTCCCCCAGGGTCACGTGACCCCCAAGGTAACGTGCCACCCAAAGTCACGTGACCCCGAGGTCACGTGACCCCCCCCCCCTCCCCCCCCGAAGTCACATGACACCCCCCGAGGTCACGTGACCTCCCCGATGACGTCATCATCACTGATGACGTCATCAGTCACTGATGACCTCACCGGCATCCGCATCATCATCATCACTGATGACGTCACCGGCATCCGCATCGTCATCGTCATCATCACGAATGACGTCATCAGTGACGTCACTGATGACGTCACTGACATTCGCATTGTCATCGTCATCATCGCTGATGACGTCATCGGAGTCTGCATCAGCATCGTCACGTGACCCCCAAGGTCACCCCAAGGTCCCGTGACCCCAAGGTCACGTGACCCCCCAGGGTCACATGACCCCTCCCCCAGGTTACTTCACCCCCCCCCCCCGTACCCGTCCCTCCTCCTCCTCAAGAGCTGCGCTCTAATTCGGTATTACAGGGAGTTGTAAACGGCTTTCACTTTTTTTTTTTTCGATAAATGTATTTGCAGCTTGTTGGAAGCCACAAAAAAAGGGGTTCATAATCTTTTCTATTTTTAATAGTGAATGTGTGCCTTAAATAATCCACGACTTTAAATATATTTAGTATGCATCAGTTTGAAAGGCACGTGACCGTAGAAAAGAAACTGAGTGCGCCTGAAACCGGTCAATTCTCGACCGGCAGTTTCTGGGCGTAAAGAATAAGAATTTCGAGCCGTAAATTGTGTTCTGGGTAGTTGGGCTCTTGTTAGTTATTTTCAAATCAAAACCTTGGCATGCATAAATATTTTATCAGTGTCTCTTTAACGCAAAATTTGCAGAATTTCAAAGTCTGGGAAATGTTAATAGTGTGTGCTTGAACGAAGTGGGCGCTTCCACGGTATTTTACGGTAGAATGTAATTTTCTCCAATGTTAAAATTGTAGGGTGCATAAAAAAATGGTTCTAGACTTACAATATTCGCAGGGACTTGAGGCCAATGAAACTGTCACCTTGAATACACTGCAGCTTGTTATAGCTCAAAATTCTGGAAAAGCAGAACACATTTTATTCTCTGTAAATAACCGATGGCTTCAATACTACAGGGCAGACATGGCTTGTGGTAGACTGTCCAGTCGACTTTGGAGCACCCCCAAAATTTGATCAGGCATTCAGAGATTAGCAAGTCTTACACTGAAAGTATTGTTTTAGCTCTCACTTGGGACAAATCTTTTTTACTGGAACATGGGGCTAAACTATGGATGTGCCCCCGTCTTTACCGCCCTGCTTCATTAGGCTTGCCACCTTTCCTCGAAAAGAAAAACCAGCCATTTCAGGGGGGAAGGAGGGGGGTAATTTTGTGAGATTGAACTGGTAAAAAAAAAAAAAGACGCAGTTGTTGACAGCCTTACCTAATTTATACACGGATTCAATTAATTTTGATACAAGCTTCCCAAAGTGAAATAAATTAACACAGATCTATTAATACACCATAGCAAATGTAAGCACATGAATACACAACACTGAACTCAATAACATATATAGACGCATACCATTTAGTCAAAATGAAAGCGCAAAAAATAAATCTCACACCTCTACCCATCCTGTGTAGCAGGTGGAGAACCTATTATTAAAGTTTACACAAAAAATGGCTGCGAATTAAAAAAACATTTCGAGTAAAAATGGCTCTGAGATGCTGAGCATGATGCTAAGCATGCAGATTTCGAGTGCAAATCTATTATTTTCAAAAATCGCTGGTTCTAGAGGTTTTTCTGTAGTGAACGCGGGTATAGACGACAGGCACCGGCACGAGCTTGAAAGCTCACAGCCACTCATGAATTCCTGTAAAGCAAGCTTGTTTTCATACCTCTCAAATCTTATGAATTGCAAAAGGACAGTGTCCTCGGATTCAAAGTGATGTCTTGCTCGCCATTCTCTGATCTTTTTGGTAAATCGGTGAAAGTAAACGCGCCAGACTTTTACGAAAATTATGTCTTATTTGTGACTAAATAAACAATTCCACGCACCAAGATAGAATATGGATATACCTATAAACCCGATAACGTTGATGATCTAAAATATATTTATAACCCCTCCCCCCCCCCAAAAAAAAAAAAGGAAAATTGTGCTTGGATAGTTGAAAAAAACTGGCAAATAAAGGCCGGTTTTAGATACAAACCAACAACCGGCCTTTTATAAAAAAAAAAAAAAAACAAGAAAACGGTTGTGCTGGTCAAAAACTGGGCAGGTGGCAACCCTATGCTTCATACGTGCTCTTTGCCAGTTGCTCTTGTCGTCCGCCACAATATGAAGACAGCTGAACTCTTGACATGTGATGAGACAAAGCAAAACTCGTGGAGCATACAGCAGCCCGAAGTTTCCCGGAAAGAGCCAATTGGTGCAGCTTAACACCACTGTCCAGTGTGATAGCACGGAAAACTACAATATGTATTTATTTTTTAGAATTTTTGCCCTAGTTTCCGCCATGTTCACCATAAATTTTCTCAACTCTTGGAATTTTTGCTTTGTTGCATCCACGGGCCCGCTTCCGACTTTTTAAAGCGATAGCTTTAAGGGTGACAGTTTGCAGGGATTTCGGTGTCAGCATTTGTTGTCTGTCTTCGCAGCGAAGATGGAAAAACCCTTCTTCTCCCCCCTCATGGTGCAAGGAGAGAGAAGTCAGATGTTCCCATTGCCTGCATTGTGCAAAGAGCGAAGAGAGGAGAGCTCTGACGACCTGCCAATAACGGCGCGAGGAGGAGAATGCGTCAGTGGAGGGTCTTCTCCTGTCATCTGCTAACGATTACTGCAAAACAGGTGTTTTCAAACATTCTCACATTATATGAAATCCTACTTTGGCAGTGTCCAGCTGCTATGCGTAATGTTGGAGGGTTTTAGAAACTTCTACTGTGTTCAATTTCACTATAACACCTCTACTTCTCGAACCGAACTCGAAACGTAATATATGTTCTGCAAAAACTCGTCGCCTTGCACCCGCCCCGTTCGTCTGTATGCATCCCCATCTCCGCCTATCGCTGAACATCAACGTAACCCACTCCCTTCACCACTCAACAACACCGGAAAAAGCGTCACCACAGCCGCAGACTCTTCCTGATGGCACTAAGGACATATTTTGTCCCAGGGTCAAGCATGGAGGAACAGCTGGCTTCAACGGCTTGCAACTGGCCTTGCGCCCACACTGACCACCACCGAGAGGCTGCTCGTGCCACACGTACATGGCGACGTGAAGTTCCCGACGTATGACAGCGCGAGGTGGACACGCACACACGGCAACATACAGCTGTCACTTTTACTTCGCACATTGTGGGCAAAAAGGGCACTTTTTTCGTTAAACATGGGTTTTAAGTCATACGAAAAATAGAGCCCAACCAGGGGTATGAAGCAAACATTAGTTTGTTATATCCAATATTTTGCTATTTTCCCAGTGTGCCATAAATGGGTTCTGTTGTAAAGCAAATACACTTCTGATTCCTGTTGATCTTGTTATATATAACCAGTCTCGACTGTAGTATTTGCACAAATACTGCCCGACTGAGTAAACACTGCAATCAAATTTTTGAACCAAATCCTTTTTAAAGGGGTCATACTGCCATACCACAAGTAAATTTTTTACAGGATATTATTCCTTTGATATCTCAGGATTGATATTGGAACTTCTTGGTCTCCTTTCTTTTTTTTGGTAACAACTTTATGCCCTCACAAGCTCACATACCTACTACATTTACCTAAATCTAAGGCAACCTTGAACCTAACACTACCGCCTAAGAACACTCAATACTGAAAAACAAAGTTTTTTTAACGGTTAAGCCTCGACAAAGCAAGTGGTGCCAGGCTTTATTTAAGCGAGCTATTGTCTTTTAAGTTACCCAAATGCCTTGTAAAGGGAGCAAGGTCTGAAAGCCAATAAACAAAATAAACAATGGGTTATATCCGTGCCTGCAGAGGGTGCCAACTAACTCTTTTCCCAAAAAGCACTTTATTATTTTCATTTAAAAAAAAAATAAAAGAAGCGCAGCGAGGATGTTCCCTACCATGACAGAACTGGCAAACAAAGGGGTTCCTTGTCTTGGTTCAGCGCTTGTACAACAGATATATTTTTCTTTCAGAATCTTTTAGTCTTTGCAGTGGGTTTCGGACGTTTGAGTCTTTTCCCGCAGCTGGATTTCAAGATGTTTTCATTCCCCATGTCCTATTGCTTCGACTCTCTCTTCTTTTCCTGTTTTTTTTTTTTTTCAGAGCACAAGCTTTGAGCTATTTGTACACAATTCTAAGACGACTGCTTTAGAAGTGTCTTATACCTTTGGGAAAAAGCTGGTCTTAGATCTGTGTAAACCCTACAGTATCAATCAAACATTTTGAAGAAAGCCACGTGCCGGAAGTGACTTGTACGCCTCCTAAAAAGTAGGAACACAAAGCGGCTAAAGCCTTCTATGAAGATGAGGGTTGTCCATGGTTCAAGTGGGGAACATATAAGTTTAGGAACTACAACTACGTACAATTTGTATGCACAGACATTGGCAAAAGGCATGCTCACAGTGTTGACAACTTGGACAAGTTGGCAAAGATGTTGTTTGGCAAGATGGATATCTGGTTGTTGCTCAGGTCTCTGCACATAGGGCAAAAAAACATGGCACAAATTTCACGGTACAGCAGGCACCTCAGGCAGAGGCTATTTCTGCACACCAAAGGTTTAGGAACACGTCCATTCAATGGCAGAGGGTACTCTACACAGACAAAACACAAGTCAAAATTCTGCGTACAAAAGGAAAAAGTCATGTTTTCTTGACACATTCCTACTAGTATAGGTGGAGAGTTTGACAAAAAAAATACAGTGCTGCAATTCATGACCTTAACAGTAGTAAGTATTGGCTGACAAAACAGAAAAAGCAATACTCTCCAATAAATCCCCCTGTATATTTCAGCTCGGACACATACCGTGGCATTAAAGCCGCCCTGTTTGTCAATGGATACCAGTAGTGCAGGGAGGCTAGGGACACAGTTACAATTATTTTCAGGAACACCACAGGCCTCGCACCACTTAAGTCCCACCCCTTATTCCCCCCCCCGATGGAAGCCAAATCAACCTTTATGACGGGCTGCAGATTGCAGTTTTCTCCGCAAATTTTAGCTCTCTCGTATGATCTGATTGCCGCTGCCCAAGGTCCGACCATCTGTCAACAGGGCCACTGTATGTATGCCAAAGTAATGCCACGCTTTTCCCTGTGCTGCCTTTCGCCACAATTGGTCCGTGCGTTACCGTGGAGCAGGCTTCGTTTTCATGTCAACAGACTGCACCAAGGCTTGCCGAGCATGCTCGGGCAGAAATTGGGCATCGTCTGCTAATACCGCTCCCCTACGATACTTCAACGAAAGACCACCTTCCTGAGGCATGAAGTTTGTGGTGGACTCCATCTCACTCTGTACAAGTTCAACAATCCACGTTTATATTCACACGACCATTCAAGGTTCCAAACTTGAATCAATATATGCTGGAATGAACGAAGTGCTTAAAGCCATAAAATAGCCTGTAGCATTGCATGATTTCTAGCTGCTTCTGGTGTTGTGCATCTAGTACTTTCACCTAGAGCCTATGATGCAAGATAAAATTGTGATTTTTTACACGGATATACAAAGCAGATATTTGATGATTTCCTCTACAAAGGCTAATCATGAGCAGGTATGCTACACATGAAACATTGGTGAAATGTATGACACAAGTTTATTTATCTCTTAAAAATATTGTTGATTGTGGACTGTTCAGACAGCACATGACACCTCAAAACAAAATTAAGTTTGTTCATCCAGCAAAAAAGTTGTCCACTGTGGACTATTAAGCAAGGGACACATTAGCGATGAAAACTGGTGCTGAGCGACAGTTTCCATAGCACGTTGCATGGACACTGTGACGTGGAGCTATGCCATGCCGCCACGTCGCAACATTCATGCAAGCTGCCATGGAAACTGCAGCGTGATGCCCGTTTTCATCGTTCACGTGTCCCCTGCTTTAGTCCCGTTAAACACGCTTCTCTGCAGTGCACCAGTGCCCGGAAAGAAGTGCGCTTAATGGGGACTGTGAGAACAAAAAGTTTGAATTACACAAAAACGCCGTTCAAATAAAGCGGCTTATAAATGCATTGAAAACACAGTGGGTCAGCCCAAATCTTGAAATCTGTTTGAATTAACCGAAAGTATGAAATATCCGAGTTTGAATTATCGCGAGCCTACTGTAGCCAAATCTGCCGTACACAGTGGCTCTATACGTCACAACAGAGGCATTAACGAGATTTGCATCAGTAATTAGTTTTATCACAGTTTTTGTTTTTGTCGTTGACTAGGTGGCCAAATAAGTATTCAGAAAGAAACTATGTTCCCTTATCTGCCAGACTGGGGCCCTTTCATATATCTTTCATACTTATTATTTGCCAGCAGTGTGGTGCAGTTTACGCAATTCAAAGCATTAGCAATCGGAAACATGCCGCATCTACTATATGCCATTTGGTGCTATTATAAGACGAGGGTGGACATGCTGTAATATGTACTAGTAAAGTATAGCTTGTTATATTATGAGGCTTGGATGGAACAGCGCGGATATACGGTCACTCTCACAGGCACCCAAGAAGGAAAAAGATTCGCAGCGCTGCGAGTCTGTTTCCTTCTCGTGTGCCTATGAGAGTGACTGTATGTCTGCGCTGTTCCATCCAAGCATGAATTACCAACTAGCACAAGCATCCATATTATGAGGGTGCTTAATACTGAGTTTAGGAAAACTGATTGTGGAATACTTCATTTAAACCCTTGAGTGAATCACCTACTTAGTTAGGAGTGCTCAAGGGTTTCTATGAGCTGTACTTACATCCTCGTCACCTCCTTCAGCATGTTTATCTCCATAGGAATTGCTGCAATGTCATTCACATCCAGGTACCTGAAGAAAACAAAGAGCAGCTGTCACATCACAGTTGTGAAGCAGTATTCTCGGGCCCTAAGCACCCCAGGGGCAAAACCACAGGGCCAACGTTTTCTCTCATTCATCAAATCACATATCTTCCAGCATATGCTATTGGAATGTAACTGTGAGGCATTGTTTATAGCTAATTAATTGCACATTAAAATATCAGAAATTGTTACATGGATGTGTCCACAAAGATCCATGTATGGCAATGCCATTTGACGACGGTTTTGAGAATTATCTTAAACAAAAACGGTTTCCATCACGTCAGAGGTATTTGCACGATGGTATGTTGACTCGATTGTAGGTTGACCCCTAGATCATTATGTGCCAGCGGAAGAAAAAACACAATTGTATCCATAAACCCATCCTATGACATGTTGTTAGCAAAAATAAATCTTCCTGCATCTTGCAATGATTTAAAGAAAGAAAACTATTTTTAGGTGCCCATAGGTGTGAATTTAGTCCAAACAGAAAGTGCACTGTCGTACTGGTTGCCATTCTGCTTGGCTGCACTTTTTCATACTCGCTTACGCTACACGCACAGACTAAGTCGAAATTAGGAAGAGAAGAAGTAGCAAAATAAGTGCAGAATGGAGCAACGTTGGGTAAAGTTATGGAGGAAATTTGAACTGAAGCAAACCGGAGGGCTTCCGATAGCTCAGTTAATTGACTTGGCTTTGTCCAGGGTGGCATGGTTTAGCTCCAATTAGAGGTCAAACCCCGAGTTTGGGATTTAAAATCCCTACAATCGTGTAAATTTGACACATATGAGATAATGCTTAACTGTGTCGTATACCTAGTAAACATACAAAGAATCCATATCAGCTGTCCATTCAGTAAGATCAAATGTAAAACAAAGGGCATAAAGAGAAAGAGGATAATAAAATGTCAACATTGTTAACATGGGTGTTTCAAATGTTGAGTTTTTTTATTTTGATAATAGCCTCTTTTTTTCTTTTTTTTCTTTCAGCCACTTAGTAAAAAGTTTTAGAGGCAAATAATAGACAGATCTCGCCAAGCATTCGGTGCATGCGTGAGACCACCATAACTTTAGTTCACAGAAGGCAGGCGGCAATGCGCAAGACAGTTTGTGCCGTCTCATGCTCTACACGCGCAGCACTTCAGCAAGGTTGACCGACATGCAGAAAGACCCCCTCAATGCATTGCAGCCGAGGCGGTGTAAAGAAACTGGCTGGCGAGATCGGTCTATTCCAAAAAACATTCAGATGTTAAGGTGAAAGTTTGCAGAAGTCATTGAAAGCTCAACGAGACAGGTTTATCGTAAGCCAGCTTCTGGCATGAGGAACAAAAATGTGTGATTTTAATCTGTTTGGAGTTGAATGCATTTTCAGAAAAAAAAAAGTGCAAGACACCTTACGGTGATCACACTTTAAGAATGGCGATAACTTGGAGCAAAGTTTTGAAACTAGGACAGCAAAGATTGCACGTGCATATCCCATACACTGCTAGACTGATGCATCGGGTGCTACAGATAAGGCAACCTTTCAGCAAAGTCCAGATGTAACGAACTTTCTATCTCAAAGTGACTACAGCTCCCAAAGCAAGGCTCAGTGTCAAAGGGGCCCTCACAGTTCCGTTGTGGTTGCCTGGATGTTTGTGGGAAGCTGCTGCAGGCGCTGACGAGAGCAGTGCACCGCATGTCCCAGGCAGCTGCAGCCACGGGGGCAGTGCTCGTCGAAACCGCAGCCTTCATCAGCGTCTTGAAACAGGACAAGGTGCAGCAACAAGCTTTCACTCAGCTCCCACAAATTAGTGTCCAGGGGATCATCTCAAAACGCACACCAAACACTGGATGATGACATATGCAAATAACAAGTTTAGGTTAGGTTTATGCCTATAGTTTTAGGTTAGGTTTAGGCTAGGTTAATGCTCACGAAACACAGCCTCAACAAAGCAAGTTGGTGCAAGCATGTGGAAAGACTTCTCTCTTCCCACATAGAAAATTAGTCGTCGTAAATTCTTTCGAACAGACTTCTATATCGGAATCACTCCGACTAAAATATGTCTCACAAGGTAACTACTGCAATTATATATATATATTTTTTTTAAAGTGCAACAAAATTATAGAATTTCTTTGCTAGAAAATCAGTGTACAATTTCGCACATATGCTTAATTCACAGATTGTAACAACGCCACTCGCATGTTTATCTCACTCCGTAAACCCGTTAATAAAGAATCACGTAACTTTAATACTAAGAGCTTCAGACATATTTTCGGGTCAACATTAGCATTCAATAGCTCTTCCTTACCATCCCCCATGAAACTCTGGAACAATCTTCCCAATGCCATTGTTTGTATTTCAGATCCAGAAAATTTCCGCTCAGAATTAGTAATCATTTTCATTACATAATTAACAACCATGCTTCAATAGATGAAATGTTTTAGATAATGATATAATATATCCGTGAGTCAAATTTATTTCATGTCTATCTGCTCGTGTTTGATTTACTTGTGTTAAAAGCTCAAGTTAATATGTATAATTGTTCTGTCAATAGGTTGGCAGTGTGTGCACGTCAATTTTTAATCAATCTGTACTCCTTTATTTTTTGTTTTGTTCGTTATTTATCAAGCTGTACAGCCCCCCTCATGTAATGCCAAAAGGCCTCCGAGGTATTTTAAATAAATGAATAAATAAACAAGTGGCCTAATCATGCGGTTTAAAAAATGTTTTTTTGGGAGTTTGGGGAGTTTGGTTGGGTTTGGTTTGGGGAGTTTGGTTGGGTTTGGTTTGGGGAGTTTGGTTGGGTTTGGTTTGGGTTTGGAGAAGGCATTTTCCATTGTCCCAGCTATAAATTTTCACTTGAGATGGTAAACTATAATTTGGGTTCCATGTTTATAGATCCCAGAAAGTAGCCTGCAAGCTAGTTTTCTCAGAATTGGGGGGAAAGGCCAAAAACCCTGATTAGGAGTTGTCTTGAAAGGGGAAACAAGAAAAAGCTTCATGGGAAAAAATCTTTGTCTACAGCTTTATTTTGTTAACCCAGGACACAAACCACACTCAACTGCCTGTGAGGCTGCTTTTCTGTTTCGAAAACAACACCCCCAGGTACTTCTCTTGTCGGTATCGAAACGCCATTCGAGTATTGTCAGGTGTAGTACTCTGGGGGTTGAGCAATCCTGCCACCGGGACGGTAAATGCTAATTTTTTGCCGACACCAAAAATAGGCTCAAAGCAACACCCAAATCCACGGGAAAAAGTAAACCAAAAAGAAAAACCCCTCGAATTCAAAAAGAAATAAAAGAAATAAACACGGAATCCGAGTTAAAATTCAAACTCCCGCACGGCCTCACCTAGTCACCTCCATTATTTTTTGACTCATCATCCACTCGAATGTAACCTCTATGAGAGCCAAAATTGTGCATTGTACATCAGGGACAGGACCCCTCTGAATGGTGTGCAAAGACTTGCGCTACACACTCAACAGTTACAAGCCCAATGTTTTGCTATGAAACTGCACCACCGTGTAACCATTCTACGACTGTCTAGGCAAATCCAGAGCCACTGAATGTCCCCAGAGTACCGAAGCTCTCACACTTCGGTTCAGAGCTGCGTCGCGATGCTTGAATCGACACCCACAATATGGACGCCCCGTGAGACCAATCAAACTGGGCAGGTGAACCCTGCAGAGCCTGCTCGTGAGCAGGAAAACAAGACGCCATTCTCCTTCGGCAGATTACACTATGCGCACCTTGATGGCACAAACCAACATGCCCAGAACCTTCCAACCAGCTGTGTTTTTTTTTGTTGTTAAATGCATGTTTTTTTTTTCAAAAGTTAAGACAAAAACACATCATGAGAATGCTCAATTGGCTCAATTTTTCAAGTCAAGCGGGCACCAAAGACTGCAGTACTCTGGCAGCACTGAGTAGCTCTAGGGAAATCCCGGTCCCTGACCAGAGCAGTGTTCCAGCTGGCTCGAAGGGACATCTTCGAGTGCCACATCCTGCAGGGCGACCGGAGACTGGCAGCGAGGCTTGCCCGTGACCTTGTCTCCCCCGCGCAGCCAGTCCGCCAGCCAGCGCAGGTGGCAACCACAATGCAGTGGATTCCCCAGCAGGTTCCTGCACGAGTGTTGCTGAGTACGGCCACCCGTGAGCACGGCCACCGGACACTCACAGGGTTCTCAGGGAGGTGAGCCGCTCAAAGGCGCTCTGAGCCAGGCAGCGTATCTTGTTGTCGTACAGAGACCTGCGCACAGACGTGCCAGAAAGTTGCAACTTTGGCAAAACGACTACACTACATTAATGTCTAGGGTGATGCATCAATTTCTGCAGCGGCAGTGAGGTAACAGTGACAGCGTGGAACGAGAAGAAGATGAAAGCCGGTGCGTGGTTCGGTGCAGAAAGGGAAGCAATAGAAGAAGGAAGTGGAACGGTCCTGGATCAAGAAGACTTCCAGGCATCGTCAAGGGCACAGGGCCCAAAACTTCAGGCATGTAACTGGTCTTCAAACTCCCAGTGGGCTCTGGTGGAAGTCCTCTTGATTCAGGACCAGTCCACTTTCTCTACTTCTTTTTTTACTACTTTTCTTCGGCCACCGAACCACCCGTCTGCTTTCATCATCATCTACTTTTTCTTCCTCACCATCACTGTTATGTCACTACGGCCCCGAAATCACATCGCCACAATGGCCCGTACTCCCAAATGTCTTTTTGTCCTACTCCAAGTGAAATCGAGTCACATTAAAAAACACCTGCGTTAATATACAACCAAAATCAACTGTTAAAAGGCCAAGCTGCAAAATCTCCTTCAGTGGGCCCGAAAAATTTTCCCTTCCACTTTTTTCATTCATCACAAAGAAAGGAAGGAGGACTGTCATGTTAGAGGACTCAAAAGACTTTAATTTTACTTAATTGCTCGCAGCCAACAAGAATGGGGAAGTCGATAGGTGGGACAGGCTGCACTAAGTTCTTGGTATAGCAAACTCACAATGCTCTGTGCTACCATACTAACCTAGCTACCCGAGGGACTCGTGTAAAAAAATATGTTTTGACCAAGTTTTGAAAAGAGTCATTCTAAAGGCCCGTTCACACTCTTGCAACCGAGTATGACAGAGAGTAACGAGATCTGTTAAAACTTCTTAAAATTTCTTAGGACGAGAGAACACACTGGCACGCTGGCACCATCTATGTGGTGACCCTGGAACTGCATTTCACAAGAGCGAAGGTTTTGCGGGATTTCCGAGGTCAAATGTGCGTAATACCTATGAGAAAGGCTCATTTATAACGTTGACAAAAGTTTTTGAACCAAGAAAGAAAGGGTAATGCACGAGAGAAATAGAAAATATGCCGGACCGCCAAGTTTACACTGCTACCCAATAGATGGCGCCAGTGTGTCCTCTCGTAAGAGGTTTTAAGGAACCCAGTTTTAAGAGGTCGCAAGAGTGTGAACAGGCCTTAAGACACCACTTCAACAGCTGGAATCTTGTGAATCGACATCGCAGATATAAAGGCAGTATAATGGGACAAAAAGAATCTGGCCTTCAAGAACCCATTAAACACCATAGTCTGCAGTAGTGTTCCGTAGAAGAAGGCCACCTTCCTATTAGGAGGCGCATCAGGTAGAGATGTAATCAAACAAAGTACTATATACGTAAAAACACTCCCTAAAAAAAATGCCCCAGGGGGCCAATGAAAGCGCATCTTTGCTTTGTTGTTGAACTGGGATACTCTCTGCCTAAGCAACTGCGCCTCACTGGAACTTGAAGCGAGGTTGTGAAAGGAGACTCACAGGAGACGCACAGTGGTCAAATCTGCAAAGGTGTCGTTGGCGATGAAGCTGAGCTGGTTGGAGCGCAGCATCCTGGAAGAAAGCCATGGAGGTGGACCATGGCAGAGCCGTGCGGAGAGGGTGCACTTACAGCGTCCGCAGGCTGCTCAGGCCCGAGAACATCTTGGGGCGCACCTGGCGCAGCTTGTTCTCCATCAGCAGCCTGCAGAGAGCGTCCAGGGGGACCTAAGAGCATCACCCTGCGGTCCCTCCTGGCACTACGCAGGCTCGGGTACGGGCCCGTTTCTCTGGCAAAAGTGTCTATACCTAATCATTGACAAAAGAAAAGTAAATACACTGTACCAAAACTTTTTATGTACGAAAGGCTAGTGACGTCGCTCCCCACGTCGCAAGGTGCCGTCACCGCAGCAGCTTGCGCGACAGTAACCTTTACCGGGAAACGTATGCAGTGAACGCTTGTTGTTTTGTGCTTGTTTTTTATTGAACCCTAGCAAAAATTCCGATAGAGATTTGTATCGGACCAATAGAGATTTCTATCGGTCCGATAGGAATTTCTATTGGTCCCATAAAAATCTGTATCGGTCCCATAAAAATTTGTATCGGTCCCATAGGAAGTTGAATTGGTCCCATAGGAAATGTGTATCGGTCCCATAGGAGTGCGTATTGGTCCCATAGGAAGTTTTATTGGTCCCATAGGAGTGTGTATCAGTCCCATAAGAGTGTGTATCGGTCCCATAGGAGTGTGTATCGGTCCCATAGGAGTGTCTATCAATCCCATAGGAGTGTGTATCGGTCCCATAAGAGTGTGTATCGGTCCCATAGGAGTGTGTACCGGTCCCATAGGAATGCCTATTGGGCCTATAGAAATTTCGATCGGTCCAATAGGCATTCCTATTGGCCCCATAGAAACTTAGACTGGTCCCATAAGGACTTTATTGGACGGTTAGGAATCTTCATCAGTTAAACCAAAAGTTTTGTTGGCCAAATAGGAATGTTTCCTTGACTAGTGGAAACCTCGAATCATTCAATAGGAATGTACCAATTGTGCATGTCAATATTTGAGCAATAGGAATAAATTAGACATATGTCTGTCAGAATAGTCCGTGTCAGAAATACACCAGCCCATTTGATGCATGTGTTATGTAACCTGGGCTCTGTGATGCAAATATCTATTCCAAGTGCAAAAAAATGTGTCCACTTTAGAACAGCATGCATAAAACTACATCAGTCAAGTTAATTATGTTACGCTTTTTTTTTCCTCAATATTTTCGAATGGCAAAAATGGTTAAAGCCCAGGTTACATAACACAACATCATTGTAAATCAATGGGTTATAAAAATTCATATAATTTTGTAGCTTGAAATAATGCTACAATAAGAGACTCACAAACAGTCATGCACAATTTAGAGGAAAATAGCACAATGAAATGCTTGATTTTCTGAATAAATTTTAGGGCAATATTCTAAATAAAACTTGGGACCCTGGTGCGTCAAAATAATTTACTAATAAAATACTGTAAGGAAAGTGTAAATAAAAGTAATCTCCACGAAAAATAAAGAAAATATCTTGATGGGTTGAAACAAAAAAATCTACTTCCTACTCCATTTCACCCAAAACAAATGGCAAGTCGGTACTAGTCATGATTTACACATTTATTTTATGTGCTTATAACAATAATTAAGTTTGTAAAGACATTTTTATGGCATCCTCCATCGCGATTTGGCCAGTTTCGGTTTCGATTTTGTAAGGAGCTCATATTGTTGAAAAACAGCATGGCTGGGACGAGGACAAAAAGACGAAGAGAACACAGGAAAGCGCCTGTCCTGTGTTCTCTTCGTCTTTTTGTCCTCGTCCCGGTCGCGCTGTCTCTCAACATGAATTCTCACCAACTTGCCCAGTTATCTATTCCTATCGAGCTCGTACTAGTTACAGCACCCCATCGCTAGCGACACCACACTTTTTTTTTTTTCCCCCGACATTGTTTTGTCGTGCGTCGGGTGTGTTTCTGTCAGGGGACGAAAATGCTTTTAGACATGGAAATGTGCTCATTTATTCAAGTTTACCTATCTGTGAAGTCTCCTCTTATGTTGAATATGGTCAAAAAGAGCTTGGAAGACCCACGACGCGACAGTCTAGCGAGCACCTCAACACACTTGGTAAGTATGCTTTTGGTCTTTGTTTGCGTTGTAGACGCGTGGAAGTTTGAACATTAGGGAGTTTCAGAACGACGTCCGCAACCTCGAATAAATAACGTCGTCGCTAGTGCGAATGCGCAGACCCAAAACGAGCATTGGGGCTTGGGCTTTGGGGCCCGTTATTTCTCGGAAATAGCGCGGATACCGAAAATGGCGGCGCCCACGACATTCCGTCGATCGCGTCTTCGACGCCCGCCGCCCGCTTCGGACTGCATGAGTCGCACTTGGCGACCGCGGTTGGTATATCCATAGCGTACAGAAAATGTCATATACCGTTGGATTCAGAGCTCAAAGCTATCAAAGCGCGTGTACTTGCGATCGCGGCAGAAATGTAAATATGCCGGGGTTGTGGATCGGCGTGGCCTCGGAAGTGCAACGGAGCAGCTTGACAGTGACAGAAACATGCGGCATTGAGTATAAAACAACTATAAAAATGTTATTCCAGACGATAAGCTTGTTTAATTTTAAAGATATAACATTCTAACTTCAAAATAAAAGCTATTGTAACATCTTGGTGGCGCTTTAAGTGTGAGATGCTTGCGTTTTGGGTCCCCGGCAGAGAAACGCTTTTGCCGTCCGTAATGCGAGATAAATTAGCGCCCGTTATTCTAAAGCTCCCTATTTTCTCGGCTCACTTTTGCTTGTTAAGCTATTTTTTTAACTAGTTGTGCTTGTTTGCCTGTTCTTATGTTTGGAACTGCGCGTCGCATAGAGAAAAGTTGTCACTCATTCCGGGTGTGGTCCGAGAAAGTGTAGCTTATGTCAACAGAGCACACTTACTAAATTCCTTAATGCTACCTTCAATGCGTTTCTTTAGAAAATGTCTTACTGGTCTAGCAGTGGACTGAAGTGGTCCCACTATAAATTGATTACATTGATCATACTTAATTTCATTTGAAAAGTTTTCCATAGTATTCGGTTCATGCAGAGCCGACCTTTGACCTTTGCAGTCAAAATGGTTCGAAAATAGCCATCTTTATAAAACGCGTGACAGCATGCGACTAGTTTTGAAGTTATGCAAGTGGACTGGATGGTACTGTTAAGCCAAACAGTGCAAACTTCGATCCCCTGACTTTCCCGAATTAATCTGAGTTTATATACCTACTATGTATTTGTTGACCGAACTAAATGAAGCGTTGTTAGGAATCCCACAAACAAAGCTGATATTAATTTTACATTATTTAATTTCAACGTTCTTCAGAAGGTTGATGCTTAATAAGTTTTGAAGGCAGTTAGGCTCATGATGAAGACAGAAAACAAAGAAAATCCAGCCTCTTAATTTTATTTTCTTTAGTCTGAAATTTAAAATGCTCGAGTCATCTATCGAATGGCTTTAGCCTTAATCACTTTCTGTGGTGACATCATCCTCCACCTTTGTCACGCCGCCGATTAACTCTTTTTGTTTGTTCTGCTGCTCATTTCAGGATTTCAAGCAAGAAGTATGCCCTTACGCTCTGGCACCTTCAAGACTCGGTTTGTGACAGTGTTCAGCGTCAAGATGCCCTCATAACAGGAGCAAGTGTACCCCAAGACCCTTTTTTGCATAATAAAATGTATAAAGGCACCACCATACCCTGTGTGCTCATGCGGATGGCCTATATGCCAATGCACAAATAGGCCCATTCACCAATAGGCCCATACGCCAATAGGCCCATACGCCTATAGGCCCGTACGCCTATAGGCCCGTACGCCTATAGGCCCGTACGCCTATAGGCCCGTACGCCTATAGGCCCGTACGCCTATAGGCCCATACGCCTATAGGCCCATACGCCTATAGGCCGATACACCCATAGGTGTCAATAAACCGATAGGCTATGGGAATTCTCTATGGGAATTTTTGCTAGGGAAACTAATGCTGATCTGTATTTTGTATGATACACACTTTTCACTTCAATCGCTGAAGGGTTTTTTTCTGTGAGGACGACAACACGAAAAAATTTCAGAAATCTGACCTGTGAGTCATATACAGCTTCGCTGTAAAATAGGATTATTTTGGAACAAAAAGTTAGGGCACGAACAAGCTGGTGAAAGTTTAACATATTGGACAAAACCTCGAGACTGGGGGAAAAAAGGACAACACAACACAAAGTCTCAAACACAGCTGAAATTTATTGGACAGAATACAGTATTGTGGTTTTATAGGGCACAGGTGTCCGGAAAACTAAAAGGAATGAAAAAGGGGGACAATGAACTTCATTTTCCCGAACACACAAGACAGGGAGAACATTGACCAATAGCCACACTGGTACTGTTCTAACTCAAACAAAAGGGGGGAGGGGGAAGATCTCTTAACCCACTACCGATTCTTCACTGTCAGCGTTGGTAGAAAACTTTGTCTATGAAAGTGCGCCAGAGCTGCAATTCTCAGTAGAAAGACCTGTAAATGACTGCCTGCAGTTTCTAGATATACAGCTAAAAACACGTTCCGGTTTATGTTGGCAGTATGGCAAAAAGAAAGTCAAACCGCTTCATCTTTTCAAAAGTTGTCACTCGAAGAATATCAAGGCTGGCATAGTCAGGAATTCAGTAGATAGTGCACTTAGGAAATCTTGTTCGCACTCCATTGGTTCTGCGCTCCAATGCCTTTTTAACCGTTTCAGTGTGGCAGGTTTTCCCGAGGATTATGTATTCAGACAGTTGTTGTACCGGGTTAATATGAGAAAGAAATGTTCAAAGGTTTGTGAATCTGCCAGGCGTGTTGTTCTCCCTTTCTTCCATCGTATTTCTCATAATCTAAAATCAGCCGGCAACTGTTACGGCATTAGCACTGTGTTCAGAAATGATTTCAAACTAAATCGATTGACCCTGTTCAACTCGGCCAGAACTGGATGTACCAAAAAACAGAGAGAAAAAGATGTTGATTGTGTGTCGGGCGTAGTTTACAAGATTCCTTTTGCCTGTGGGTTATGTTACATTGGACAAACGAAGCGGTGTTTGAATGATCGTTTAGCTGAAAACAAACGTTGTACTAGAAACAAAAATCAGTATTCAGAAATGTCAAAACATGTGTTAGAATGTTATAATTGTGTACCTCTATGGAATTCCACATCGGTTATGTTGACCGAGAGAGAGGATCATAAACACTTAGTGAAAGAGTCCCTCAGTATTATTAGCCACAAAAATGCAGTAAATAGGCCGTCTTTTAATTTGGACACGGAGTTGAAAAGATTTCTGCAAATTCAATTGTTTGAAGGTCACCTTTATATCTGTGTAGGATGTTGTTTGTTCGGGTTTCAGTTTCACCCCTGCCCTTTGTTTTGGGTATGATGAATGTCGGGGGTTGTCCGCTTTTGTCCATGTTCAATCTTTCCCCTAATGGGTCACCATCCTGCAGCCCTTTCTTTTGTGATGTTATCAAGACCTCACCGAGGTGGGTTAAGAGATTTTCCCCCTCCCCCCTTTTGTTTGAGTTAGAACAGTACCGGTGTGGCTATTGGTCAATGTCCTCCCTGTCTTGTGTGTTCGGGAAAAAGAAGTTTATCTTCCCCCTTTTTCATTCCTTTTGGTTTTCTGGGCACCTGTGCCCTATAAAACCACGATATTCTGTCCAATAAATTTCAGCTGTGTTTAAGACTTTGTGTTGTGTTGTCCTTTTTTCCCCCCCAGTCTCGGGGTTTTGTCTAATAGGATATTTTGGCATTTTTCACACAAGTCGGCAGACAATTCCAAGTAAAGACTTGGCCGGTGGAAGCCGAATAAGACTTGCTTGTTTTCCGCAGCCGAGCTTCCACAAAAAACACTTTCTTATGATGTCATTTTAGTAGCAATGTTTTTCTAGGGAGCTGCCTTACCCTTCGCTCTTACTTTGAAACAGTTGCTTAACCTTTTGGAATCATGTGAGTTTTTCACTTGTAGGCCCCTCTAGTCAGAATTAATTTATGCGAAAAAAGATAAAATCAATGAGTGACTTCAAATTCAACTCTTTATATACTACGATCAATATGTTCAATTTGAAATAACTCTGCATTGTCCTGAATCTTTTCATTTGAATTATTTAACTATATACTAGTGATATTTGTGCAGCATATGATACTTTTCAAAGCAAATGCTGGGGTGCAAGCCAAGGTATTGAGTGCAGTTTTTACAGTAGAAAACATTTTCATGTCTTTGCCTTTTAACTTTTCTGTCACTGCAAACTGCGTAGTCTCGAGGCTGCACAGTCCCTAAAACGCAGACGGAGTAAAGGCTGCCATCTTGAATACCCAAAAGCATGCGCAAAATGCCCGTCTGCGCATCTAGAAAAAACAAAAAATGTGTCGTACCTCTTACGGCACCTGTTGGAGGGACAAAAAACTAAGTATGCATAGTTTACATACTCGATAAGAGATGGCACAAGCTGAAATTGTTATGAGGCGCCCGACACTTGACCGCAAAGGAGAAATGGGCCTGTCAAGGGAGCCCCAACACTTGTCCAGAACGGGAACATTTATTTGTCGGGAGATACCCGACATATGACCCCAAACGGTTAAAGGCTAAAACATGGACACTGATTTAAACACGGATTTTTCCTGCCACTGCCAAATATCATTAGTGTAGTTGATGAAGTCGAAGCACTTGCATGAATTAACTAGGTGAAAAATTGTGAAAGCTTGAAATGCTACAGAAGTTCAGAGTACACTCGAAGCTAGACGTCACTTGTTTTCTGCCCCAATGTGGACAAAATATGAATACCAGTATGTATGTCTGTTCTGAGTAAACCAAGCATTGTTCTGCGGCATAAATTTAGCAACATGAATTACGAGAAAGATACTACTTGGAAGGGAAGTAGCACCAGAACCTCGATTGGGTCGATACTTCTGGTCAAGCGTATGAAATGTGATACTCTGGGAAAACTCAGTGGCTCTAGACAAAACCAGGGTCACTAAATATTACACTTTGTAGCTCTGTTTGGAGTGACTCTATGCTCTTTTTGTTAGTTCAATTTTGTGATTACGAAAATGATTATTATAGAACAGTTGAACCTCAATTTAACGAAGTCACCGGGACCTGCTATTTATTTAGTTAAATCGGGAACTTCGTAAAATTGAGGAAGGGAGGCCTCGTACATAGGCTGTGCGGGGAATCCTAATTTGTTGGTCAAATCGGAAAATTTGTAAACTCGGGTTTCGTTAAATCGAAGTTCAATTGTATGTAGGCATGTACAAATAGTGGATTTTGAGTTTGAAGCGAATAGTGGTTTTGGACGAATATTTTCATATTGAATATTGGATAGTTTCTCCAAGCCTTTTGCTACTGCACCATGCTTAAGCGAAAGCCCAGCTGAACTCATGAAGATGGTTCCCAAGCTTACAGTTGTTCATTTCTAAGCTAATTTTAATCTAACTATATTTATGAACTGTGGCCTCAGAAAGTCTAATGCCTACATTGGGATGGCAAGTAAATGACGCATTTGACGTAAAATTGAACCTATTCTGTGTACTCTCGTCCCCAGCCACCTAATAGGCGTATCCGGTATGGGCGATGAAAAAATAATCCAACGTTTCAACCTGCAAATAGGGAAAACATAAAAGGGAGGCAAAACGAGAAAGTGTGACGGTTACATTTATATCCGAAATGCCTTCCATTGGCGTGGCAAAGGCAAAACAATGTTTTCGCCCATACTGGAAGTGACGTCAATTCAAGATGGCAGCGCACTTGCAGAAAAGGTCTATAGAGATGCCCAGCTATACCTAATCGAAGAGATTTATTAGTGTTGGGCAAATATTCAAAATTTCTAATAATAGTCTGGAATAGTACACTATTCAATATTCACTTTGAGATGAACTGCAATATTCATATTTTTCTAAGTGTTGATCGCAGCTTCTCACCGGGCACGGGTGCACTACGGAGAAGCAACACCCGCGGAAGCGAGCTCCGCAGGTGTCGCTTCTCCGCAGTGCATCGGTGCTCGGTAAGAAGCGCACTCAATGGGTTAACGTGCCACGATCAACACTTTGGAAAGTATGAATATCACAATTGAGTGCATGGGAAAAAAGCACTTTCAAAGCAAGATGGTGCACGCACATACCTGGTGTATTCAAAAAGAAATGGGAACTGTGAATGTTAATATCTACATTGGAGAAAAATTTTCAGAAATAAACTGTGGCTGGAATGCAAGTGTATATGTTAAGCAGAGATGCCCTGATAATTTTATGTCAAATCCGTCCTTTACTTGCCAATCCAAGGCATCAAGCTTTCCGAGGTCAGTCCATAAATATACAGAGTGATTCAAAGAGACACCAGGCTCTTTAAATCGACCACAAAATTCAGTTTCTTAACTTATCGCGCTACGACTTTGTGCAGCGTTGCCCACAGATGGTGCATTTTTTTTTGTAAAATTTGTAAAGAGCAAACTTACCTGAGGAAAAAGTAAAGAAAGAAAAAGGCTTAGCTCCTATGGAAACGCAGCGAAGCCACCGGTCTTCAAACAACACGGCGCCGTTTCGCACGGGAGTCAAGAGATGGCACAAGCGATCACGACGCCAACTGCCGCAAACGAACGAGCATACGATGCTGAGAGCCGGCGTCTTTAGCAGACAAGAAACTGCAGTTCCTTGTTGTTACCGAGCCTATTTTTGTTTCTGCGACTGTCGACGCCTGCGGAACGCGTGCCGCTTTTGAGTCGAAAAGAACATCTGCTAAATACGCCGGCTCTCGACGCCGTATGCTCGTTCGTTGGCGGCGTTCATTGCGCCCTCTCTTGTCTACCGTGCGAAATGGCGCCGTGTTGTTTGAAGACTGGTGGCGTCGCTGCGTTTCCATAGGAGCTAAGCCTTTTTCTTTCTTTACTTTTTCCTCAGGTAAGTTTGCTCTTTGCGAATTTCCCCCAAAAAATGCACCATCTGTGGGCAACGCTGCACAAAGTCGTAGCGCGATAGATTAAGAAACTGAATTTTGCGGTCGATTTAAAGAGCCTGGCATCTCCTTGAATCACCCTGTAGTTAGATTAAAAGTAGCAAATGGACAAGTGGAAGTTTGGGAAAAACCTTCACGAATTGAGCTGGGTTTTCGTTTAAGCATGGTGCAACAATATAGTGAAAGGCTTCGAGAATCTATTTGCATTTATAAATATTTTTGCTATATACAAGTATTCTTTTTTCAATCTCGAAGTTTAAAAAAAGGACAATGACTAATGATGAATGCAGTGTTGTCAGGGCACCTCTGCCTAACATTATAGGCATAGTTCAGATTTGAAAATTTTACTGCAATGTAGATTTCAACATTCACAAAGTTTCCATTTCTTTTTTTACACAAAGTGCTGAAAAAAAAAATTTACAGTACAGGGTTTTTTTATTGCAAATTTAAACTATGCATTGCCAAACGCTCATTTTCTGCCCAAACGTAGTGCTAGTGGTCAGAACCAGATGCCAAAGTTTCAGCACTAACCATTATTTTATTCAAAAGTTATAAATAATTTTTTGAAATTTTCAATGGGAAAATGGTGGCCGACAGAGCTCATGAATACATGCTCTATGGCTTCAGTTACCGAAAACAGATGAAAATGGACCCTATTATCCCATTGAAATTTTAAAAAATATCACTTGCAACTATTGAATAAGACAATGATTAGTTCTGAAACTTTAGCATCTGGTTCAGACCGCTAGCACTATATTTGGGCAGAGAATGAGCTTTCAGCGATGCATAGTTTATTTTTGCGGTGAGAAACATAATAAATTTTTTGGGGGGACACGCTGGACGTGTATGCACCGTCCTGCTTTTAAAGTGTGCTTTTCTCCTAAGCACGTGACGACTGCAATATTTATACATTTCGAAGTGCTGACCATGGTGGGTTAGCCCTGTTGAGCACGCTTCTAATCGGCCACCAGTTTGGAGATGCATTCATGCACAGCACTTCAGTACACCACAGCCCCAAGAAAGTGTTGCTGGATGAAAGGCTGATTGGATGTGCAAAAAAGACTATGGCGTGCTCGACAAGTTTTGACAGAAGCTTCTCGACACGGACCCGGGGGAGTACTGGGACCTGCGTCGCGTCAGCCGGGCAAACCTTCTGAGGCTTCTTTCATGCATGAAACCAAGAATCGCGCAACAAAATGAATCAGCGAACGCACAAAACACAATGATGTGCCATCTTTGTTTTGCTTGTCCAAAAACAAAAAAAAAAATGTTGTACTCTTGCCAGTTAAACGCCCCCCTTTTTGAGTCAATAACCCGCCAAAATTTCACGAGAGAATGGGTGCTCGGCCATTTCAGTCCGCGCTTCTGCGGATGAGGCTCGAATCGCAGGAATCGGTGATGTGACGGTCACATGGTACTTGGTTTGCATCTGAATCGGCCATCAAAAGCGGACTCAACGGGGCTAACCTGCCACTTCCAAAAATATGAACATCCCAGTTCAAATCGAAGCAAATATAGAATGGCATATTATTCGAAACTACCTAGCACTATTCAAATATTTGAACATTCGCACAACCCTAATAGTATATAATGCCCCCTGAAGGTCTTTGGAGGCACCGAGCATCCCAGTTCAACACACAAAACATTGGCTAGCTTAGTTTTAGGAAAAACATTGACTTCCCAAAGTAAGAGCAACACATCAGCCATCCAGCCAATGTTACAGCCGTGTTACTAGGCCGAATCCAGGAAATAGAAGCTATACTTTGTTTCACGCCAAGTCCAATCAAGCAGCGCCAAAAGTGTAGGGTCGAGGCATTTCTAATCTTTCTTTGCATGCGCCGGCATCGGCTAAACCAATGAAGTGCAGTGAATACGCTGTGACCTTGCGCTTTTAGTTTGTGTCCGTGTTTCTCCGTGTTCTATATCCTTTGACTGCTCTCCGACATAAAATGAAACAAAGTATAGTTGTATGTACTATGGAGCCAAAATGAAGAAAAGCATGTTTGCTCTGTTCCAAGGTGAGTTCCCAGTGTCCCCAGCCATAAGGGTCTTAAAGACAGGAAAGGAAAAGGAGAGAGATACAGTTCCACAGCGTTCCACTTCAGAAAGAACAGCAATATCCGATCCATGTACCTGGCCTATTGAACCCGAGACAGAGGAATAATAAAAAAAAACGGAGAGAACAATGAAGTCAACATTGTTCTGTTCTTTTTTTATTATTCCTCTGTCTCGGGTTCACGATAGATGTCATTCACCAGCTCACATGCATTTTTTTCTCTTTCTTCCCTATATAAAATCCTGGTTACATGTAATTTGGAAGGTTTGGAACAGCAGTCATTAGCCAAGAGTTTCTAGATAGCAGAAAGAGGGGTAAGATACCTCCTTTTGTGTCGCTAGATTTCATTTTTGGCAATTTTGTTTGAGTATATACTCAAACATTCTGCTGCTGAGGGAAGCGGATAAGTGATAAAATGGGATGAGGGACTTAAATAAGCAAACCGCTCAGCTCAGCAGCAATTCTATCCAAAAGGACCTATAGTGACTGTCAGAAAAAATGCAGTGCAATCGAGTCGCTCGTTTCCTGACACAGTCCCTGGGCAAAGGCAGCCATTATGCCGTGTTTTGAACTGGCACAAGGATAGCAGGTGCCAAAATGTTTGTTTCCAAAAGAGTGCACAGAGCAGAGCAGGAGTTCCACTCACAGATCAGCCAGTTGCTCGGCTCCCAGGAAGGCATTGTCCTCAATGTCAGCAATGGCGTTGTTGCGCAGGTCTCTGGGAAAAACATGGCATCTGAGCTATGTGTCGTCAAGCATGGCTGTAGATGCACTCACAGCTTGATCAGCTTTGGTAGCTTCTTGAATATCCCGCTGTTTCGAACCTTCGTAATGTGGTTGTCATTAAGGCGCCTGCAAAGAAACGGTTTTTATTAGTCCATTGCAAACAGTCCTATCTTTGGTGGATAATTCATATGCATAGTCAGCGTTTAGTTGTTTGGTTTAACCAAAATTGAGATTGAATAATTCATGTTACTTTTGATTGAGGAACAACTTTAAGTCCATTTCACAAACAAGTCCAGTGTCAAGCTGAATCCTTCTAGTCAATGAGGTCATTTGTACCTAGCTGCTAAACTGATTCTGTAGTCTGTTGGATCAGTCTGTGTTAGGCTGCATATCTCCCATTGTCGAGAGGCATGAATTCTCGAACTGGACGAACCCAGGGGTTTTCCTGTGCACTTCCAAGCACCCAAATTCACTCAATCGTCGCTACCCCCAAGTGAAGTGTTGTCCCAGTTAAGCTACCTTGGCCTCTCTGAGTCATGCATTGATGAACAACTATGATGCAGGCATTCTATCTGCCTGCCACTGCATTCTTGAAACAATGTTGAGGTCATTCCTCAGTTGTCGCTCAAAGCAGACAGGTGTTCCTTGAAGCCTCAAAGTCACCTGGTCTAGCTAATTAAATCCTCCAACTGGGTTCATACAATCCTAGGAATCGTGCAAGGACCGCCGAGGTTTCTCAAGTGCCCAAACTCGGTGATTCAATCGTTAAAATATAATTTTGAGCAAAATTGCCACTTCACTGAAGGCATAACTTGCTGGGGGAAAATTTTATGGTGCAAGAAACGACCTGACTGGCACTAACGGCTGCGTCATCTGGCAATGAAGGAATTGTTAGGTTGGGGCCAGCGCAACTCACAGTTCGGTCGTGAATGTGGGCAGGTCACTGGGGATCTCCCGGAGGCTCTTCCGAGAACAGTCGACGATGGTGCCCTCGCAAACGCAGCTTTCCGGGCAGTCCCGATCCACAATGCAGTCTCCAGCCAGTCGGGTCCGGTGTTCCTCTGACCCTGCGAGCGTGCGCAACGGAGAGCTTGGGGCGTCGCGCCTTCCCCCGTCCAACCCAGAGCCACCGTATACGACAGCTTTAGGTGTAACACTACGCTTTCTTGGTGCCGCCTCTCGGCACAAATGGTCGGTCTGTTCCCGTGGTAATAGTCAGGCCTTGCTCGTTTTTCATACTGACTGTGCCAAAAATTGCAAAGGGTTGCCGAGCAAGCTTGTACAGCAATCGGGTGTCGTCCGCTAATCCTGCCTTCCGACAATACTCCATTGGGAAACTTTTTCAACGAGCCAAGCTCGTGGTGGTAAACTTCTTCTTTGTCAAAGTTCAGTTAGCTTTTTTTTTTTTTAATTTGCATCTATACTGATCGCATCACCGTACCGCATCCCTAATTTAAATCGATGCACTCGAACAAATGGTAAAAGGGCACGCTAGGTGCTGCTAAACATCCCATTGCTGCAATATTTTTTGGAATCAAAATGGAGGTCACCAGCGCTGGTGTCATGCGTTTAGTACCTTTGCCAAGTGTCGCTACCCTGGCAGCTCAAGCTGCCACCTATGGGGGCCCCAGCCCAACCTTTGCACTTGAACTTGGAGTCTCCGAGGAGGGTGAGGCGGCGTCGATGCATGCGTTTGGGACTCTCGCACCGAGCGCCGCTCGTCTCCACGGGGTACTGGTGCAGATAGGTGGCCAGCCAGCGCAGGTTGCAGTCGCAGATGAAAGGATTACGTGCCAGGTGCCTGCATGGCACAAACTGCTAGCTTCCAGTTGGCGCCCACAGGCTCCAAACAGGTGTGCTCAAGGTGCCAAAGACAGACTCATGTGGAACCACCATCGTGCAAAATACGAAATGGAACTCCCGGGCACTTGCAGGTGGCACTTACTTTTTAGCTCGGGGATTCTCAAACTCTTCAATCTCGAGAACGCTTCTCTTTTTTGATTGACAGCCGAGAAACCCCTCTTAGTCTCAGCACTGATGCAGTAAAGCAGTTCAGAAGCCGCTTACAAGCAATAATGCAAATACTAGGAAGTGTTTGGCTCATACTAATGCATTGGTGGGTGGCTTAGATCCGCTAAAATAAACTGGGAAAGCACTTCACTCAGGGGCAGGGATATCCGATAAAATTTGGGCCCTTCCATGACAAACTACTCGGGTGCAAGCAAGCACCAGTCGGAGACCCACCAACCTTCCTATTGACCGGGTAATCAGAAAAATTAGCCGTTTGGCTAGTGGTACAGTATAGACCACTCACAACGTAACCGCTTATAGTGCAGGACCGGGTATAACGCGACTTTTTTATACCACCGGTTCTCCTCCCATAGAACTCCATGTAATTATATACCGCTTAAAGGGGCCCTGCAATCATATTTAAGCATCTACCTTTTTTGCGGTTTCCACGTCTCTTGGGGTTCGGGCAAGCCAGCGAGCACGGAGAGAGTAACTAAATATCAGTGCGTCATATTTTAACCGGACGACGCGGAAACCTCCTCCACCGACGAGGGCGACCCGCGGTACCGAAAGCGCGCAAAATGTGACGTCTTTGGTCCTGGGCTTGCCACTGGTCAAAGCCGCTAAGAGCTTTTTTTTAGTCGAGATACAAAATAAAAGTGTCGCGAACAGTTTCAATTATGTATGAAAGTAGTTTTTCTTCACTATCTTAGATCAGAAAAGAAACAAATGCAGTTTAGAAAGTACAGAAACGAGAAATGACCCGTCGACATGCCCGCCACCAAGCGGCGGAAAAAAACGGCGCATACTAGAAAAGGCTAGTGGGATGAGGCTACGACGAACGATGAGCGGAGGAGGGACCCGGATGTATGCGGCGGCGCTGTGGTCGTATACCGGCTCAAGAATCCGACCGGTTCCGAGCGTTCCGAAGGCCTTCGGCGCGGGCTCTGCTGGCGATTTGGCCATTTGGCGGTGCGTCAGCGCGAAGTGGCTCCTGTTCTGAACTGATCTTTACCCTGTGTTTGCTGTCATTTGTGGCCAATGAAGTGTTATGCCGAATTAGTGATTAGTCGCACAGCAAATGCAATGCGAGCTGCCCTGGCCGCCCGCTTCATACAGCGTATCCAACACGTGCTTTAGTGGCGCCCTCTCGAGCCGTCGACACGGAGTGCAGCAGCTGTGTACGCTCGATGAGCTCACTACTCCTCCCACTCCTCCTCTAGTTCAAGGCCACTCAAGCCAGGACCTACGACGTCATGAAGGAGGTTATTTTTTGCTTGTTTTTGTAATTCTAATTTGCCTATAACTTTTAAAATAAAGCGAAATTTGAGAAAAGAAAAGTTGGATTAAGTTACTACGTTCAGTACGCTCAGGTTCAGTGCAAATTAAATACCAGTCAAAAAGTCATTGCAGGGCCCCTTTAAAGTGCAGGTGCGCGAAGGGAAATACCGGTTATAGTGCGGTTTTCGGAACAGCCCAACGACCGCGCCGACTGACCGACGCAGAGAGCACGCTTCCCTGTGCGACACTAGATAACGGCGCGAGCCGCAAGCGGCACTCGCGGGGCAAGGAGGTTGCTCGAAGAAGCGGGGAGAAGAGAAGAGAGAGGCTTCAGTTGCCATAGCGATGGAGGGACGCATGCACGTGTCGTTCACATGCGTGCGTCCCTCCGCTGCGTTGGAAACAACCGCAACGGCAGACCAATCGCAGGTCGAGGAGAAGTGTTCGTTTGCGGCCGGCTGCTTCTATCCGCAAACATGGCGTCGGTTTTGATCGTCGACGTAGAAGGCGCGGTAGAAGCTCACCGTTCCGCGTAAAAGCGCTATCCTTGACTGTGAATTTTCGTTGTGTGTCGCTATGATAACCCAGCACGTACTAGAAGGGAAGATCCACCTACTCGTGCGGTGATGTTGTGGCGGCACTCTCAAGACGGCAGAAACGCCCGTGTCGTCGTGTTTGTTTACTTCGACTACAGTGGTGCTTTCTAAGCATTTGTGTTTTCGAACATCGCCCGGATTTCTTATTTGGAGCATTTCATGCCTGTGCTCAAGTTGAAGGTATTATTGGCGCGTACCGTATAAAGGATGCGAATTTTCACGCGTTTTCATCGCCGGAGAAAAGTGATTAGGGTTAGCAATCTTGAACGCTCGCAACGTCCGTCCGCAGCCCGCGATGCCGTTAAAAGGCTGCGCCAGGCAAAAGTCGCTCATTTCTTTCAAAATGTGTGACATACTTGAGAGAGAAGTGTACTAGTCTGGTGAAATAAAGAAACTAAGCTTTATTTTTCATTGAACATAAAATAAATTCTTTTACAAAGGCAAGTTGTCTGAGGGCATGCATTTTGGCCTGAAAAATGGATGTTTTGGTTATAGCGCGGTACCGCTTATAGTGCGGATTTTCGCGACTCCCGCGACATACGTTATATGCGGTCTACACTGTATTTTTAACAAGTTCCTCACACAATCCAAACGCTGACACAAAAGGGTGACAGCAGGCCAGAAAAAGTATGCTTTAATATTTTGGTGTTATGCTGCCGAGATATTTCTCTCTCGTTTGGAGGAAACCGACAGGGTGGGATTGACCGAGCGTGAATGGCACCGTAGCTTCTCAAACAAAACATGAAGGCGGCCGAAGCTTGTGTAAAGAAAAATTGGCAGCGACCTTTATCACCAAAGTTCTATAATGCATAAAATGCAGCATTTCGAGAGTGATCGTTTAAATGTGTTAACAAGACATTAAACAGTGATTTGAGGAAGTAAAGAAAAAAAGCTATGTTTTTATAAATTTTTCCGCCAAATTTAGTGGTGAAACTAAGAGTTATATAGGTTATGTGACATCATTTTCCACACCAAATTTAGCAGGGAAACTGTACTGATGCATAGGTCATGTGACGTCAACCTTTCCAGTGGGTAAACAGACTTGGTGCATATTAGGGGTGTCGCGAACCGGCCGCGGTTCGAGTTCGACCAGGTTAGACTTTTTCGAACTTTTAGTGGAAAGTTCGTCGAACCTTGTATTGAGGTTCGACTCGTGTGCGCATGCGCGACAGGCTGGCCAGTTGGCTTCGGATTGGATGGTAATGGCTAAGAGATGAATTAAGTGCAGCGCTGATCGGCTATTTCAGTCAATACAGTACTAAAATTTAAGTTATTAACTTCTTCAGTGAATAGAATTAGTTTCTTTTAATTGCAGTTGTTCACACAATAAAATAACCCTTTGCATAAAAAAAAAATTCTCCAAACCTAGACATGCTTGTATCAAGGTCTGGCCACACTGTCCACAAAGTCGAACCGGTTCGACCCAGTCGAACCCCGAAAGTTCGACCAAAAAATCTGGTTTGACAAAAGTTCGCGACACCCCTAGTGCATATAGGTCTCGACGTCAGTTTCCTCGCTAAAATTAGCATCAAGACTGAATTGATGTGTAGGCCATGAAACGTCAGGTCACATAATGTTCATTTCCCCCCTAAATTTAGCAGGAAATGCACTAACAAATGGACAGACACAAGTTTGGAATTGGAAGGGGGGGGGGGGGGGGGTCCATTAGAAAGCCTTTCATGCTTTAAAAAAACCTGAAGAAGTTACTACTTCTCTGTGGTCTCAAAGTGGCAGCCAAGACGGATCAATGGTAGAGCCCGAGGCTTTAACCCCTTAACTGCTTTTAGTTTTGGGAAATTTCTGACCTTCAACTGCTTAATTGTTGTCTTCAAAATTACATGTGTTGCCTTCAAAATCAAGTTTCTAATTACAAAAAAATGGGAGCAACATTTTAAAGTTCAGTGCTGCCATCTGTTGGCAAAGCCTCAAACTTAGCCATGAGCGAGCCTGGTTCGTCCAAAACAGTTCAGTGCGTGAACCGGGGAAATCAGATGAGCTACACTCGTAAACATATAGCATTAAAACAGTGCAAAAAAAAAAAAAAAATGACCGCATCTCCATATGGTGAATGATGTTGATTGGGGCGAAGCTCTGGTGGTGTTGATGATACTGATTTTGCTCACAGGTAGTGCTGATGGTGCTGATATTTTTATTTTCATAGGTAGTGCTGAGTTCTGGGTTGTGTTTCTACTTCATTATTACTGCTTTATGGTCGGTGAAATGCAGAGCCTGTGGTTCTTCTAGCGGATCAGCTTGGATCCGCTAGAAGTCATGGGAACGCATCTCCACCGGGTAAGTCAACGGTTTATGTCAGAAAGAGAATGTGTGGTATGCAACGTGGTTATATACGCACTTGAGCATTTGACTGCAGCGCCCTCTCATCTATAAACGTTGAGCCAATGCATGCAAAGTTTAACGCGATTATATACGCATTTCACCGCAGTGCCCTCTTCTGTATAGACGTTGAGCGGCTACATGCAACGTTTCATCCATGACAGAAACCCCAGCTCTTGAGTTACTACCACATCTCAAAGCCCCCTACTCGTCCCGCAGTCGTGGCCGAGTGGTTAAGGCGATGGACTAGAAATCCATTGGGTCTCCCCGCACATGTTCGAATCCTGTCGACTGCGCAAACATTTTTTCTTTTTTTAAGAAGACAAATGGGATGGCAATCGATGTGAGCACGTACACTGGACAAGGCTAGACCCTAAGGAGCTTCGCCCCTAAAAAACACAAAGTAGAAGAAGGACACAAACCATTCAGGACGAGCTATACTCATCCTGAATGGTTTGGGGGCAACTGCACGTTGACAAGCTAGGCTCGTCCAAAACAATTAAGAGGTTAAGCCCGTGGAGGTGTAGCCGATCCAGCCAGGACAAAACTGTGAAATGCTTACATTGTACATCTTGCAAAGTGATTCTGCCATTTCTTGCTACAAAAAGTACACTGAATGTATACTTCACTCGTAAGTTCAATACCCTACTCCTTTTCCGAATGAACCTTGGAAGCATAGAGTGGCTTAAATCAAATATAAGCTCTTCATCCTATGAGTCTCCAGTGCTGATAAATTCTTCATTTCAGAAATTCAGCAAGAATAGCTTTATCAATGATTTATTTTATCTACCTCGTCCAGAATGCTTCCTCCATTTCAACATGTGATGCCTTTTGTTTTTATTATTTTGCTTTAACTCATTGATCTCTATGATGATTTTCACAAAGACCAGTGCTTCGACCCCTTTGGATCTCTTTTCTCCGCTGTCGTCTCCCCCTTTAGCTTTTTTAGTCTGATTCTACTGCTTTCTTTGCGTTCCAATGTCGTCTGGGCCCCCTTTCCTTTGTTTTCCTGCTTGCCTCTGCATCTAAACCAGCAGTGGAAGGTCACATTGCAATAACGTTGTCCTCTCCCACTCAATCCCCACCCCTAGACCCTACAGAGCCTTGCCTATCCGCTCTCTCCCTTGCCCCATTCCGTCTGCCCTCTACACTGACCAATAATGAGCTGGCTGCTGCCCTGAGACTACCAGAAACTTTCTTTCCAAAAAACACTGCAGCTTCTAGTTTCTGAATGACAGAAATGTCAGGATTGCGACACGCTTGTTTATATTTTTCACAGGGTGCAGGATGGCAGTGTTTAAAGGACAGCCTAGAAGAACTTGTGGTAAGTTTGTAGACCAGACTAAAAGGTAGCACCTTTCACTTACCCTTCTAATTATGATACATCATTACCAAAATGATAAAACTATTATCGACAAAACTAAACCAAGAAACAAGACGACATAACATTTGGGAGGAACAGTAAGGTCATTCCTTCTCAGGCTCTTAAAAAAAATGCTTAAAAGATTGTTATTATGAATAGAAAGGGCTATTCATGAAAATGCGGAGAAATGAAACTTCTTCTTTTAATTTCAAGCTCCAGAGGGTACCTCTAAGTCTCAGATATATAGCAAAAGAAATTTTCCATTTTCTGCCTTTCCTATACCGGGTGTTTCACTAAACATCGGCCAAACTTTTCCTGCAAATTCTATGCATCACTCACTGCCGCTGAGGGGGCAATTTATTGCAGTACATAGCACTTCAGATAATTAAACCCTTAAATAGTTTTGAATAATTTTTTTTTTTTCTATAACCAAAAAATCAGTTATTCAGTTGGAATGGTTCCAATTATTCAATTGGAACCATATAAACGTATGGTTCCAATGGGTGTAGGACAAAATGGTCCCAGATAAAAAGGCCCCAGGCAAAATGGTCTCAGAAAAAATAGTCCCGGACGATATGTAAACCCGGATAAAACGGTCCCAAGTGATTTTTTTATACTTCGGGCACTCTTTAATAGTTTTAGTGAACTGCTACTTTGAAGCTTTTTTCAACACACATGTAATGTATATGTAGTTTTGAGGTATTTAAGATTTTCGGTATACTATATATTTTAGAAAACACCTAAACGAGTTCATAAGCTCATTAAATATTTATTCTCGCTTACTCGGCTCTATGGCTCCTATTCGCATAAGTCAGAGCCCTGCACAAAGCTGGGGCCTAGAAGTCGCTAGATACTACGTGTAGACTACAAGCAGGAGGTCGCGATGCGCACATTGCGCTTGATTGGGCGTGCCGGTGATAGCGTATACAAAAAGATAGGCAAATGTTAGTGAATTTTGTTTTCAACACTGTCCTATCAGCTCGTAGTGTGGGCTGCATTTTTACATTAGTGAACCTATACTCCATTTTTTGCTTAGTATACAAAGCTAGTGGCGCGAGCACGTGGCTTCATCTATGGTTTGGTTTGCACGAGAACACATGCAAATGATCAACAAGATCAAGCCCCATGCTCGCGCCAGCAACTTTGACAATGTTGTATTTAAAGAAGCTGTGCAACAATTTCAGGGCTTTGCTTAAATTATTGTGGAAGTTGATGCCTGACACTTCTGAAGTGAACTACAAAAAACAGATTTTGCCTAGATACCCTAGTTTTTATTTAAAAAAAAAATGAAAGCCGTTTACAACTAACTCCCTGTAACGCCGAAATAGAGCGCAGCTTTTGAGGAGGAGGAGGGAAGGGTACTGGGGGGGGGGGGGGGTCAGTTGACCTCGGAAGGGGGGGGGGGGTCACGTGGCCTGGGAGATCACGTGACCTCGGGGGGGGGTTACGTGACCAGGGGGGTCACGTGACGCTGACGTCATCCGTGACGATGACGATGACGATGTGGATGCCGATGATGTCATTGGCATCCGCATCGTCATCGTCATCGTCATCATCACTAATGACGTCATCAGTGACGCATCCGCATCGTCATCGTCATCATCACTGATGACGTCATCGTCACGTGACCCCCCCTAGGTCCCCCCGAAGGAACCCGAGGTCCTCCCGAAGGAGCCCGAGGTCCTCCCGAGGCCCACCCGAAGGAACCCGAGGTCCTCCCGAAGGATCCCGAGGTCCTCTTGAGGTCCTCCCGAAGGAACCCGAGATCCTTCGGGAGGACCTCGGGTTCCTTCGGGAAAATTTACCCATAATGCACCGCGCGGTTACGCCGACGGCGACGGCGACGCCGCTCAAGCCGGAAACAGGCGCCTAAGAGCTGCGCTCTAAAATGAAAAAGATCCAGGTTTTTGCCGCCTCTCAAGCCGGGTCACATGCGCAGTGACGTTGAGGGGGTAGGCGCGGAGTTCCGGAAAAGTTCTCTCTTTAGAGCCATCAGTGAGCAGCGAGAACTCATCCGCTCGCGACCGCGTGACCTGGTGCTGGCGGGTGCAGCGCGAACAATATGGTGAAAGGAGGAAAGTTTCATCCGGGTCCGCACATACCCGTCCGGCCCTGTCCCCCTCCCCCTCCGGTTTCTGGCGGCTGTTTGCGGTAGCAGACAGAGCTGACGGTTTTGTGGACCTAGGATAGATAGCGCCACTAAAACTTCGTATAATAAAAGTTTGTCGATGATACCAGGTTTTTGACGCATTTATATATATGTTGGAACAACAAGATTTATAGAAAAGTTACCTTTTATTAAGCAGGTATTCGCACAACTTGCTATCTTTCTACAAGATTTCTCATTGACATCACGCCGTGTGTTTCTCATGGCCACCGCTCGCGGCTGCAGGTCGGGAAATATTGTAAGTTTTGCCTCGCTATTATGTGGCGGAATCGCAACATTTCGATGAAAGGAGGCGTGTTTTCTGTCATATGTGACAAGGTGAACAATATCAAAAGCAAAAGATGCCAATTCTTTTAACGTTAAAATCGTTGCACAGCTCCTTTAAGTATGAAACGGGGTATAGTAGAGGTGTGAGATTAAAATAGATGCAGCTTGTGAAAGTATTTTCTTAAATTGCGAATTAGTACAATAGAGTAGAAAGAAACTGCATGTACACTATGAATCAAAGAGATTATTATGCACATACCAGACATTTGTAATGGCGTGCTATGGACACATTATTCCATGTATGTACTTGTATATAATTACTTCTATATTATATTTTTTCTTTTCTTGGCTCAGCTACTGGTGCGCAAGGTGTTTTAAATGGAATGTATGAACTTTAAAATGGTTAAAATGTCATAACTGAGGTATTCAGTAATACAGTCTCTTGTCTCTGTTCTATTTGAATTTAGTAGTACAAACAATTGACTAACCTCAGAAGAGCTAGCAAACTAGTTTGCTGCAAACTTTACCTGGAACCATTTTGACTGGGACCATTTTGTCCGGGACCATTTTGTCCTGAACTATTTTGTCTGGGACCACTTTGTCCGGATCTCGGTTCCAATTAGACACTTAATGAGTGTCATCGAAAACCACCAAATCACTAAATTTGAGAAAGACTCGGAGCATGTGGGAAGCATGGTGGTGGGCAAAAGTTTGCGGACAGACAGCCTCAAGAAAAAGCACAGTCAATTAAGATTCCTTGCCTTGAGAACGGTTTCTCTTGAAACTGCCTTAGAAGACAGACTGCTTTCATTTCAAGCAAGCTGAGTCTGACCTCTGTCAGTGTCGTCAACATCAACCACATTCTGACTGCCCTTGAACTAGCTCCTTCATAGCTTGTGGTACTGCTCTGACCTACAGCTACAGATTAGCTAAGTATAGTGACTTGGAAATAAAACCCATATAACAAAAGAGTGTTGCGATGATGAGGAATTTTTCATAGTCTCACAGTGTTTGGATATTCTGCAGGGATGCAAAGGTGCCGGGAGCCAATGACTGAATGTTGTTGTCATAGAGAGATCTGTAAGAGAAAGACAAATTTCAGATGCCATGGGTGCCAGTAGTTTTTCATGAATGATGTGAAAATTAATAAGTGAGAAAATAATTGGTTTATTTACAGACCTGCCAGCACTGGAACACAGAATAACAGACAGCCTAGAGAATGGGGTGATTAGTGGGAGGCTATGATTGAGAAGAACATAAATGAAAACAGCAGGCAAAATCAGTCTTTTCCTTATTGTAGCGATACCTGAGTCAGCTACTGGCAGCTTCAAGACATGTTACACATGGAAATCCTGACATTTTACACGAAAGTAGCTTAATCTCTCACAATTTAAGTTGTGCAAATTTAGTGATCTGAACAATGTTGCAAAACCTAGATCATGTGAATATATCACCTCATGATGACATGTATCATTTAACCACAGCTAGCGGGAACACGGGAGCATGTGACATCGGGTATTATCATTTGGGGCACTGCCCGAATGAGTACCACACGCAAGTGGTTACCATCATTCTTCCACAAATGTTTTTATTCCAGGGAATACTCTTCCCAGTGAGGCACAGCTGACAGGCACCAAAAAAAAAAAACAACCTCGAGGAGCTACCTCTGGGCTCTTTCAACTCTTTAAGAACTACACCCACTTCAGATGAGTGGAGAGTTCTTGATCTGCAAACCTGGCATTGCACTACGAAGAATGGCAAACCAGATCCCAATCCAGGGGCTGTCCCGATAAAGGGCAGTCGGAACTTGGGATTTCGTATAAAACCAATGTGACACCTGCGCCAAATCTGAGACTGGCAATCTTATGTGAAATGCTAAGGTTGCAGTCACTGATCTCTACTATAGGGGGGCTGGATGGCGCATAGCTGCTCTCCGAGCCTGGTGCAGGTGAAGTCACCGGAAGTTTGATGCTTGTCTTGGAAGTCGGGTGTCTGCTGGGCTTCATAGTGTATTCAGTCTATGTTTTGGTTCATGCTTTCTTGTGCTTTTGGATGGGTCTCAATAATCCCGCTTTGATTTAAATCCCGCTTTGATTTAAATCCCGATAATAAGGTCTTGATTAACTAGAGTCTCAAAATGTACACACCGGATGGCTTTTGAGGAGACTTCTCAGGTCTGCATGCGTGGTTACTGCTAATTTCAATTCCCCAGGAATTGAAATTAGGGGTGGGTGTCTAAATTTTTATGCTTAGGCGGAAGGTTAGAGGGGGGAGGGGCGGCGGCATTGGGAATAGAGGAGTTGTTGCGAATTAAGGGGGTGCCTTCAGAAAAACAAAGGGGGATGTACACCCCCCCTAGGGGGAGTGTAGGGAAATCACTGGTTACTGCATAACAAGCAGGCTCTCTTGATATGACAATAAAAACTTCAGTGCCATGAACCAGCACTCGGGAGAGTTGAAAAGACTGTCAAGTGCTCGCTTCTGGGACAAGCCGCTTACTTCCGGTGGCTTCATACCTGTCTGCTCAATGCACCATCCAGCCCCCTAGTGGAGATCAGTAGTTGCATTCACAAACTGCGCAGAATGAAAATTGCTCGACTTTTCTTCATTCCATAATATACCGAAATTCTGCTGTGCACTGCTTAAGTCAAAACATTTCAAGATACTTTTTCTGAGACCGCTTTTTGCCGAGAGTCATGGCTGATGGTAAACAAGGCAAACACGATGAACAAAGAACATGAAAGCTGAAACGCGAGCTGAATGAATAGTGGTATAGTGAACTAAGAGGGGGTGGTTTGACAATTGCTTGCTTTACCCACTGAGCAAGAGTGGTCCTGCGATTGACATTATAGGGCAGAGTATTACCTGCAAGTCGAGAGTAGCGCCACAAATGTCACAATGCCATCGTGTGCTCATGGTAAGCCCACTTACTAGGAGCACAGGAAGGCACTGCCGTCAAATTAGCGATGATAATTCCCTCCATATGCTGAATCACGAGACCGCTCTCACCTGCGCAATCGTTCACACCTCCCCCTTTTAGCCTACCATACTTGGGGCTCTGATAGGAACCATACGCTGCACGAAGCATCGTCACCAAAAATAAAATTAGCTCTGGAAAAGCGAGTCTCACTCTGTCAACTTACACACTGTATGCAAACATGGAAATGTGAAAATAATTATAAAATTAAAATAAAAAAATGAATAGTATGTTCTCACCCGAGTTTCAAAGTATTCTGACTTGAATCTTCTTGCTCTGAGTGATGCTGCATTATTGCATGCTGTCTCATATTGCTTTTCATATGTCCAGAAGCTCAACTTATTTCGAGACATAAGACACCTTGTTGCAAGCTGTCTGAATACCTGTCTGGTCCTATTTCATGCAAAATTATCAAATTGAGGACTGCAACAGAAGAAAGAATGCAACTAGTGGCAACGCCGGTTCCTGTATGTCAATTAACAGCTAACAGTATGTCAGCAGTTGAGACGCGTGTGTTTGTCCCTTTCTTCTCATCCGTTCATCTCCGGTTTAACTAGTGTGTAAGATATCCTGTTCCAGGAGATGTTGGAGTGCACATGAACAGCAGAAATAAAGTGCCATTACCAGCTGAAGAAAGACAGCAAAAAGCGCTGCAATACACTTACAGCAGATTCAAGTTGTGAAGATCTCGGAACATATCCTTCCTGATGCATGATATGCTGTTGGCATTGAGAAGCCTGCAAATATGAGCAGGCTATTATTAAAGGCCAACTTCAATAAAAAAAAAACATTATTTCAGCTCCCATAAATCGTCAACCTGCCTGCCTGCAAATACCTGCAAATGCAAGGCATACAAGACAAAGAATACAATACCAATGTGAATCTCCAAAAATTTTAGTTTCAAGCACCCAGTGGAATTGCTGTGATCTCATCTGAAGACATTCCTCTGCCATCCCCAACCAAGGTGGCTATAGATCAGGGGTGGCCAGGCTGGCCTGGCCTAAGAGCCGCAAACAAAACCATGGAACTTCTGAGAGCCGCGGGGGGGGGGGGGGGGGGCAAACTTAATTTTTGTTCAGAGTCTGACTGTACGTATGGGGGCATAAGGCTGTAC
Source organism: Ixodes scapularis (assembly GCF_016920785.2). NCBI lineage: Eukaryota > Metazoa > Arthropoda > Arachnida > Ixodida > Ixodidae > Ixodes > Ixodes scapularis. The sequence goes on from NW_024609884.1 coordinate 87,703,299, forward strand.
GACTGTACGTATGGGAGTAAAAGGCTGTCAAACTGCAAGCTGCAGTGTGCTTTATTCTGAAATCTCTTTATTTTCCTGGGGAAACGCGGAAAGGGGCGAAGGGGGGGGGGGGGGGGGGTTGCCCCTTACGAGGAATCCGCGAGCCGCACTTGGACCAGGAAAGAGCCGCATGCGGCCCGCGAGCCACGGTTTGGCCACCCCTGCTATAGATAGTCACTAGTCAGCACTCCTCCTTCGAGAATGCACTGCATCTTCCTATGACACAGGCTTGGACAAACATATTAAAATACAAATGCAAAATTAATAATAAAAAAAAAAACTCGAGGTACACCTACGCACTTCTTATGAGTTGTGAATGCGAAAGCATGTACGTCATTCTTTTGCTCCCTTATTTCGTCTGCAGCATATTTGCGTTGATGGCAGAGCGGCATACACTGCCAGCGAGAAGAGGGCCCCTTTCCTCGCTGCTCTGACTTTGGACGTTTTGGGTGAGCGGCGCGCTGACGGATATGCAGCGCCATGGGGTGGCAGTCGTTGAAACTGACGCGCAACGGCCAATGGGAACCTCGTCGACGCGTGCCAGCCAATAAGACTGAAGCCAAAGATCCATCAGCTTTACTCCGCTCCTTTGGGATCAGGGTTAGGTGCCATTGGCTAGCTTTTTGCGTGGTCTCATAGCTGGGAGCTGGCTTCACTCGAAGAAAGGATTTAAGGTGCCGTTTGGCGCGGTTTCAAAGCTGATGACGTTGGCTCGCTTCATGAGACAGTTAATGTTTTCGCATTAAAACAAACTGGAAATACATGGGGTGGCACAAACATCTGGATACCCTCTAACCAGCACCTCCATGGAGTAGGCTGAAAGTTTTATCAAAGCTGTATTTTAGTGCTCGGTTTTACCTTGTAAAATTTCAAGGCACAGCACCATTCCTGTAAAAAATGAAAACGAAATCACTGCAAATTTTAACTCCTGATGCCGATGTGACGGGCATGTCGGGACGATTGTCAGTGCAAAGAGCTCCCCAGCAGTCACTATGGGACCGAATCAACAATCTGCTGCCAACCTAGTCGGAGCTCTACCACAAGCCCTTCCATTACGGCCTCGCCCGAGAAACAGAGTGGCCGGATTAAGCTCTGTGCACCAGCAATCTCGGAGGCAACGGGCCGACAGTTAAGTTGTGTGCCACTTGCCGCAATCAGAAAATGGCCCAATGGTGGCGGTCAATCAAATTCAGAATTATCCTTGTCCAACGTACCTTGCCTCTAAAATTATTCATGTGCAGGGAGGTTAATGAGAGGTGAAGTGAAGCTTTTGACAAGCTGCTGTCCAAAGCTTTGCTCACCCATCCTGCCTGTTTTCAATGACCTGAGGCATCACCTGTCGACAGTAGCGCTGAACACGACTGTCAGCTCAACTTGGCCGTCTGCATCGGCATGTCACTCAAAGGTTTCATTTTCATAGGAACAGAGAGCCTTGAAATTTAGGGAAAAAAGGCAAATTCAGCTTTTGTAGAAATACGGGTTCCGGAGTAAACATATTCGGTAGCCTCTCTCTCTTCGTCCTGGTTGGGCAGGAAGGAGAGCATGGCTTCTTTGTATACACTTTGGGGCAGAAGAATCTCGTGATTGGAACAAATGCTCTTTTTGGGGGAGCTGTATCTAGTTCATGGTGTCACAGTGAGCCAATGGGATATACCAGTGAAGCAGTTTGCAGTCAGATAGTGCTCGTCTCCTAACCACATATTCTCGAAAGAGTATTTCTACAAGAGGTGAATTTCTTGCTTGATATCTGGATGTTTGGCTCTCGAGACCAAACACTGATGACAGCCAGTCTCATTATTTTGCATCACCATCTAGCCTAAGTTTGTGCTTGCTGTGGATTATACTTCACACTTCCATTCGGCCATTTGGGATCACATGGTGCAATGCCGAATGCAATGATGGAAGTGGCATTTGGCTTTTTGTAGCAGGGTCTGTAGGGTTGAGGGTTACTCTTTGATACTGAAGCATATTACTTATTACCGTTTGTAATAAAAACAGGGTACAAAACACAAAGCTTTCTTTTTAGAAACAAGGCTCTGGTCAGAGTAGGTTCAATTTACAGTGGCTACTAAAAATGGTTAAAAACTGAATCTAGCACAACACTTCAATTGGGATACAGCCTTTCTTCCCTCCCACTTTTACACGGGGTAGTTTATTTAGCCTATAAGTATAATTTCCGTAAAATGCCAGCCCAAACCAGCATATACAGTAACACGTCTATCAATAAAAATGCGTCCCCCAAGCTTTATAAACCTACCGAACTGAAGATTCTGATATGATAAACTGCCAAAACTGCTCTTTAGCAGCGTTGGAACTAGACTCGAGTCAAAGTTTGCTGCTCTTTCGATCACATTTTTTTCTCTTTCTCAGCACAGCTTTTTTAAAATTGGAGATCAGCCTACAATTAAGACCAAAGATGGCAGACTTGCAATAGTACTGAGTATAATTTTCGAGCCTACCGCGCTAACCCAGGTGCTTGCCCATGTCAGCCGCTGCTCAGACCATAGCCTTCTATATAGTGCCCAGACATTTCAGAAAGGTATAATACAAAATTTGGGGGAGGGATTTCCCCCCGTTTCACTACCATTACCCTCCCCCTCTCTCTTTCTATCTCTCCCAAACAATTTCTATGGCACTTCCAAACCCCTATTTTTTTGTGTGTGTGTGTTGGTCGTACCTCGCCATCCCCCGTCGCCCCTTCATCTCTCAGACACTATTAACGTCACTACATACACCGCCTCTGAATGACCCTGGTAGCGTTGTTGACGGTGGCATAAGATGACCTCTAAAGCCGCATACACCGCGCACAGCTTCACAATATCACAAAGTTCAAATTTCACCTCGATTCCGAAGCAAAGATTTTTGGCCTCCAATAATTCCTTCCAAAAGTTGTGAAACGTCACTCTTTCATCGCCTATAACTTCTACAAACGACAATCTTGCGACGGGAAAGTTCAGAGTATTCACATTCTGCCTAGGGACGATCTAGACAGCATTGATTCTAACGCGGTATAGGGATGTAGGGACATGTGGGCGAGACGTCATCAGTGAAGCCGTTCAATCGGCTGGCCCCACGGTGTTGCTTGCGTGGGCTTCGATGAAGCTCGCTACTACGTTGAGTTTCCATATCTCGCTGGAATCTAAGCACTGAAAGAGTTTAAATGATTGACATATCGTCCCGGGTGACGCCATTGCTGCAAGAATCCAATCAGCACGCATGGCGAACTTCAGCCCCAACTTTGTGTTTGACGAGTTTAGCGACCCAGTAAGATGAGGCTGATATGCCTTTCCTACCACAGCGAGATCAGTGCTCTTAGGATTCACAATGTGAACAGTGAAGAATCATAAAATTTCAATAGGCTTTTGGAAGAGATGCTTTATGTGCAACAGGTCTTATTAAATAAAAATGTTTTATTTAGGATTATTCACAATTTTGCACATACCTTCCATTTGGAAGACAAAACCGAATTGCTACTTTTGCATCGCAATATTGTTTATGCGAAAAATAGACTTTGATATTAAAGCAAAGAGCACTTGTTTAGATAAGAGATGGAATGTTTCGGTGTAAGACTACAAAAGTTCATAAAAAAGATTTGAGTTACAGGGTGTCCCAAAAAAAAATTTACAGGTTTTGTTTTCACCGCAAAAATAAACTAGGCATCGCCGAACCCTCATTCTGCGGCCAAAGGTAGCGCTCGAGGTCCGAACCAGATGCCAAAGTTTCCGCATGAACCGATATCTTATTCAAAAGTTATAAGTGATTCTCTGCAAATTAAAATGGGAAAATGGTGGCCAATGGAGCTCCACAATACATGGAGCTGTAAGGCGCCAGAAACCGAAAACGGGCGGAAATGGGCTCTATTTTCCCACTGAAATTTTCAGAAAATCACTTATAGCTTTTAGATAAAATATTGGTTCGTGCTGAAACTTTGGCATCCTGTTCAAACCTCTAGCGCTACCTTTGGGCCGAGAATGAGCGTTCGGCGATGCCTAGTTTATGTTTGCAGTGAAAAAAACCTTGTAAATTTTTTGGGAGGACACTCTGTGCACAATTATTCAAATAGTGCAACTATCCGACTTCAACGCTCATTTTACAAATGCTCAAAATATACCTACTGGCATGGAAGCTCACACTCTTTCGAGACAAAATTGTAAGCGGTCAGTTTTCTCGAACAAAATTTTACACGCTTCTTTGTGCATCCTTATTTTTTTTTTACTTTTCCTAAACTGTTAAGGCTAAGACGCCGCCTAATAGGCTGAAATGCGCTACCGTAATATCCCTAGAGATAGCCCCCTCAAAGTCGAAAGCACATAGAGTGGAAATAAGGAGTGGGCTAACTTTCGGTGCTTGGTCAAAAAAAAAGTTGAAGAAATGCTAGTCTTAGATTCTGTGACCTGCGAATGATTGCAGGGAGGCCAACGATGAACCAAAGACGACTGTCCTTCCCAGTCAGCAATGTTCGCTTATCTCCCGTCTTGGCTAAGTAGCACCATTCCTGCTGAGGTCACCATTGGCCAGAGCCCTGCAATTATTAGCAGTGGGCTATCTTTTGGCGTTTTATAGAAAAATAGCAAGTCGTGCCAAAATACGGGGCGGATTATCTTTCGGGAGTGGGGCTATCTCTCCGGATATTACGGCAGTGTATAGGAGGAACCGGTGGCTGAGTGCGTCAGCGCACAGCAGCTCGGACCATATGAAATGAAAGCGCGGGCTCCAAGAGCCAGGGATCCAGGGCTCAATCCCCGCACCTGCCCGTTTCGATCTGGACAAGTGTCGTACCGGCGTGCGGTCGTGTATCACTACTGAGTCATCTGTGCCAAAGGCCCCAGGCTATACTTGGTTTCTCCTCGAACGCAGCCCATGCTACGAGCCAATGGGACCACTCAAACAGCACCAAAAGCGGAGTCATGATGTTCGTCATGTTTTTATACCTGTTTTATCATATCTAATCATGTACAGGGACGGTGCAGTGACTTGCACTTCTACTACTATGCATGTTAGTGGTTGTACGTGTTCCTGCCTTCGATTACAGTCCGACTTACGATGAAACAAACTATAGCATGTCATACTGCACTGGCTAAATTTCGCATTTGCGAACCAGTGCCACCATATAACGAAGGCAACCGACCTTCCGCTGTCCAAACGCTCGCGTCCGCTTTGTGCTACACTAGCTGCCCACCGTACGCGGGAGCTCCGAGACATCCATTTGGTACCTGGAGCCTGAGAAGCCGTGGGGCCGAGTGAAAAGTGTACTCACAGCAGCTGCAACGACGTCAATCCGTGAAACAGGCCCGGAGGCAAATCCGAAATGTTGTTCCCATACAGGACCCTGTTGAGCAAGCAATTGAGAAAAGGCCCCTGGCTGCAGGCTGGGCACTGCTTACAGAGAGGTGAGTGATGTGAGGCCGCTAAAGGCGTCCGGCGCCACCTTGGAGATCAGGTTGCCACTCAAGTCTCTGCGGAAGAAGAAGCACCATAAGGACGCCCCCCCAGAAATGCGAAAGCCACTGACAGCCTTCTTATGTTCACATTCATTGCTTCGGCATTCATTCTTATCGACTAAGGCCACAATCTCACTGGCTGCACAGCAATAATAATTAGATGCACGAGGCTCACCATGCCCTGCGTTACAAAAGCTACACAAAAAGACTATAAAAAACTTCACGAAATACTCAGAAAACAGGGAAGCACAATGAACTAGGAGAGGGAAAAAAAAAAAGCATCAACTAGCGTACGATAAAAGACTCAATTGGCTATCTTGCCACGTGTCATCCGTGGAATAACGCAAAATTTAAGTGTGCTTTGCAGTCTGTTCTTAGCGAGCCAACTATACATCAATTTTTGTATTTTCGTTTTTTATTAACTTCTGCTGGCCTTCTCCCCACAGAGCAGAACCCAATAGCTACAGGATCTAGAACAGAGCCCAATTACTATATTTCTGGCTTGACCAGATTTGAACCGGAACTTGTTCAGATCTGAAAAAGCCAGAAATAGTTCTTTAGTGTTATTGACCTTAACTTTAAAACAAGAACCAAATGAAAAAAAAAGAAAAAAATTCTGAAGCTGTATTATTTTTAGCTATTGACTCAAATACTGTTTTAAACATCAATTCAGCATTTTTTTGTTGATATTTTTGTATCATATGTTACCTTAGCTTTGAATATGAAAGTGACAAAGACTAACCAAAATTTGAATTGCAACTTTTAATCTATGCAGGATTGAAGAAAAAAAAGCATGAGGTGGCACACAAACAACTACAGTTTTTCACCTATTACTTAGTTAACTGGGTTTGCCTTAGAATATTATAGTATGTCATGATCACCTTTTTGCTTGCAAACTTGCACCATGTTAATAGCCTAGTGTAGTGGCATAATCTAGAAAAGGGATGTGTGTCCAAATGATTGTTGGCACATTCCTTGCACAGGCATTCTATGTGTGGGGGAGCCCTTCTAGTGCTTCCAATTGCACTCATGAAGGAATTGCTAGCCAATGGGTGATTAATGCACAGGCAACCTGGCCTGTAGACTCGATCCTCGTCTGTGCCACCAGAGAGCCCCACTACGCTCGGCTCCCAGGAAAATAATAAGTAGTGGTCTTACACACAGTGTGAAGTTGTGTCAAACACAGCGAAAAAAACAACAACAAAGGACTCACATTCGTCGTATCCACTTGAGCTGGGCGAAGGCGTGCGATGGAATTTCAGTGATACGATTCTGTTCCAGTCTCCTGAAAGGAGACAAACACAATGTCATTGCTGATGAGAGCAGAGTATGCCTGAAGGCCTGCTATGAAACAAAGCTTCAAGCTTTGCTGCATGAGGCAATAGCATGGCCAACAGATCTCACAACGAGTCTGATTACTCCAGAGAAAGGCTGAGAAAGGTTATGCACATAGTGTGACCTGTACAAGGAGCTCAAATAGTCAACTACAACCCCACCCCGATCAGCACACAGACTCCACGAGGTCGAAAAAATAATGACTGCGGGTGTTCAATCAGGGAGATCAGTGGTCGAGTGTGTTAGTGCACAGCAGATCGGAGAACGTGAAGCAAAAGCTCACGCTGCAGAACCCAGGTATCCGGGGTTCATTCCCCACCCCTGCCCATTTCGATCTGGATGAGCATCCTACCGGCATGCGGTCGTGTATCACTGCTGCACGATGCAGGTTAAAGAGCCCAGGCTAGCAGTGGTACTGGCTACATTTGACACCGGGTGTAGGAAAAAGATGTCCCCAGAATAAATGTCCCCGGAAAAAAAGGCCCCGGAAAATAGGACCCTGGAAGAAATGGCCCCAAATGGAAAGTAGGAAAAAATGGCCCCGAGTGGGTAAAAAAAAAATATTTCCCACAGAAACCATTTTGAAATGGGAAATAATAACCTTGCCAAGTTCTCACCTAACTGTTATCACATTATAGTTTGAAGTTCTGTCCTTTTTTTAATTTGAAATAAAATTATAAACTAGGAGATGCACTTCAACACACTGACGTGAACATTTTGAGTACCACGCAGAAACGTTACATTTCAGTGCCGCATGATACTCCTCACAGAGGTCCTTGACGCGGCGTTGCTTTTTGACAAGCACTGACTTGTGCCTCTTATTGGGAGGATTGCCGACCGGGTCCTTGGCCATCTTTATGATTACGGACGATTCCTTCGAGCGTACTGCGTCGATGGCCTTTCACACCATTGGATGGCTCATGGCTGTGACCGACAATGCTTCCAAACCTTGCATTTCACGTTTCACACCAGTGTGCCCAAGTGCATCTGCCTAATTCTTTTCATTACCAAATAAAAAAATAATTATCACACTTCATACCAGAATGTAATTACTGTGTTGGGGGGCAAGTCTGTGAGGCTACTACACCTCTCATTTCCAAATAAGTTCCGAGGGAAATATGTTACAGCGGAGCGGTATATGACTTGTTGGTCGGACTTTTTCTTGTCGGCGTCCTCACGGAAAAAAAACCCATCAGCGATTGAAGCGAAAAGTGCAGACATCATGCATACAACACAGGGACTCTAAACTCATCAAACACACAGTTGGGGCCAAAGTTCACAGAGCGTACCGATTAGACTATCACGACGATGACTTTGCGCTTTTGTCGCTGGCGTCCAACTGGCGCGCTTCGCGAACTTTCGGCTCCAAATTTATGTTTGACGAGTTAATGGCCCCTGCATTTGTTTCAATAAAGAACAAGCACAAAACAAGCATCTGAACCAGATAATTGATGATAAGGCACTCCTGATAACAATTCAAAGCACATAGCGCTCACCACATATGTTTCCTGGTAAAGATTACTGTTGCACAAGCTGCCACGGCGATGGCAGCTTGCGACGTGGGGAGTGACATCACTATAATCTGTTGCAACTCAAGAAGGTAGGACGAGAGAAAGGAAGGCCGGGGAGGAGGAAGCCGACGGAACGCTAAAGAGAGAAGGAGGTTTTCCCTTCTCTTCTCCAGCGTTCCGTCTGCTTCCTCCTCCCCGGCCCTCCTTTCCCTCACCCTACCTTCTTGAGTTGCGACGGACTATAGCCTTTTATATATAAAAGAAGAACCCGCCTACACTCCGCTTCACCTTACGTCTCGACGCAGCGGATGCTACGAGCTATCCTAGCTAATCTTGTTTCGTGGACGTAGCCTGTGATTCGCTTTCCGCACGTCACTGTGTCCCCTCTCTAAGGTCACGTGAAACTCACACGGCCTTGAATTGGCTCCGATGGCTCGTAACATCTGCTGCGCTTGGACGTAAGGTGAAATGGAGTACAGCAATTGATTTCATTGTTGTTGCAGCACTGCTATGGGTAGGCCACGCATAGTTAGGACTAAACGAGGAGCAGCGCGAATACGAAGAGCAGCAAAGGGAAAAGAAATGGCAATACGACCAGCGGCGGCATTTGGTATAGTGCAGTGGGCAATCATAGCAGGTGATACCACAGCTTCGCTGGCCAACCACCTTCACAGAGTAAATTGGAGCCCCAACTTTTTTTTCTATCCCGAGCAGTGAGAGCGACGTAAGGGACACAAATTCGAACGTTACAAACAATGAAGGGCCTCAGATCTCTCCTTTGGACACGAGAGTGCCTACGGCTGTGGTCACCACTAGTCGAGAAGGGTCGTCAAGAAACCAATCAGATATGGGTTTGACGAATAACTGTTAGTCAAGTAGTTGTTAGTGTTGACGAGTTACATTTACATGCTTTTGTTTAGTGTGCTTTTCTTGTCTCTCCTAGAAGGAGAGATGTGGTATCAGCGTGGTAAGGGTGATCTGCCAACACCATGACAAAGCTCCACGCGGCAGATAGGGCATGTGATGTGTGTACGATGCTGGCAATAAAACAAGCGAGCGGAATAAAACGAGGGTTCTTTTACCCACACGACAGTACCATCTAAGCTAGTGATGCTATGCGCCATTTATAACACTGTCAAAAGTTTTTCGAGCTAAAAAAAAAAGAATGATGCGCGAAAAAAATGAAAGTACACATACGAGAATCGCTTCCACAGCTATCCGACAGATGGTACCAGTGGGTTGTCACAACTTAGAGGTTTCAAGGTGTTCGGTTGTAAGCAGACGCAAGGTGTGTAAACCAGCTTTCAGCCACGCTACCCCTAAGTGCCGTTCACACACTTGCAACTGAGTAAGACCGAGAGAGACAAGACCGGTTTTTAAGCCTCTTGCGACTGCGGAGGACAGGATGCGCTGCTGCAGAGCAGGTCCTCTGCCGTCACAAGAGGCTTAAAAATCGGTATTGTCTCTCTCCGCCCTACTTGGTTTACCCCCAAAGACTGAAGAGTCCAAAGGGCACGCCAAGGGCGCTCGAGGGGAGGGTCAAAAGGATGCACTCACAGTTCAGTAGTACCAGGTGGCAACCGCCGTGGCAGCGCAGTGAGACCCCGGAGTCGGCAGTCGACCACACCCTCCTCGCAGGTGCACGGAAAAGGGCAGGAAGCCTCAGTGACGCAAGCCACAGAGGGCGGCAGCACACTCCCTGGACGAGGAGTCCGCGTTAAAGAAGCACTCCGGCGTTTTCTCTGTGATCCCCGACTTGCCTTAGAATTGACCAAACGGGCTAACAAACACAGCCAATTAGTAACCCAAATATTAAGCCAAAAAAGTTTTTTTTCTGCGAAGATATTGAATTTACAATTTCGGTCGTCAAGTGTTTTTCAAACTAAAAATTTCTACTGGCAACGACGAAAAAGTGACTCCAGCGGCAGGCAGTGGTTCACTCTCTGGACCGTAGAATTTGTTCCCAAGTGATTACAAGCCGCTTCGTTATGATATGCCTAGAAGGCGCCCCCGACTGGTGAGGTTACCGCGTCCAAAGAAGTGGTTTCTCGATTTCCGCCTGGTGACTTCGTAGAAGTGTCATGCTGTCGCCGGTCGCGATCCTGGCGGCATCCCAGCAGCCGCAGCGTGTGGCAGATACCTGTTCTGCTGCAGGTCGCCCTCCAGTGTAACAGTCCACGGAAGGTCAGGCAGCCAGAAGTTGGGACGCCGCGACGACAGTGACACTCACATTCGCTCGTGCTTTTCGCCATCACTTCTACGACTAACCACCAGGATGGTGACATCCGACAGCATGACACTCCAGCTTCTGTGACATCATTTGTTGCCACTTTGGGGATCACTTTGGACGTATGGGCAGAATACGACGCTAGACACATCAGTCGGAGACGCACTCCAGTCCCCGTGGCTTCATTGTGTCAAATGAATGCTATGGAAGCTCACTGCAGCACCTGCACAACAGCACGAAACAAATGTTCGGCATACTCTGTTTTTTAAACTGCCCACTCGACCTGCAAGCCTGTCTGCTAGTGATATCACAGCACCGAAAAGTGTGGGTATATTTGAATGTCGGTTTGGGCATCACCTTCATTTGCCGATTTCATAATAATTATTCTCAATTCAGATACTCAATAGCCTACCAGAAAAGGTAAAAGCCGGGAGATTTAGAAAATATAGTTGTTGATAGGTTACAAGTTCAGGGCGAGAGAAAAGAAGGCTGCAGGAGGAAGCAGGTGGAATGCTGGAGCGAGGCGGATGTTTTCTCCTTTCCTCTTCATCATTTCATCTGCTTCCTCATCTCCCAGCCTTCTTTTCACTCACCCTGAATTCTTAGCCTCTCATCAACTATGGTTGGGGTAGCTAAAAAAATTCTCTGGAACACACCCAAGAAATCCCAATGGCAAATTTTTTTTTTTTTTTCTCGCCCGATTTGGATTAAAGGGTTACATTTACTTTTATTTTCTGTGCGGCGATATGACCCTATTTTTTCCTGATCTATTCTAGCTCTCGAGAAAATTGCGACTTTGTGGCACATGTTTTTGCCCACCTTTTTTTACAATACTTACCTCAAAAACTACGGAAAAGTATGTCTATATCTTCTTAAAATAAAAAAAAAGAGCACAAAAAAGATATTTATAGTGTTGGAATCATCTTAAAAAATGGTCATCACACACTGAAATCTTTTTAGTTATATTTAGAAATGAGTCACAATCTTACAGTAAAAATTCTTTGGAAGTCCTAGTCTTATTGCACTCCCAATTTATGAAGTATCAAATCTATAAAAACATCATAACAATCCAAGCTCAAGATCCAAAGATGAAGATGAGCATAACTCTGTGTTTTGAAAAAAAGAAGTCAGAAAAGTTAGAATTCCCCCCAAGATAATCAGGTGGGTTCAGGCCTACCTGGAAAGCCGAGGCAATTTGTTGATGTAAACAAGTTACTCTTATTTTCTACATGTTAAATCCGGTGTATCCCAAGCATCCGTCTTTGAGCCGCTACTCTTTATTATTCATATTAATGATCTAACTGAATTCGTTGGCCCAAGTGTTTCACTGCAATTGTTCGCAGATGACTGGTATTTTTGCTGAGGTTTCAAATATCAAAGACCAGAAAACTCTTAACCGCAGACTAAATTCAGTAACTGAATGGGACATGATGATTAACTATTACTATAAGACTGTTTATCTTAAAATAATAAATAAAAAATCCCATCTGTTATTGACGTGTAACATAGGTCATAACCTAATTAATGACGTTTCAGAGTTCAAATATTTAGGGTTAACTCTTAGAGGTAATCTGATGTGATCAAGACATATAGATATTATATGTTCACAGGCCCGTAAAAAACTGGGCTTACTTAGGCGACGGCTCAGCAACATCCCGAGCAATGTTAAACTCCTGGCCTATAAAACCGTCATCTTGTTCGTGACTGGAAGGAAGCGCTGAAAGACAGAACAAAAGAAGTGGGTAACGACGACACGTGGCGCCACGTGTCGTCGTTACCTACTTTTTTTGTTGCCGTCTTTCAGCGCTTCCTTCCAGTCATGAACAACCAACTAGCCCAACTTAACATTCTGTTGCATCTTGTCCGCCCTCAAGTGTGGCTGTACTGTATGAGACCCTCATCAGAAAGGTGACGTAGCGAATTAGAAAAAAATACAGTCACTAACACTTAGATTTATTTACAGAAGATACTGTAGAGTAGACTTTATGTCTAATATGCTGAATCCAGCAAACCTTCAGCCTCTCTGCATATGCAGAAAAATGACCAGATTGAAGTTTTCCAATCACTTTATTTTCATAAATTAGCCTTGAAACTTTCTGTATCGAAAACGCTCAAACACGCCAATCACGACACAAACACTCACAATCTGTCGAGCCTCTTTTTGCAAGAACTGACACATATAAGTATTCTTTCTTTCACAATTAATGATTGGAATGGATAACATCCACAGCTTTTCAAAACGATAACGCCTTTCTGCAGTGTATTTCCACATCATAAAGTGTCTTTGGGACTTGTCATCTCTGTGTTTTTGAAGTGTGTTATGTTTCTAAAATTTCTTTCTGTGATTTTGTGTGCACACGTGATGACGATGCTCGAGTCAATTTATTTATTTCTGACTTATTCCAATGACGATTTCTTTTTAGATGCCACTACCATTTCTACGCTTCTGCATCTAGTGGTGGGTTTTTTCCACTTTGGTGTTTTGCATGTTGCTTTCTGTTGGCTGTGCTGCATAATCTACTATGTTTATTTTTGTTTTTTCTATACAGGTGTATAAAAAATGTTGTTTATTTTATAAACAACACTTCTTTTTATCCCACCCTGCTTGGACCCCTCCCAGGGGATCCAAACAGAGAAAAATAAAAACAATTGTAGAATGGTTTCATTATTATCAAATATATACAAGATTTTTTTTTCAGTGATACTTTTCATGCACTTGTATCGCTTCTTTGTGTACAAAATTAATTTCCCAAAATGTGGCTTTATGAAGGGTCGCTTGGTAGAGAGCCTAATCATTGTCAGCTTATGCAGTTCTGTGGTCCAATCATTGAAAACTGAGGGCAGGTTGATGTGGTGTATTCAGACATGACAAAAGCATTCGATAAGGTCAACCATGAATTGCTTCTAATTAAGATGTCTGAATATAAGTGTAACTAATGAATACATAAAATGGTTCCGAATATTTTGTCGGGCGTTCTAACTTTGTCCGCATGTGTCTCGTTAGCCTCGTACACTTCAACTTCTGGAGTCCCGGGGTCTAATCTTGGTCCCCTTTTGTACACCATATTTGCTAACAATCTCTTTGAGTGTGTTCAGTTTTCACAATTGTTGCAGTATGCTGATTATGTAAAAAATATTTCACAAGACTGAAGCCCACTGTGACTGCATGGAAATGAAGAATTTAATGGTATCGATGCAGGCAATATCTGGTGCTCAAATAATGGTCTTAAGCTAAATCCGAAAAAAAACAACAAAAAAACTAATATTATTACATTTAGTGGAAAACATATAGTAAATACATACCCTTACACGCTCAACATGTCCCGAAATAGAAAGAACAACTTTCATACATGACCTGGAGTGTTATGGGACTCCGTGCTTCGGATGGACTCACACATTAGTGCTGTGGTGGCTTCATTGAGGATGCTCGGCATGATGTCAAGAATTGTCCGCGTTTAAAATACTGTCATATGCACTCGAGCTGTATAATTGATTTGTTCGCTCAAAATTGAAATTTGCTTCTAGTGCCTGGAATTTTTCAAACTCTAAGTGTATTGAAAGCGTCCAGGGACGCCTTACTATGCATATAATTTATGACCGATTCCTCGAAAAGAAATATTATTATGACTATAACTGGCTGCTGAGCAACATGGGTATGGACACACTTTTCGAAAGAAGAGACCTTCATGATTTATTATTTTTACACACACTTTTAAATAGCAAAGTGTCATGCAGCAAACTTTTAAACACCAAAGTGTTTATTATCCACCATAAGCTTTTGTTTGTTTCTTTGCTCTTTGAGGTCAATGGAAATGTTTCATGTTAGTGGTTGCACCCAGCTTTCACCTGCCACCCAAACAGAAGCTTGCTCTAATGAAATTTTGTCACCTTCGATTGACAAGTTCATGCCTCTAGGCAATTTTAAAAACTTAGTAATGTCAGAGCTATACTAAGATATGTTCTTTTTTTTAATTTGTCATTTTTGTGTGCATATTGTGTGTTTGATGTGTGTGTACACCGGTATGTTTCTTTTTTCGTCTGTGTTGTGATTCACCATCGGGAAGGCATGTTGCTATTGGTAGGCATCAATAAATAACCATAAAACATAAACATACCGAAAGTAATGCAAACTATTATACTCAGCTTTCCTCTTTGCCAACACCCTCACCCTCAAATATTTATCAATAAAATAGTAAGCGTGGAGGCGAGCAGCACCATGATAAATTATACCTGAGACTGTGGTAAGAAAAGAGAAACATAAAACAGTTGAAGACGGTTGTCTCTCCAAACAGGTGTCTCTTCAATTGCTTTGACCACAGACTTCAATTGCTTTGACCACAGACACTAATGGATCATGGCAAATATTCATCTTTCCCCTCCCGGCAGACGACACCATTTTTGAGCAGGCCAAAGAGACGACTGCTGCGTCATCATTTGCCTCAGACTCATGTCATCACTGATAGTCTTCGCCCAACACTAATGAAGCACTCGAGTCCAATCCGTGCCTATACTCCGTTCACCCTTAAGCTCAGACTACGGTGAGAGCTACGTGCCCGCTGGAACAATTAGCCGCCTCCATCTTATCAACTGATCTGGCTCTCCGCGCATGGGTATGTCCGGGAGCGTGATGACGTGGCGAAAAAGAGGCGTATGACTGGTCGAACGAGGACGTAGCTTCCACTGCAGTCTCAGCTTAGAAGAGAACGAAGTATAGCGTTTGCCTTCTTAGGCGATGATTCAGCCCTCCGGCCTTCTTATCTAGGTGTAGGCCGCACTAAAAATTGCCGTCGGCTGTCAAGCAGAGAAAGAGGGAGAGAAGGGTCTCTACCCCATGGAGAGAAGTATCGGGGCATATGGAGGCCCTTTTTATAAAACGCCAAAAGGAGGCACTGTTGCATTTTACATCCCTGCAAACTTCCAGTCAAATTAAAGGACAAACAATCCCCGCCATAGCACAGCTGGTTGCATGTTCATGAAATATTGTACGACCAGTTCTCCAGGTGGTTAGCTAAAGGACCGGTTAGAGAGAGAGTTGCTGGAGATTTTTTCATACTCCCGCAAGATGACTGATCCTTTCTTATACGTTAGACAGTGCACTATAAGGACCTTGCTAAATCACCAACTTCATGATTCCCGTAGAACTTCATCGTCCTAGGAATTGTGACATCACAGTCTCGGAAGGCCTGCCGAAACGGAGCAACTGGAAGTCCCTCGGGAGGCAAGGTTTGCATTTGCAAACGTGAAAAGCATCCATAGAGGAGCCGGAACCCGCCTCAAACCTGGGCACGCCAGCAGGGCCCAGCTGGAGGGCTCACCCGGCTCGCAACGCAGGTCCGTCTCGTGCAACTCGGCCAGCAGCTTTCCCCGGAGCGGCAGCGGGCGGCTGCAGCGCGTGAGCAGCCCCAGTCGGGGGTGGCGCTGCAGCCAGAGTGCCAGCCAGGCCAGGCGGCAGTCACACACCAGGGGGTTCTCCGAGAGCCGCCTGCGGCGCACGCAGCACGCCCTGCCATTGCAATCTCCCGATGAACCCCGTCGCCACCACTTACACCACGCGCAGCTTTGGCATGCCTTCGAAGAGCTGCTTCCCCAGGGTGGTCAGGTTGTTGCGGTTCAGCGTCCTGAAAAGCAAAATGGACGTCGGGAAGCCCGTCTAGGGACGGTTTCCTTCAAGCCCAAGTACAGGGTGTGGCAATATGAGCTGGACCAGCGGTGTTCGGGCAGAGGCGGCACAAAAGTCGTACAGGGAGCCCGGCTGTCGAAAAAAAAGGTGGACTATCACATTTCCTATCGTCACTAGGTGGTAGTCACTTTCATTGCATAGCAAGACAGAGGCACCCCATGCGGAATTTTATCCCTTTTCTTTGCAACATTAGCACTAAACTGGGCCAGCTCATATCGCGACTGTACTTGCATTGATTTCTTGGCACAATAAGTGTTTGCCAGGAAAATGGAAATGTGCCGGTGAAAATGAGCGAGAAAAAAACCCATGACTGACGCAACTCTTGCCACATCAAACTGTTGTCGATGGCTGAAAATTTGTACCATCGAGAGTGATACGAAAAAGGTCAAAAGAGGGCGTGAAGGCTTTCAGCACTGGGATTGTTTGATTTACCTGCACCAGACTACAATGGTACAAAAAAGTGTAGGGTGCTGTAGAAAAGAGCAGGGCAGTGTACTTCTAGTATGGTTTTAACATGGGCTGCACTCGTAAACTGAATATGGTGGTGTGCACTGGGTGTATATAGCTAATGCAGGATCGGTGAAGCTAAACACTTAGCATACAAAAAAAATCTACATGATCGGCAGTACTCGTCCGATACTTAGCGATCATAGGATTAGCCTCAAGCAAATGCAAGAAAAGCAGCGACGGGTGACGGATGATCAACAAGTGGTCCCATATAGATTGTCAAGATTAGTTCTGACAACAAAGGCGGGTTAAATGTTGCTTTAGTTTGAATATAACAAATGTAAGTAGACTGTGTGCAATATAAAGACTTAATCAAAGTTTGAGTGCGTATCCGTCGTGACTATCACTCTTGTCCGAACGCTTGATAAGTTTACCTTTGCAAGCGGCCTTTGTTTCTTCAAACTCAATCCACCATTTTCGAAAGAAATGGTGCCACCTGTCGGAGACTTGGTTCGGGGAGTCCTTATAGGAGACAAAGGGTGCCATTAGAAAGGAGAGGGAAGAACCTTTGTATGAACTTGAAGACAAAAGATTAGCTACAATGGGCACAAACGTGACGTTTCAGGAGCTCAATCTAGGTCACTGCACCTCAGCAGAGTTCAGTTGACTAAGGGAATGGTTGTGCTTGCTTGTGCCATGCCCACAAGAATGTTCCTCGCAAGAAATCCAAAACTGGTGATTTCTGAAAATGGTGCATTTATGGTTGACGGTTTCATTTGGTTAAAGTAAATTTCATTGTGAATTGTATGACTACTAGCGTAGAAGCCTATTGGTAAAAGTGACTACTGAATAGGGTGACCACAATCCTGAAGGTTGAAAATGGATCCCGTGGTGGTGGGGGATTTTTAAAAAATAAATTTGTTTTTATTTTAAACAGATACCACAGTAAAATCAGCATTAGGGCACAAACAGATGCAGATTGAGTTAAGTTTCAGAACAACATGAAGTGTCCTGCTGCTGATAGTAATCCCTCGTTATAACGAAGTCAACGAGACAGCAAAAGATTCCATATAAGCGGTAGTTTTATGAATGCGATAGAGCCAAAAAAAAACAGCGCCAGCAGCCTTGAAGGCGGACGGGGACACTGAAGAACACTCTGACTGTATCCATGGTATTCCAAGGTAAACATAAACAAGTAATGGCGAAACTTCCTGTGGCCGAGATATCGTCCGGTTGACCAGCTTCTTATGTATGCTTCCATGAGCAAGAATGAGCAGCGCGTCTTTTAAGTTTTTCTCGGCGGAAAATCGAAAGAGGTATATTGAAAACCGAACGTAAGAGAGATCAGTGTGTGTTTCTGGACCATACGGCCCCAAGAAAAAGCATCGCATCTTGTTTTATTTGGCCTCCGTGGCGAAAGTTACGTGGGTCAAAGAGATCGATGGCTGTTTGAAGGAACGGCATAAGTCGGGTTCTTAATGTATCGTGCTAGGATTTACTACAGAGGGGCCTGAAAATGGTACAAGCTTTTGCTAAAATTGTGGAAAAATTGACTCACCTAAGTGAATAAAAAAAAAATATAAAAAACTGTTTTCCCTGTACAATAAATTTGCATATATGTACACTAAAAAAATATTGTGTTACTGTGGCGCTCATTTGGGCCAAATGAAGTGAAGAATAGGTAAGCCAATTCTATTTTATTTCCATTTCACAAATTTTTCAATCATAGTAAATGCCAAAATAGCCCACAACAATTTTCTGATGATTTTGAGATAAAAGGCTTAGCGATAGTTTTTCCATAGACACAACCAGTTTTTATTTTATTTCTTTTTTGACTCCAAAGGTTTCATGTATTCATACTCTCAATTAATGAATGCACCAGCTACGAGCACTTCTGTAGTAAGTCCCAGCGCGATAAGTTAAGAAACCAATTTATGCGGTCTCTTCAAACCATCAGCATCAATCCATCTGGCCCACGCGGTAGTGTACACGAGACATTTACCGAAGTTAGACGCCCACGAACATGGCAACGAATCAACCAAGGCATGTAATTGTTTCGTGTTTTTCGTGCATGGGAGAGCGTGTGGGAGAACAGCATCGCTTCGTCAACTGCGTAGCGTTTCCATGAGTGTTCGAGCTGGCCCAAGCGAAACTATGCTACGGTTGTCGGACGTAATTGAAGGAGGGTGCGAATGATTGGGCTACTTGTGCTCAATTGTGCCCGGGAAAAAGCGAGCAGTGCGTTTTCGACGACGAGTAGAGATATCGTGATTGGGACAAAGCCTGCCTTGCTTGTTTTGCAAAATGGTGGACAGTGTCGAACAGCTGATGCCGGAATGTAAATTTTTTGGCAATTTCGGATGTGGACCGGCCACTTTTCTCAACCTCGAAGATGTGCTAAGCGACTTTTGGTAAGCACTCCCACTCTCCCATACGATGCACGTGTGCGTGATTTGTACACTAGCTTCGCTCGATTTCCCTGCACCTCCTGCACCGGTGCAGAAAAGTGTAGGGCAGTCTACCTCCGGTATGTGTATTGAGATACGACCTGAGGTACACCACCCTATGCTTTTCTGCACCAACGCAGAAGGTCGAGGAGGTGCCGGTAAATAGAACGAAGCTGCTTTATGCCGCAGGCTCACGGAGCCTCCCGAAGGGATCATTTCCTCCGGACTCCTCTGGGCTCCATCGCTCCCTTGACCCGGTTCTGACAGGAGTCAGGTGGAAGCAAGGGGCGGGAGAGCGGGAAGCCGGAAAGTGTTGGCTGGCGTCGGCCGCAGGCGCCATGAGTAGCGTCGAAACGTGGACGCTGCTCCCTACCCGTGTCGGGCACATCTGCATCGGAGGTGGTGCTCCGATCACTCTGCCCTCAGTCACCCGTTTGCTTCGTATTCCTGTTTGCCATTTTCCCAGACAGCTGTTTGTTACAGTGGAGAAGGGGGAGGGAACACAAGGGTCTCTATGCGCCTCCATGTAGGCTTGCATGCTTTCAGCACCACGGCCTTCGTAATAAGCGTGGTCGACCGCCAATATACTTCGAATAATCCGGTTCAAAATGCGTGCATTTCGGTCGGGACCACGTTGAACTTCAGTAAAAGCGATAATTCAGAAAAAGCAATTTCGTTATAACGAGGGTTACCATGTGTAGACATACTTTGTTGAAGACTGGTTTTCTAAGCATGACTCGGTTCTGTAAGAAGCTGTGAAATGTGACGCAAGTAGCATGGCTTGCAGTGTTAAAAGGCATTACAAAACTTCTCTAAACTGCATTCGTTGCCATTTCTGAACAAAGGTGGAGTGTTTTCAACCAAAGTTCTACAGGCCCATACCCAACGCAAATATATATAAGAACAAGCTAGTATTCATAGTAGTATTCATTCATAGACGCGTCTTGGCGGAAAAAATATAGGAGCAGTCATAACCAGATACAGTTCTAAATATGTTCATAGCACATCCAATTTTACAAAATTGCTCCTGTATAGCGAGTAGACAATGTTTCAGTTCAGAATGATGGCGTGTGGAAAAGCTTGCATCAGAATACTATTGCAGAGTCTCTGGGGTACAACTGGACTTGGTTATGCCTCATGCATAGAGACCTCGTACAGTGCCTTGGAGAAGACTGAAAATTCATCGCAGACCCCAAACTATTATTAGAAGTCTTGAGAAGTATGCTTGTTATAATCGCTTCTTATCTCCAAAGTGGTGCTAGAGGACTTCTATGGCATCGTGTAGCATGTCTCTGTCCCTGGCAATCACATGACTGCCACTGCCACTTCTCTGGCCAAGTAAACCCGAAGGTAACCAAATTTTTTACTAGCAGACAAGCTGGAGTTCTTGTGAATTGTTTCGATGGACTGCTCTCAGATTGCCCACTATTGGGAAATTTGACGCGATGGTGAGCTTCACACTTGGTTCCCATGTGCATTGCGCTCTGGAGGTCATTTGTCTGAAAAATGGTTTGTTTCCATTCCACTTGTGAGAAGATTTGATCTAGTACTTTTCTGCATTTGAGGTCGCTGGAACACACTGTCCAGTACATGTACCTCAAGCATTATATTTAGCTTCCTGAGCTAACTGTTGTTTGCATGCCATCTATCAGCTATGGTGGCACGGCAATGGAAGACATTACAGAAGGAAGCACTTTCCAAATTGAGTACTTACAGAATTTCCATGTTCTTCAGCCCACGAAGAACTGATTCATCAATGCAGCTTATCTCGTTGTTGTCCAACTGACTGAAAAGAAAAGTAGTCTTTTAGTCAAGAAAATGAAGTCCACAAATAAACATGCATAAAAAAGGAAAACAAAAAAAATATCCCTAGAAAAAATTCTAATAAAGATTTCTATATGAGCATTACAGAGTTCTATTGGACTGATAGATATTTCTAATGGACCCATAGGAAACTCTAATGGACCAATAAACATATATTGGACCAATAAAAATATATTGGACCAATAAAAATACATTGGACCAATAAAAATGTCTATTGGTTCTATTGAGATTTCTAATGGTCCAATAGAAATGGCTATTGGTGCTATAAAGATTTCTATTGAACTGGCAGAAAATTCTATCAGCCAAGCTGAAATCTCTTTTAGTCCAAATTGGTCCAGGTTAAACACTGAAAACTAGCCCACTCTTAGTAATAGTAGTGTTGGGATCGATAATGGCCTCGGTGTAAATGCTGCTAGTTAGCTATGGCTGGAAAAAGCGAGCGTTGCTGACAGGGAAGTAGTCATCTTTGCTTCGTTAGCACTCGTCACCATAACAAGCTTAGAAGGGACACGACCTAAAAATAGCAATTTTTTTAACTTTTCTTGATTGTACAACGAAGGTTAACCTACTCTATATTTTCACCCAATTTTCTCTTGATGTTAAGTGGGCTATCTCTAGGGAATTTACGGTATGCCCATTAGTTAACATGCGTCCCCCCCAAGTTTTATGAACCTATCAAACTCAAGATTCTAATATCATAAATTTAAAAAACAACCACACACCAGTACATTATGAAAACCAACTGTTGTGCTTTAAAAGTGACACTATGCGTTACTGGCGTTGTAATCAGAGCTCAGTTGGCTGGCTTTAACTAACTATTGTACTTTAAAAGTGACGCTATGCGTTACAGGCATTGTAATCAGAGCTCGAGCTCTGATTACAACGCCAGTAACGCATAGCGTCACTTTTAAAGTACAATAGTTAGTTAAAGCCAGCCGACTGAGCTCTGATTACAACGCCAGTAATGCATACTGTCACTTTTAAAGCACAATAGTTAAAGCCAGCCAACTGATCAGTTGGCTGGCTTTAACTATTGTGCTTTAAAAGTGACACTATGCATTACTGGGATCAGTTGGCTGGCTTGAACTATTGTGCTTTAAAAGTGACACTATGCATTACTGGCGTTGTAAAGAGCTCAGTCGGCTGGCTTTAACTAACTATTGTACTTTAAAAGTGACGCTATGCGTTACTGACGTTGTAATCAGAGCTCAGTTGGCTGGCTTTAACTATTGTGCTTTAAAAGTGACACTATGCGTTACTGGCGTTGTAATCAGAGCTCAGTTGGCTGGCTTTAACTAACTATTGTACTTTAAAAGTGACGCTATGCGTTACTGGCATTGTAATCAAAGCTCAGTTGGCTGGCTTTAACTATTGTGCTTTAAAAGTGACACTATGCGTTACTGGCGTTGTAATCAGAGCTCAGTCGGCTGGCTTTAACTAACTATTGTACTTTAAAAGTGATGCTATGCGTTACTGGCGTTGTAATCAGAGCTCAGTTGGCTGGCTTTAACTATTGTGCTTTAAAAGTGACACTATGCGTTACTGGCGTTGTAATCAGAGCTCAGTCTGCTGGCTTTAACTGCTGCACGAGAACTACCTTATTAACTATCCTATTAGTCAAATAATAGACCTACACTTTTTTTCCCTTTCTCGGCAGGGCCTTTTTAAAATTAGAGGTCAACCCTACAGCCAAGGCCAAAGAAGGCCTACTTTTTATAGTACTCAGCACAATTTCTGAGCCAATTGCACTAACCTAACCCAGGCGCTCTCCTAGCACTTCAGTGCAGAGCAGTGAAGCTTGACATTTGCATGCTGATGTGAGGCAGTGAACGTTGCAAGGCACTGCGGCGCAAGCATCACGGTACACTGGGACTGTAGCCACAGTCAGTACAGAGGTAGGTGGCAAACATAATAATCAGGAGATTTTATAAGTAGCTAAAGATCCTGGTTCTGCATTATCACAGTAGTCACCACCCCACTATTTTGCAAAATTTTTCGTACAACTTTTAGGTCCCAACATTGCCAACGTTGTCTGGAAATTCAGACGATGACGCGGCCAGCGCGCTTGATGAGCATGCAATATCTTTAGTTCATTTTAAGTCAAATGACAGCCAACGTTACGAGCCAATGGGACTACTCAAACAGCATCAAAAGCGCGTCATCATGGCATTCGTAATCTGTTTGTAAGGGCTCTTTCGTTGGCCGAATCAATTAAGCGCAGTGAATTCCCCGTGACCTACACAATTAGTATGTGTGCTCACGGTTGTGTGTGTTTGAGTCTTCGACTGTGCTCTGACCTAAAATGAAACAAACTATACAGTGAGCATAGACAATATGAAATAAATATTTATACTATTTTCCTGCCTGAATATTAAAGAAGCTGTGCAACGATTTTAACGTTGAAAGAATTGGCATCTTCTGCTTTTGATATTGTTCACCTTGTCACTAATGACAGAAACACACCTCCTTTCATTGAAATGTTGCAATTCCGCCGCGTAATAGCGAGGCAAAACTTAGAATATTCCCCGACCTGCAGCCGCGAGTGGCGGCCATGAGAAACACGCGGCATGACGTCAATGGGGGGTCTTGTAGGAAGATAACAAGTTGCGCAAATACCTGCTCGATAAAAGGTAACTTTTCTATAAATCTTGTCGTTCCAACATAAATATAAATGCGTCAAAAACCTCAAAGCTTTTATTATACGGAGTTTTAGTGGCGCCATCTATCCTAGGTCCACAAACCGTCAGCTCTATCTGCTACAGCGAACAGCCGCCAGAAACCGGAGGGGGAGGGGGACAGGGCCGGACGGGTATGGCCGGACCCGGATGAGACTTTCCTCCTTTCACCATATTGTTCGCGCGGTGCCCTCCAGCACGTGGTCACGCGATCGCGAGCGGGTGAGCTCTCGCTGTTCACTGATGGCTCTAAAAAGAGAACGTTACCGGAACCCCGCGCCTACCCCATCAATGTCACTGTGCACATGACCCGGGAGACAATGTACGAGTTGAGAGGCGGCAAAAACCTGGATCTTTTTCATTTTTTAAATAAAAACTAGGGTATCCAGGCAAAATCTGTTTTCTGTAGTTCACTTCAGAAGTGTCAGGCATCAACTTCCACAATTATTTAAGCAAAGCCCCAAAATTGTTGCACAGCTCCTTTAAAATCGACCAAAACTAAAAAATTTGTATTTTTTGCTTCGTTTAGGCCCATTTCAGCGCAGGTATGTGCAGTGCAATTTTTAGCAAAAATGGATTTTAGTGCAAAATGTAGATGTAGCAGGCCTTCACTCGTGGCACAATTTAGCAAATGGCACGATAAAATTCTATCACTGCTTTAGAGATGTCTATTGGACCAAAAAAGATGATGATTGAGTTGACTGCGTTAGTCTATTGGAGCAATGAAGATAATTACTGGGGCGTTAAAGATATAGAGTGCTCGTCAAACTTACACGGAACACTTGTGCAATATTGAATGCAGAAAAAATATAATATGTGAGAGAACAGCGCATATTTATGTGAATTGAAGGTATGCTACGGACATAGTGGGACAGAAAGAGAAATAGCTTAGGGCTAGCGGCAGCTATGCACGCACATATAGAAAGAAAAAAAAAAAATAGAACAAGCGAAGAGTAGATTTAGCATGTGTTCTATGAAAAGTTTGTTGAGCACTGTACATACAATGTCAAAAATGACAAGTGATGAGGCGGCGAATAACTGAGTAAACTGAACGTTTAATGAACCACTTGGTTATAGTCCGTTGCAACTCAAGAACGAAGGGCGAGGGTAAGAAGGGCCGGAGAGGAGGAAGCAGACGGAATGCTAAAGAGAGAAGGAGGTTTCCCCCCTGTTCTCCAGGGTTCCGTCTGCTTCCTCCTCCCTGGCACGTCTAACCCTCGCCCTTCATTCTTGAGTTGCAACGGGCTATAGTCATGTTTATTGGACAAATTAGGCAGTTCTATCGGATCTCTCATACCGCTGTGAAAATACTTTTCAGAACTAAAACGTCCATGGGATATTCATAAGGCATAACAAACAGCCATATGAGAAAAATCCAACGTGTTACCTAAAAATCACTGCTCCTTTCTCGAAAGTTCTATTTGTTTCCAAAGTTGTATTGTCACGGGTGGTGACCAATAAACAAGAAATAAACAGGAATAAATAAACGTTGAATGTGGCGAACTTGTGCCAAAAATAAAAGGGTACAAAAGATAATAAGAGAGCGTCGCGGGCGTCGAAGTCGGCGTAACAGCAGAGTCGAACGCTGGGGCGAAAAACTGACTTTGCTCGCCTTGCCGAATCCCTTATGTACCCTCGTGGGTTTCTGGATCGTTCGGCGTAGAAGGTTCGGTGTGTAGAACATTCTAACCTCGAATCAGCAAGACGGTTCTCGAATTCACTAGAACATCAAATTACACTGTCAACAAAAATGTGTAGTCGCGGCCAGGAGTCGAACCCTGGCCTTCTGCGTGGGAGGCAAGCGCGATAACCGTTAGGCCACGCGCGCGCTGCCTACTTGGCCAGCTGCGCGCGCGGCAGTATTCAACGATCAGCCCACAACAAACAGTAAAAAAGACACGCAAAGTGGTTTTGCAACAGAGAAAGCCACTTATGCCTGTTCGCTTATAGAGTTTATACATCAACGCGCGGTTTCCAAACAAGCCTGCATTTGCCCAAACTAGGTGTGGGCACTGCACATACACAAAAACCAGATTCGCTTTAAATAAAGCCTATGCGCACGCACAGTGCTCATGGAAGAGCCACCACAGTATCATGACGTCTGAATTAAAAAGGTGTATATTATACCTATATATAACCAGCTTCAACTGGCACTAAGAACAGGCAAGGTTGCAAGGGGATGCTGTGATCTAGACACCATCAACATAGAAGGAATATGAAAGAGATGGCAGCATTCATACAGGAGCATTAATCTGAATGGCAAAACATGTAACACTAAAAAGAAACATTTTCTTGAACTAATGGATTGTACAAGAAGGTGCCAAGCCCAACCTGAAATGTTCTGTCTGTTAAGAAGGGTGTGCTGGACTTACAGATTCTTAAGCAGCAGTGAACCGTGCAGCATCCACTGTCCCAGTACGGCAAGCCGGTTGTGGCTGAGGTCCCTGCATCAAAAGGCACAGCTAAACTGAACACTTGCCGTCCAACAGACGTGCAGACGTGGGCGACAATCACTGCAAGCAAGAGGAGCACGAACAGATTCAGTGATCTGTGGCCCATGGGTTGCTCAAATAGGTCCCAGATAAAGATTTGCCTACAAATATTCCCATTAAAAGAGTTTGTGTGCACAGGAGATGAGTCGTCAGGCATTCTCTTTTAATAGTCTCATTCTAACATAATACAGTGATGTCTCGTTAATATGGACACCTCCATTGCCCCCAAAATTCCTCCATAATGTGAGTTTTTCATAATAATTAGACAAAATGCACATATTTACACGGTTCGTCTCTGAAAAGATGTCTATAGTATGGTAGACATATTGATGGGTCCATATTAACAAGACATTCCAGAAATCACATATAAAAAACCGGGTAGCTTCTTTAAAATCCCCAAAAGGTATCACGACACCGCAATAAAAAATATTTGACCAGTTGATGACTTGCACTGATGGTGTCGAGTTCTCATGCATGCCCTCAGAGCATTTTCGGCGTCAGTGCAGAAGAAAAAAAACTTGAGGTACACCTAAGCATTTCCTATGAGTTGTAAATTCGGAAGCATGCAAGCCGCTCGTCCACTCCCTTTGTCGTCTGCTCGTCTGTTTTCTTTGTCGTCTGCTCGTCCGCTTCTTTTGTCATCTGCTGCGTACTAGCGCGTGCGCGCTTTGGGATCTCGGAGGCCATGGCGCAGCGGCCAATGGGAGCCCTGTCAACGCGCGCCAGCCAGTGGAACCGAAGGCGATCGCGGGAACTAGGAGCCGTTTTTGCGCTTCAAACTGATGACGTCAGCTCACTTCATGAGACAATTAATGCTTTCACATTGAACATGAGAAGGTGTACTTACAGGCGCTGCAGGCTGGTCATGGAGGCGAACAAGGAGCCTGGTAAACTGCGTATCCGGTTGTTGTTTAGACGTCTGCAAAGGACGAGAGGCACCGCCGCGAGAACGCTACAGCCTTCAAAGCAACACGAGCGACACATGGCAGAACAGATAATTTAACAACACAAGCAATACATGGCTACATTCGCTTCTCACTTGAGGCTTCATACTAATTTCATAGCCTTCTCGACGATGTTAAAATAGAATTTGCTGCTGTTATTGCCTCTAGCAGCTCACTGCCATTAGTTGAGCCCACATCATTGTTTTACCAATCCCGTGGTGCGACCATCTCGAAACGTCTGCAAGCATCAGTGCACGATGCTATACACTACTCGGTGTCAACTATTTTGTGCTACGTTGTGAAAGCTAACGTAGAGTGCAGCTTCCGCAGTGCTCCGACGCCTTCAAAGCGTGTGGCACGAGCATATTCGAATGCAAAAGGAAGTCCCGTGCACGTGCTCTCGCAGCACTGCAGCATGGCAGAAGCCATGCTAGCCTTGACAACGTAGCAGCAAATAGTTGACGCCGAGCAGAAAGTAGATGAATGGATGGAAAGCGATAGTGATGGGGAGTACTCACAGTCTCTCCATGCTCGTCAGGTCAGCGAAAGCGCCCTCATGCACCGTCTCGATCTGGTTCTCCATCAGCTGGCTGCACCAACGAGTCTTGAGTCAATGCCAAGCTGCCGTCATTGGGACTATAGAGTTTTGACTACACACCGAATCTGAGCAGAGGGCATATCCTCGTTTCCCCCAAGGCCCATAATTTTTTTTTTCTTATTTTCTTAGAACAAGTATTGTTATGTAAAACTTCACATGAATGCCCACCCATTTGCAAGAGACAAGTGGTGAAAAATGTTGGGTGGGCAATCTTTGGGAATGAATCAGTAAGTCTATCTAAAATGACCAATACCGTATTCACTCGCACAATGAATGCACTCGCGTAATGAATGCACCCCCCAAGTCTGCTCTCAAAATTTCGACTTTTTTTTTTCACTCGCGTGATAAACGCACCCCCAACTCGGAAGTCAAAATTTTGACCCCCTCCCCCCACGCGCGCGATGAACGCACTTTTCTATCCTGGTGCAGTGAGGTCGCGAATCCATGGGCAGCGTGGGCGAACATAACGCCTTGCAAAAGGCGTTAAAAAAATTGGCAAAGATCCAACGGAAGCAAGAAAAAAAACATGGAGAGGAGCTTTTTATTTATTTATTTATTTATTTATTTTTTTGCACAGCGCAGTTTGGACTTTGGGTTCGCGCGCCGCCGCGCGCAAGGAAGTAAGAAAGAGGAGCAGGGAAGCCTTCTAAGCAAACAAAACAGCTTGCGAAAGGCGGCAAAAAAAAAAAAAAAGAGGAGCTCTTTTTTGCACAGCGCAGTTTGGTTACGGGGGGGGGGGGGGGGGTCGTGCGTCGCGCGCAAGGAGATAAGAAAGATAAGCAGAGAGCCCTCGCCTAAGCAACGCCTAAGCAAACAAAACAGCTTGCTAAAGGCGGCAAAAAAAAAAACCAAAAAAAAAAACCAAGGAACTAAAAGTAAAAACAAAGTTTTTTTTTTTTTTTTTTTTTTGCACAGCTTAGTTTGGTTACGGGGTCGGGCGCCGTGCGCAAAGAGATAAGAAGTTACTTCGATTTTTCAGGATTAAAGGGCCGTTCATTATGCGAGTAAATACGGACTCAAAAATTTTACTTCGCGTAATGAACGCCCCCCCCCCCCCCCCCCCCCCGAACTTTGCATCGATTTTTTCGGAAAAAAAGTGCGTTCATTCTGCGAGTAAATACGGTAAACACCACGGAACTATAATACTGGAGGTCGCGGACGCAGCAGCTTCGCGTTTCACGGTGCGATGAGCCAATACCACCTAGAACACAAGGCCTGCGCGTTTCCTCCTCTAAACGTCATCACTAGTAGATCCCCTCAGCGTCCCCTAGCTAGCCCGGATGAGCAACATCGTCTGCTACATCGTCTGCTCCATCGCCTGCTTCGGTGGTTTGTGTAACAGATAATGAAACAGATGCTCACGAAGAGTGTCTATTGGAAATAGCATACGATCACGTGGAGCGTCAAATGCATGAGTGAAATTGCCTTACTGCTGCGCGAAGGGCTGAAAAGCCCTTCGTTGGACGCTGGACGCTGACACTGGACGCCATTTTCGAGGGCGCTGTTGCTTCGAAACGCTCTACCGCAGAACGAGCGCGCGCGCTAGAAATGCGCGTCTCAAAGCCAGAAGGGCGTGCTAGCTCGCGCTCCTGGCCGAGGGAGCGTTCGCGTGCACGTCGCAAATGCACTGGAAGCTCGCTATCACTTCGCGCTCAGCAGTCACGCACACAGCTGCGGCCGCAATTGAATGCGACGTAGATGCGACGCGGCCCCTACTCTGCCTACTCTCGTCAAGCTTCGGGGTGTTTGCCGCTTGGGGCGGGTCGGGGATATACTAACGAAACGTCATGCGCAGGCCTTGTCTTCTAGGTGGTATTGGATGAGCACACAGGAACCCGCTCGAAAGCCGATATTGTGCGCGCATATCGCGGACACACAAAAAAAAAAAAAAAAAAAAAAATTGTATTTTGTGGTGTGACAAAAACACACAGGGACCCGCTACGAGCTCGCATTTCACGGGCACGGGATCCGGACAAAATGGTCCCGGTCAAAATGGTCCAAACCGCAAACCCGGACAAAATATGGCCCCAAGCAAATTTTGAGACATAGTTTGCTCATTCTCAGTGGTGTCCCTAGGGCCAGCGGCCCGGGATTTAGTTGAAACGACTCCGGAAGACAAACACCGCTTCTTCCCGCCGGTTATTTTGAGGAAATATTCGTTTCTGGTTTACGAAATCAAAAAAGGAGCGCTCACAGAACACATCAGAACCAACAGGATACACGCAGTCCCTTTCAAAATGTTTACTACACACGCGAGAGGTTCTCAAATTTCGCTTTCCCATTTTCAATTTGATGAACCAATTCCTTTCTTAAATTTATTTTGTCCGAATCATAATAAAAAATACACCCTATTTACCGTGGTAGAAGTTGTAGTGAAATAAAGCGCGCTGGATATTCTATTTTCATTATCCAGATATTTGTACTGGGGTCTGAGCACACCATCATCCGAGCGCTTCGACACCTCAACCGCCTCAACGCCAAAAGTGTTTGTTGGCACGACTACGCGTGACACGTGCGGTTTCAAACTTTCGTAAAATGTCCCATGTAGTATTTTAATTTTTCACAAGTTCTTTACACGCTATTTAGATGACGCCACTCTCCACCATTGCGCCGTGTTGTTAGGGTTGCGTCCCCGTGGCGCTCTACCTCCATATTTGTTTACCGTTAATAAACGGAGTTACGCTTCAACCACGGACCGCATCGGACGTGCCTCTCTCACCTTCCGGGGCTCCCGCGCCCGGCTCGCCGGTCACCACTTCGGCATGTGAGACCCCTCGTTTTTTCGCAGGCCCACGCAGGCACTGCTCTTCGTTATTTTCTCGGGTGTCCGCGTTTTCTTTCAATGCTACATTTTGGCGACGAGGATTTACCGAGGAATTACTACATCCTACTACAAATATCGCTTTGCCAAATAAACACATGTGAAACGGGCTTTGCTGCACGTTACTCAAACAGCGCATGAAGCGAGCTGACGAGCCGACTGATCCAAGATCTGCGCGGTCTATCCCAGACTCCCAGTCTGTCCTACCTGTGGCGTCACACACGAATCCCGGAGAAAAGCTCACCGGAGAAAAGCTCACCGGAGATAAGCTCACCGGAGAAAAGCTCACCGCAAAACCGGCGGATGCGGAGAAAAGGTCACCGATTTTTTTTTTCTTATTTCTTATGGAGCCTGTTGGATCATGCGTAACATATATCAATTTATTATCACTAAAGTTCGTCAGGTTTGTCGAAAAGAAAATGTCCGTTTTTGTTTTATTTGCCAAGCTTATTAAGTATATTTCTCCCAAATTAATAATGGCGGGCCAGTGTTTTCTTTGGCTTACCCTCTAGGCAACTAAAGCTTAACTGAAAATTTTATGAACTTGAGTGACATGAAAGAGTTCGAAAACTTAAGTCTCCCTGAAACCTAAAAATGAAAACAGTAAACACCGAAAATCCGAAAGTGCATGCGCAACAACGCGGTGCCTGAAATTCTCTTTGAAGTTTTTATTAACCTTTGAAAACAGGATAAAACAGTTAGTAGGATATCGAGGCTTCTTTCTTCCACGGACATACACGTTTTCTAGCCGTTCGTGCTGGTGTTTCCGCACGTTGCCTTTGTGTGATAGTGCCCTTCTAAAGTGAGCCACTCATGACTTTCAGAGCTGCACATTGGCACCGTTGTTACTCGTGACCTATATAAGAAATAGTCTTCTGTAAAGTAGCGAATAGGGCGAGTTGGTGAACGTTATACATGAAAACCGCTCAAACGACGACGACCAAGTGAAGACAACAAACGCGAAAGGACGAAGCTGTTCTCGCAACTAAAGTTTTCTTAGTGAAATTAACAGAAAGAAAACAACGTAGCCGACACTGACTGCATCAACAAATACCTACCTAACTATTAGGCACTACAGAATGTTTGGAGCTGAAACGGTTCACACACCGCTATTCATATTAGGTCACACAGAACAAACCTCTTTATTTGACAGAGCTACCGACGGCGCACCCTCAGTTGTCAATAAATTGTTGTCTGTTTTACCGGTGTACAATGTTCTGATATCATTTTTGCGGCTTCATTGATATACAAAATGGATGATTACTAATTTCTGAGGAATTACCAAATATGCCCAATGACCTTCAAGAATATTACAAGAAAGAGGACACAGTTAAAAAAAAAAAATCGGTGAGCTTTTCTCCGCATCTGCCGGTTTTGCGGTGAGCTTTTCTCCGGTGAGCTTATCTCCGGTGAGCTTTTCTCCGGTGAGCTTTTCTCCGCCGCCCGTCACACACGATGGTGATGATAGCTAGAGGAGCGCCCCCTGTAGTTCGTACAATTGATATAATCTACCAAGTACATGCATCAAACAATTATAGTTATCATGTCCCGATGGTTGTGTCCCCATTGTCCTCCGTGTGTCCTCGTTTAGAGTGGATGGATGGATGGATGGATGAATACGGCTGAGCCCTTTGGATCGGGCGGTAGCTTACGCCACCTAGCCATTTTGTTTTACCATTTAAGCTTAGAATATTTAAATGTGAAATCTATATTCACTCCGCAGTGCAAAGAAAGTGAGGCTATGAAACCCCCTTGCCATCAGTGAATAAGAAAATACCTAGTTTTCTCTCGATTTCTGCCACCATTCACTTAATCTTTGCTTGGTAATCTCTACAGTCTTGAAATCCACTCTCCCTTCGCTGTCTCTAAAACCCAATGACTTTATTAAATCTATGTTGTCTTCGGTAGGCATAGGGTGAAGCCCTTTGCAGTAGAGTATCAAGTGCTCAGCCGTCTCGTCCTCCTCTCCACAAGCAATGCACACTGTATCCATTTCCTGGTACTTCACTCTGTATGTTCTGGTTCGCAGAACACCCGTTCTTGCCTCAAACAGCAATGAGCTTCCCCTAGAATTGTCATAAATGCTTTCTTTGGCAATAACTCTTTTGTTTAATCTATAGCTTTCCAGAGCAGTCTTTGTCTGCATTCCCTCTAGCCACCGATCCCTTTCTGTGGCCTTAACTTTCTTCTTAACTGAGACTTGCTCTTCCGTATCTTCGCTATAGCCCAAAAACTTTCCTCTTAATTTCCTAGTGCGCTGTCTCCACTTTGTGTCTACACTCCTCATGTATAAATAGCTGAAAACCTTTCGTGCCCATTGCTCCCCATCCATTAGCCTCAACCTATCCTCAAATTCTACCTTGCTCACCGCTTCCCTGCTCTCAAATGATGCCCATCCCATGTCTCCTTGTACTCCCTGGTTTGGCGTTTTGCAATGCGCCCCCAAAGCCAGTCTACCTACTCCGCGCTGTTTTATTTCTAGTTTCGCATGCACTTCGGATTTCATGCATAGCACTGCGTTTCCAAATGTCAAGCCAGGCACCATGACCCCTTTCCAAATCTCTCTCACCACCTCATACCTGTTGTAATTCCAAAGTGCTCTATTTTTCATTACAGCTGCATTTCTGTTGCCCTTACCTATTATATACTTTTCATGGTCTCTGAGATATTCTGCACCATCACATATCCATACTCCTAGATACTTGTATTTACTAGCTCTCTCAACTGTAATATTCTGTATCTTCAGCCTCTCAACTTCATCCTCGTTAAAAATCATGACTGCCGATTTTTCGCTACTGAATTCTAAACCTAATTCCTCTCCTTCCCTACCACAGATGCTCATTAATTCCTGCAACTCTGTCCTGTTGTTAGCCATTAGTACAATATCATCCGCATACATCAATCCCGGTAAGGATTGCTGAATTTTTTGGCCTAGCTTACTGTAAGAAAGGTTGAACCCAAGCCCACTCTTCTCTAGTCTATCCTCCAATCCTCTCAGATACAACATAAACAGCAAAGGCGATAACGGGCACCCCTGCCTAAGGCCTCGTCTTATCTCTATTTTCCCTGTCGCCTTTCCTTCCC
This sequence comes from Ixodes scapularis, assembly GCF_016920785.2. Classification (NCBI taxonomy): domain Eukaryota; kingdom Metazoa; phylum Arthropoda; class Arachnida; order Ixodida; family Ixodidae; genus Ixodes; species Ixodes scapularis. The sequence continues at coordinate 87,736,864 of NW_024609884.1, forward strand.
ATGTTATAATCACCTTGTTATCTTTGTAAATGTTCCTTAATAGTGCTGTTAGTCCTTCATCTAGGTTTAAGTTCTCCATTATGTCCCACAGGTTTCTTTGGTTCACATTGTCATAGGCACCCTTGATATCCAGAAATGCCAGCCAGAGCTGTCTGTTTTCTTTTTGCGCTATTTCTATACACTGTGTTAGAGAAAATAAGTTGTCCTCCAACCTTCTTTGTTTTCGAAACCCGTTCTGTAACTCGCCCAGTATGCCCTCGCAATCTACCCATTCCTCCAGTCTGTTCTTTATAATCTGCATTACCAACCTGTAAATAACCGGTGTCACGGTTATAGGACGATAATTTCTAATATCAGACTTATCTCCCTTTCCCTTATATATCATACTCATCCTACTAAGCCTCCATTCATCTGGAATATTTCCTTTTGTTATCATGGTACTCACTACCTCCCTTAGTTTTGCCTTAGATTTAGGACCCAAATTCTTCACCAGCTTGATAGGGATACCATCTGTGCCTGTCGACGTGCCACTAGGGACTCTTCGTTCCGCCTTTTCCCATTCTCTTTGTCCAAAATCCGCGATGTCACAAACTGGACTGCTACTTCCTTCGGTTCTCCTATCTTCCACATGTACCCGTTCCCGAAATTTCTCCTCCATCACTGCTCCTATATATTGTATCGCATCATCTCCCTCTAATTGATCTCCCTGATGCGAGAGTATGAACCTCTGTCTAGCTTGCGTTGTTTCACCGAGTGAGTTCAAGTGCTCCCAAAACTTCTTGGCAGCATTTCTATCTTTCTTACTTACATTACTCATCCATTCCTCACCCTTTCTCTGAATTTTCGCATTGATCAAACTGGATGCCTCTCGGCGACATGTTACAAAATTGTCCCATTTTCTTTTTACTTCCGTTTCGGACTCCCCACTACGCTTGGAATACCTGTGTTCTCTAGAGGCTTCCTGACGTTTTTGTATCGCTTGCTTCACTTCTTTGTCCCACCAACTTTTTGGTCTATGTCCTTGCTTCCCCTTTCGTTTACTCTTAACTTTGTCTAGTTCTAGAGAAAAAAGCCTAGTTAGGCTCTCATAGGTCCAATCTGTATGCCATTGCCCTGAAACTGCTGCCTCTATTCTTTCAACAACTATTTCCAACTCTTTGTCGCTGCAGAAAGTTTGCTTTGAATTATGTTGTCTAGTTTCAGCATTTACTTCTCTGGCAAAATTCAGCTTAATACGTTTGTGATCACTACCAAGACTTTTGGAACCTTCTTCATCTATTTTCATTACTTGTAACTTACCATATATTTTGTGTGACATGAGTACGTAATCTATAGTTGAATGCAGATTGCCAGTTTCCCAAGTTATGTGCCCGTCACACTTCTGACTGGTATTACATAAAACTAAGTCATGTTTTTCCACCAGTTCTAGTAATATGCTTCCAGTTGAGTCCGTATACCCATCCAGACCCTCAATATGGGCATTCATGTCTCCCATAATAATTATTTCGGAGCCTTCGCCTAGTTCACTAATGTCTCTTGATATGCAATCAATCATTTTTCTGTTTTCCTCTTTAGCACCTGTCCCTGTCCATAAGTAAACCACTCCAAGGACTGTTGATTCCCCAGCGACTTTTCCTTTCAGCCACAAATGTTCGGCGCACTCCTTTCTGATCCTTTGAAAGTTCATATTCTTCTTAATAAATGCTCCAATTCCACCTCCCTTCCTCGTTCCCTCCATTCTGTTGCATTCTTCCCACACATAGTCAGGGTTGCAAGGTGGCTGCTCCATGTCTCTGAGATGTGTTTCCACAAACCCATACACCATTAAATCCTCCTTTCTTAGTTGCTCCTCCACCTCTTCCCATTTTAACCTATTTCTACCACCCTGCATGTTAATATATCCAATGTCTGATTGTGCTGATTTTTTATACCTGTTCTTACGTTTTCTCCTCTTTTTAACCCTGGGTGCCTCTCCTGACTTTGTTGGGTTTTCAGTTACTTCAGTGCCCCCAGGGCCCTCGGTCCCCCCAAAAAAGCAGTCACCGTGCGGCCCATCCTATCCCCCACCCTGTAACCCGTGGCCTCACTGTAGTGAATGCCATCTGCAAAAGGGCGGGAGCCAGCCTCGTACACTTCTCTGTTTACTTCCATTACGTCGTACCGAAGCTGTCGACTCATACCCTTAATTACTCCATTGGCTTCGACAACCCTCCTCTCCGTTAACCCGGACTGCCCCCGAACTTCTGGAATGGTGCACACAACCACATGCACATTCTCAGACACGTCCCTCAGCTTACGTATTCCCACGTTTAGCTGCTTTCCGAGGTTCTGGCTCCTGCCCTTCAGCACATCATTAAGCCCCGCATGAACTATTACTAGGTTCCTTCCCTCCCGGTTATCCCACACCCTCTCACGTGCTGCGGTCATAGCATCCACCATACACTTCCCTGGCTGGACCTCTACGGTTACCCTCTGGTCTCCCTTCACCCTGTTATGTACACCCCTCCTAACCCGTGCTACGTTAGAGCTCCCCACTACCAGTACCCTAGATCCCCCTGGTGCCTGCGCGCCTTTGTCCTGCGACTTATCTCCTGTCACCTGACTGCCCGACGCCTGCTGCTCGAAGGCGCCATTGAGCTGAGGTTCAATCAGCTCTCCAGCGTCGTCGAGCCCGCCTGCCAACAGGCCGGACTCCCGACCACCAGGGACCCCAGCCTGCAGACTGGTGGTTCGTCCCGCTAGAACTGACACTTCCTCCTTTCTTCCCTCGCTACTCTCACTCGCTCGAATTACCCCTTCCAGGCGCTCTACCCTACTGTCACACTCCCTCTTACGCTCCTCTAAACCCGCCTTCCATACTTCCCCCAGCTCTTCCGCCTGCTTCTCGAGGCCGACCCGCTGCTCCCTCTCATGATTAAGCTGCCTAGTCAGCTCCTCTACCTGGGCCTCGAGACCCACCCGCTTCTCTCCTTCTGCCTTAAGCTGGGCCTCAATCTCCCGAAATCTACCCTCCCATTCCCCAGTTACCTGCTGAAGCTTCACACAAAGCCGACACTCGAAACTCACCTCCGCCGCCACCTCCAGGCTCCCGAAACCCGTCTCCTCCAGGTAACACCACCTCCCACACCCCTCGCACTGCACCAACTCGTCCCCACCCTTGTCATGCCGACCCAAATCTAGACCCATGTCTAGACCGGGAACAAACCGTCCCTTCCCGCCAAAAATTCAAACAGAGCCTACTTTGCGAAACTAACGTTAACTGCTGCTGTTCAAACCTAATACTGCTACCGCATAGTCACTTCCAATCAACTCTCAAAAAAAGAGAGAGAAAAGAAGAAAAACTGGCACTTAGCTTCGGATGCTCGAGGAGAACCAGGAAACACGTCCGCTCACCGCAACTCAGTCGAGAGACCGGCAAAAGTGGCACTTCCTCTTCTGCGCCCCCTAGTTTTCGGGGTTCAAAGCTCCCAAAGTGTTCAAAGAGTTTTGCAGGTTTTGCCCATTCCCACCATCACGTGCCAAGCGCGCGACGGCAGGTCGGCGGGGCTCATGTCCCTTGGTACCCATTTATTGACGCATCTTTTTCACCTTGATGTCGAAAACGACGTCAAGGTCGTCAGGTCCGTCAAAGAGGGTGTGAATGTGAAGGAGACCGTACTGCCTGCTCTTCATACGCGCGGTGCGATGGGGTGCAAGCACAGCGGGGGCAGATCCAAAAGGGGAAAAGGGGGCGGCGCCCCCCCCCCCCCCCCCCCCCCAAGCAAAGTCGATCCCGCCCCTCCCCCCTTCTCCGAGGGCAATTTGACATAGGTGGGCCCCCGGTGCTCAAGAAAGAATGAGAGAATAGTATCCTTACAAATTTTCCGCCCCCCCCCCCTCCCTCCACCCAAAAGGGAGTTCTGGATCCGCCCCTGAAACAGAGTGAGCTGAAATGGTCTACTGCACATACCTACAGCGCAGTAGGAGGTGTGTTTTCTCACTAAAGAAAACACGGCTACAAATTCAGTTTCGACGGTTTTGACTGAGCGCTACAATACAAATCAATCACCAAAACACAGTATCAATTAAGTGATCGCTAGAACTCAGGAAATAGATAAGATAGGTAAAAAATTCAGCATTTTATTGAAATAAGAGTTGTGGCGCAAGCTAGCTGGTGAACGTTCATACTTAGAAAAGTAACCCCGAGACAGGTGAAAAGGAAGGGACGAATACAACGAAGTCTCACATTTCATCTCCAAACATCATTGTTACCAAGTGCCCCCACGTGTAGTACGAAAAGCAAGGACCTCGCGCTTGTTGCCTTCTCTGTTTTACACGTTAGGATGACACACAAAAAAATTTTAATCGCAAATTGTTAAAAAAAAAAAAAGAAGAAGAAGAAGAAGAAAAGTATGACTCGATTCGCTAACGCCCCAGACGTCACCGGAGGAGCACTACGGCCCTGTCTTTTATGCGGTGTTGGGCGGGCGAGAGGAGGGAGTGGAGGAAGAGGCGCCGCCAAATAAACCACTCCACCAGGGGAGGATTCGGCGCGGCCGTTGTTTTGTCTAATGCAAAGGACACGAGTATCCTGTGTTCCCCAAGCAAATAATGTGCTACTTCTGCGGCTGGGGAATAGAAAGGGAAACGTGCAGAGGGAGGGAGACTGAGAGGAGGAGGAGCCATTGTCGTGTGACGAAAAGTCCGCTTGGCTGCGGCACTGCAAAACGTACGGTTTGCTTCGTATTTGCTTTGCTACTTTCTTGACAGGAGGAGGAGGTTTGGAATTTCGAGATGTAGTGTGCAGCGTGCGGAACGTTTTCCCGTACGAAGGCGTCGCTTTTTTCCCTTGATTTTAGGGTTACGACTGTTTTTAGTAAAGGGTTTCCCTAAATTACAAGGTGTAGTTTTATTTTATGATTTTGTGTAGTTTTGTAGATATATTATCTCAAAGTTTTATTTCAAGGGTCTATGGCGAAACCAAAACTACCGGCTCGAGCATGATGGCAAAACTTGTGATTAGCTGCATGGCCGTCGTGTGACGCAAAGTTCGTACCGCGGTACCGCAAAACGTACGGTCTGCTTCGTATTTGGTACGTTTTGCGCTAGCGCAAAACGTAGCAAATTCGAAGCAAAGCAGGTTTTACTGCTTTGTCATATGAAGCAAAGCAGGTTTTACTGAAGACATCAAACACCCGTAAGGAATCACACATTCATCAAGTCGTCGGTCGAAAAGCAAGTTCGCCACAATGAGCGCAGGCTCCGCGCAGGTTCAGAACGAGCCCGGCACTTATCTTTGAGAGGAACCACAATCTTGGTGCTGCAGAAGCGTTGTGGAAGTTAATCGTAAGCTCGCGCTGAGCAAGAACGGACTTAGTCAATAGGGAGTTTTAGCAGGTCGTTTCCACACAAACGGTTCGCCCTCGAACGCATCCGCGACGCCACTGCACATGCGCGCGCGAGTCGTTCGGGGAATCGGGAGGCTCTTCTTGTTCGTTTCTCCCATTCTGGTCGCTGGAATCGTCACCGTAACGCAGCCAGCACCGTTCTCGACTCGGGTAAAAAAAAAAAAGATGGCGGTCGGTTCAGCGACCGCCTTCGCCGACCCAGCCGAGCGTTAGGCCTAGGACAGCGGGAGGCGATTTGCCGTCCTGTTAGTCTGCTTTATTTGAGAGGTTGAACCAAATCATTTCGAGGACTGTTCACAATCGTAAGCGATCGTGAATGCTGTAAACTGCGCATGCTAGTAAATTTTAGCGATCTGCGGGCAGACTAGCTGGCGCGTCGACCGGGAGCAGACAATATGATTTGGTTCAATGACACACAACGTGAACGATCGTTCAAGTTCAAGATGACAGAGACACACCACATACCTTTACGGTCGTTCAGACACTTTTTACTCTATCTAGCTTTGCAGTTCTTGAAATTCCGACCGGCAAATGTTACGTCGGCCGTCTTGTTTACATCAGTCGTACGCCGGACAACACGAACCGCCACCACGGTGTCCGCCACCTTCGCCACACGTTGCAGAATGTTTCACATGTTTACTAGAAGATGGCGCCACCGTTAAGCACGATCATCATCATCGTTTACACGGTCGCGCCTGGCGCCACTTTCACGATTCGCTAAAGTATGTCAAATTTGAAGTACGGTTTCACGAAACGGACCAGCTGTACCGTTTGTGATTTCGGAACCGTGTGCTTGAAAAACGACTCGCTAAAACTCCCTAATAATCTCCGTGTGCGATCGCTGAAGAGCACTTTAAAGGAATACTAACGAAATTTGAAATATTCCTGTCGTGTTCCAAAATAGGTTGAATATGATCCACGATATCCGTACAATCGCCCGTTTGTAGTTTGAGCCTGATGGCTGTATTTTTCGTTATAAACGGCCCACTCTGGCAAGTGCTCGGAGAAGGCCCAGTAGAGACCACGTGACAGCCAACACAATCGTGACGTAGGTCGTCTCGGGACGAGCAAAGCTACGGCGAGGCTGCCGTCGAGAGGATGGCCTAGTCGTTTCAGCCACCGAAGCGGCTGCTTTTGCACGAATTTTGAGTGACGGGTTAATATTCTACAATCTTGTAGGGGGACAATAGCGACTTCTGCGACATTCTCGGGAAGAGGGGAGTTCCTCCTTCCCTCTTCCCGAGGGCGTCGCTGCGTTTCCATAGGAGCTAAGCCTTTTTCTTTACTTTTTCCTCAGGCAAGTTCGCTCTTTGCAAATTTGATAAAAAAAAAAAAAGAAAAGCACCATCTGTGGGTTACGCTGCACAAAGTCGTAGCGCGATAGGTTAAGAAACCGAATTTTGCGGTCGATTTTAAGAGCCTGGCCTCTCCTTGAATCACCCTGTAGTTCGTACAGGTATGCAGGCATGATTTATTTTCTAGAACACGCACAATCCCTGGTAATGTGTTTGTATTATAGCAGGAAAAACAGCCAAATTTCACCCAGTTTCCTGTACGAGATGTATTGAACTGCCCAAAATATGCACATCAATATAGTGCCGTAATTTGGAATGTTTATGGGTCATTCTCCCGAAGATTAAACATTTTGGTTCATGAAAAGTTAATTTGGCGACATTAATTTTAGTTGATCTTATTTTGATCAGTAGGTAATTCATTTGTTATTTTCATTTAAAACACAGCCGAGCTCACAGATGTTTATTTATATTGTTAATAACAAATATTGTACAACATACTCAAGATAAAATTAGCATAGCTATTCTATGGCTTTATTTTTTTTGTGTGCTGATCAAAATGTTTTCGGTTTTCATTTAGCGCAATATCAATATGTGCCAATAACATACATAAAACGTATAAACCCAAATGTTATGACTAGATTAGAAGATAATCTTGCGAGGGCTGCGTTACTCCGCATCTTGTGTCCACTTCAAAACTAAGGTGACTGTTCTCGTTCGCATGCACCATTTGTGATAGTTTTCAAGCGCGCACAAAACACCCAGTGTCAGACGTATACCAATCTTGCAACGTTGGATCGTCAACGACAAGTGACACGACCGATCAAACCGTGATTAGAGGGACCCGTGACGTGACATATCCGCGAAACGTCTGCTCGTGACACGGCTGATTCGTGACGCAATTGACTCGTGGAACGATTTCCCCCTTATACGACGTACAGTTCACTCACATTCAAAATCTACGATAACAGTCGCGCGTCCTACAAATTAATTTCCATCCAGGTATGTATTTGTTGACAGATGCTGTTTTAGTTGAGATATTTAAGAACACAGGACGCGGGGTATTCGTTATACCACTGACACACCGGAAGCACACACACTGTATTTTAATATAATTTAGAATTAAGCTCATGAACTTCCAGGTTTTCACACTGAGTGAACAATGCGACGAAAAAAAGCTGATAATACTGCATGATTATATACTAAATACCAATGGGAAATTGAAATTTTTTTTTAGAGCGCAGCTCTTAGGGGCCCGTTTCCAGCCTGAGCGGCGTCGCCGTCGCCGTCGCCGTCGCCGTCGGCGTAACCGCGCGTTGCATGCAACTCAGAGGAGATGCAACAGGTTGCATGCAACCTGACATGCAGCAGGTTGCATGCAACCTGAGATGCAGCAGCTCATAGGAGATGCATGCATGCAGCCTGAGATGCAGCAACTCAGAGATGTAACAGGTTGCATGCAACCTGAGATGCAGCAACTCGATGAAGATGCAACAGGTTGCATGCAACCTGAGATGCAGCAACTCAGAGGAAATGCAACAGGTTGCATGCAACAGGTCACGTGACTCCCCAGGTCACGTGACCCCCCGGTCACGTGACCCTGAGGGGGTCACGTGACCACTCCGAGGTCACGTGGCCCCCTCCCCCGAGGTCACGTGACCCCCCCCCCCCCGATGGCGTCATCGTCACTGATAACGTCACCGGCATCCGCATCGTCATCGTCATCATCGCTGATAGCGTCATCAGTGACGTCACTTATGACGTCACCGGCATCCGCATCGTCATCGTCATCATCACTGATGACGTCATCGGTATCCGCATCGTCATCGTCACATGAGTGACGTCACTGATGACGTCATCAGTGACGTCACTGATGACGTCATCAGTGACGTCACTGATGACGTCATTGGCATCGTCACGTGGCCCCCCAAGGTCACGTGACCCACCCACCCCCCTTACCCTTCCCTCCCCCTCCTCAAGAGCTGCGCTCAAATTCGGCGTTACAGGGAGTTGTAAACGGCTTTCACTTTTTAATTGATGCGACTGACTTGTGCTGCGATTCACTCGCAACACAACTGATCGTTACGCGACTGGCCGTTATACGACCGTTATACGAATGACCGTTACATGACCGATAATGCGGGCAAATTTATTTTTTATTAAAAAAATACTTGTTAGAATTTAATATTGTTAACAACACAGGAACGTATGTCTGTTTTTTCACTGCAAGTTGCTCATCATCGAGATCTTATGAAAAATAGCACATAAAATATCCGTTACACCACTGGCACATCAAAAAGGTACGCGCTTATATCTATTTATGCATAAGCTAATAAATTTTTAGGTTTTGGCCCAGGTTGAATGGCTCTTAGTTGTAAGACTTTCCTGAAAACGCGTTGCACAGCCTGCATACTTACAAATTAAATATGGGTGGTAGAAGTTTTTAAATAAATTTGTTTTCTTTTTAAAATTAGTAAAAATATGATTACTTCAGCAACACTGGACGCTGAGATGATACAACAAATTGAAGCTGACGCATGTGAAAGGTTTCTTAAATCAAACTTATAAAGGTTTACTTCGCAAAAATAAAATGTCTCGCCTTTGAAACTTGTGAGGTAGTTAGCAGATACAAAACAAATGCCGATATTACACATTGGACGCAATCTAAACTGAATTTTGCTAAAACAGTCTTAATTATGAGAACTTGCAAATATTTGTTTTGGGGTCGCCGTCGTGCTATTTTATACAAATTATATTTTAGGAATGATGAGAAGAAGGTGTTTGAAAGTTACTTGACACTCACATTAAGGTTTATTTTCAGGAGAATGACCCTTAAACTTTTTCCTGACATTCTTTCTTCATTCCATCTTTGTGTACGGTATTTGAAAAATAAAGCGTTTAGTTTGAATTGTCATTTCCAGGTAAAAGCGACACTGCTACAGGTCCCCAAAGCTTCCTCAGCCTCCAAACTTCATACAGCTGGACTTTCTGACATTAGAGGACAACAGGAGGAATAGAAGTATTCGACGGCTGTCCCGTGGAAGATGCTGCACTAGTAGCAGATAATGTGGAACCTGTGGAGGGTGGCAGTTTGCGTGAGAAAAGCTTCAGGTATTTTAGCTTCAGGACAGTTTGATTTAGCGAAAAATCTCAATTTTAGAGTCCGTAAAACGTAAATTGTTGAGAAGGGACTAATAACGGGCTAGACACCTTCACTTACATTAATTGTACACTACTTGAGGGATATTATAAACACGTCCACAGATACCACCAGTGGAGTTCACTGAAATACCATCCGAATCCAACTAAGGTCAAATGCGAGCAATGTAAACAGATATGAATAAATAACTGGTATATATGCCTGTGTTCCTTATTCCTTTACTTTGCTCCTGCACTTGGGCTGTCTCACTTGAGATTCTCTCTCCATGGCGCAGACTATACTTAACATGTTGCTCGAGCAGCATGCAGATTTTCTGCTTCTGCAGTTTTGTGTAAAAGCAGAAATAAAAAGAAAAAAACGTTCAGCCTTTCCACTCTGGTGAAGAAGGAAGAGCAGCGGAGCTGTAGCTTCTGTTCTCGGCGGTGGCTTTCCAGGCGAGCGATCTGCTCTTCTTTCGCAAGAGAATCCTCAAGCGCTCGACGCACGCGGCGGTTCCGGACCCATCCGCGCTGCTGCGTACGTCGCCGCTTCTTCCGCACCCGGTCTTCTTTCCACGAAGGGCACGCGGCCGACCCATCGTGAGTCCAAACCGAAGCTGATAAGAGCGTAGGAAACAGCGCGCAAAACAGACGAGGACGAAGAAGGAACACACGTGACGTGCGCTGCGCTCGTCACGTGCGTTTCTTCTTCGTCCTCGTCTTTTTTTCACGCTGTTTCCTATGATGAATTCCCACCAACTCGCCCAGCTATCCATTCTTCTGTGGTAGCTAGCTGGAAAGGTTGCCGCCATCTATGAGCGACGGCGACAACCATACTGGTTGTGTGCTTGCCGCCGTCGCTTATAGATGGCAGTAGCTGTCCAGAGGCGTTTTTGTCGACAAGTGTTTTGTACCGGACACGATGCTGGAGAACCTAGCACTTAACCCCGCTATAAAAAAAAAGTAGTATACATAACTCGTTATTTCATTCAAACCATCAGCAGCACTGATTGTGTGGGATGTAAATCTATATAGTGATGCTCTTGCAAGTGTGGCCTGTGGCCACCTTTCTTCCTTTTCATATACAAGCTGCGATTCATGCGCTCCCTGCCCTGTCAAACATGCCTGAAATCTTGGTTGAAGTTTTGCCTGCAGCTACAGTCCATACCTCAATAAAACCTCATATGAAAATTCACACTTCCAACGAAAAACGCGCACAAAAAGTATGAAATAGAATCGAGCGCGCCAAACAGCTAACGTCGTAATAGCCTCCAGAGGCGAGCAGGGCGTGTCAGGGAAAAATTGTGTCCTCGGCGAGACGTCATCCCGGTTCAACGTAAGGGGGCGCCACGCAAACCACTCGGAGCTAAAAGACGACTGACCCCGTAAGTGATGCCGTCGCAACATCGCGCTCCGCTCTAAACAAACTGTTGCTAGGGCCGTCGTTATGGACAAATGCATAGGGGCTCGACGTGAGAGACGTGGTGAGAAATTGATTAAAAAGTAACCAATTCTTTGTAAGTGTTCTGTCTTCTCAATATCTATAATAATGACGACTTTTTTCTATCGTCTCAGTGCCATAAAGCGATGACAAAAGCCCAAGTTCCACAACCGGTTTTGCCTTGCTAGCAGAGGGCACAATGGCTTCGCGGGTTCAGTGGTTCTTTTAGTACACGACCGCGTTGAATGAGGCTGGTGACGTTCAACGAAACATCCGTTTTCGGAGTCTACTCTTTGCGGGATTTCGGAAGCAAAGAGGGCCCCTGCTCAGCTTTGATTGACGCTCGAGGTGCGCGAGCGCACGAACGCCTTCCGGTAGAGCTCGCTTCCGCAACATTTCAGAAGGTGTAAACATTGTGAAGCCGAATCACGTACGACGACATCGACGTGAAGTGTTTTAAGGTCGAAGTGCAGGCCAGCACACGTTTCAAGGATGTCTGGCAGCACAGTTGCTTCAGTGCTCATCGTTGTGACCAACGAACTGTCCGTAACAGATGTATTCATTGCCGCAGATGGAAACAGATTGACAAGCGTAAATAAAAAAATGAAGATTTAATCGGTGAACTTGTGCCTAGAAACAAAAGAAAGGATGATCGTCGACGGCGGCAGCAGCGAGCGACGAAGCGTCGGCGTGAGAGCTGGCTGTGAGTCGACAAAGCCACGCCAGCCGCGCTCGGCTCCTTATCTAGCAATCGGCATCTCGAGCATTCGACTTGGAATGTTCGTTAGTGAGCTAGAGCGAGACTCACTAGGCAAGGTCATTCTGGTCTCCTTATCTTTTATACTCGGGGTAAGAGTAAACTCGAATCCTCTAGAGGCACGGAGAAAAGTTCCTTCTCAGTCATGCACGCTTGGGGTCTTACTTTAAACTGAAGAATCAGTAGGATTTTTTTCTCAGTTTGATGATTACAATGCAGGTACGAAACACACACCATATTGCGAGCCTGAAAAACAAAGTTTAGAGTCTGGAACCGCTCATGCTAGAGTCAAAATGATTCCCTCTTTCATTACAATGCACGTAAACTGAAAAGTCAGAAAGAGGGCCCGACGGTGCTTTGATATCATGCTCTAAACAGATGCTTTTCTCGCTGTACTTAGCAGATGCGTGCCCATGTGATGATTATCGACAGACCCGTATACAGTGGTGTTACGAGGGTCAGCGGCACCCGGGACGGTAGGCCAGCCTCAATACCGCCCTCCCTCCCCCTCCCCTCCCCGCTCTCGTGGCCCGCCGCGACACCCCCCTGAGTGCTGCGCCCGGGGCGGTCTGCTCCCCCCGCCCCCCCTCGTGACGCCACTGCCCGTATCGGAATACTTCAGTGCGTTCGTCGTCGGCAACAGGCATCTCGAGACGTCTCGAGGAACGGAAGTTGCCGTCGCAAATACTTCAAAAACAGTCGATTCTCGGAAAACGTCTGTCGCAATAAGTGTAAAATCTTAGGCTTCCTTCATCTATTATTTTTAGACGTTTAAATTCCACGTCCGATCTTTGATAGTTCTTTCGGAGCGGAATCCAGTCCCATGTGTTCGTCCATTACAACGCCCCTACAGCAACGGTACGTTTGAAGCGATGACGTCACACTTACGGGGTCAAGTGCAAGCGTGGCGACTGGCCGCCGCCATGTCCCTGCTCGTGCGGGACGTGCGGGAAAGCCCGCGCACGGTGCAATTACACGCTTTCACACGCAATTACTACTCAGAGACGTTTCAAGCGGCAGCAACCAACTTTCACATGACACCCCTGTGGCGGTGATGATGATGACAACTAAACACTTGGTTCTGTTTTGAATTGGATCGTTTTTGGGAATAAACCGTTTCGGAAAGGTGGCCAGTAATCTTAACGCCATTTAAATATATAAAAAGCAAGAGTATAGCACGTAATTGTGTGTCTAAATGGTGAAAAAAAAATTAAAAGTGAATGATGATGATGGCAAATCGTGGCACTTTGGTTGCTGCGTCTGAACGCGGACGGCCCCTGTTGCCGGTGTTGCAACGTCAAGTTGCTGGAAGGCCCCGTCCGAAGCGGGCCTAACCAACCGGTATACGGAAACAGTGGAGAGTCCCGGTTCCACCTGTCTCACTTGTGGTGTGTACACGTTGTACACTACTTGCTTGGTTCGTTTTGACAACTTTTGGCTGCCAAACTTCTCAAAAATCCTTCGGAGCGAACAAAGCGGCGAGATCACGGAATGTATTTGGCGAATCGATGCACACGAGAAATACGCCATGTTTGTGTGGTGGCGAAGTAGAAAACTTACCGCGAACCATAACCCAATTTGTTTGCACTTCCAAGGTCAGCGCGTTGTACGCCGCAGATTAAAGAAGGGAGCGAAGAGAGGCGTGCGTGCTTTCGCATCCACAGCTCATAAGAAGTGCTTAGGTGTGCCTCGAGGCTTTTTTTTTTTTAATTCGTTTTGCTTTTATTGCCCACATTTATTTTTAAACTAAAGCTACATTACAAAAAATATATTACGTTCATTTTAATAAACCACGGTTGCGACGACCGTGGTCTATTAAAATGGACGCAATATTTTTGTCTCGATAAAGAGGTAGCGACATCTATCAATACGTGCGCCAAAAGCGCCCCGCCACTCGACTCGCTATTTGCAAAGCTGCATTCAGTCTTACTGGAATCAGGGTCGACATGGTTTAGAGGGATTCTCCGGTGAAAATCGGAAGTTCTTAAGATCTTGTGATGGTTAAGGCAGGAGCCTAATGACTAACAATGACATTTTTATTTTATTAAACGACGCCCCAATTTAGTGTAATTAATGACGGATAATTATACGAAACTCCATGTCGAATTTCGCAAGTAACAATGGCTGCGCTCCCATGCCTGACGTGACGTCACACTAGGCTTGCAATTGTCAGATCCTATGCTTCATTCCTCCGTGGGTACACAGTGCTCCCGACGCACCGCAGTGTTCCATTTTACCCGCCACTGTAAATCTCGCGGAGAAGCGTGGAGCGTGACAACCGGCCAACGAGAGTCCCCTTTCATTCACAAAAACATTTCTATCGCAGCAAGGAGAGTGAGTTACGTCGTAGCGCTCACGCGGAGGACAAAATTCAAAGGGTGCTTCCGTTTGGCGCCATCTTTGCGTTATGCTACGACAGAGCCTCTGCTGCTCTGAAGGGGGAAGAGGTGAAAACGCCGTTTATGCACGCTCGGTTTAAAATACAATTACTCCCCGTTCAGGGAAGCACACAAAATTCAGATTTGTCGTGGAAGATGCTCTTGGAGCCATTGACAATGAGGTCTAGATGTTTTCTTGAATACGAGATTTGACCGGACAATCCCTTTAATAGGTTCCCAGTGGTAACCCCCCTCGTCTTAACTGACGTGGGGCGAGAAGCTGAAGCAGCAGAAGGCGTAGCGACCTTTTTGACATAATCATCAATGAGCACAAGTTCGAAATAGTGCACTAAACCAGGCATAATGTTACCAGCGATTCGTGAATCACTTGCTGTGAACGGGCTACAGCGAAACGACTGCGACGCGACCATCCATTTCCGGACAGCATTCGCGTGATCGCCGCAATCGGTGAAGAGCGGCGCAATGCTTGTTCAGCATTTTTCGCACCACGCACATAAAAAAAAAACACACACACACACACACAAATAAATTATATGAGGTGCCTGGACAAAACATGTATGTCCCGAGGTAAACTTTCTCCGAAAAAAAAAAAAAAAAAAAAAGAAAAAGAGGAATTTAGCACAATATTCACGTCGCCATTTATTTAAGCACATCCGCGACATGCTTCTCTTTCGGGGCGACATCTTGAAATAAAGCGTATTTCGCTCCTAGCTAGGTACACGCGAATAGTGGATTTTGAGTTTAAAGCGAATAGTAGTTTTGGCAGAATATTCTCGAATCGAATATCGAATAGTTTCCCCAAGCCTACTACTGCGTCATGTTAAACGAAAACACAACTGAACTCGTGAAGGTTGTTTTCAAGTTTCCGCTTGGTCATTTGAAGCTAAGGTAATTTTAATTTAACTATATGTATGAACTGTGCCATCAGAAAATCCACTGCCTGCATTGGCATGGCAAGTAAACGACGAATTGGACATAAAATTAACCCTATAGAGACCAGCTGCGCCTAATTAAAGGGCATTTATTATTCTTGATATATGCAAATATCCTTTCTTCAATCTCGTATTTGAGAACAAACATAGACAATCATGATAGCAACAGTTTAATTTTGAAAGTTTTACTCCAGGGATGGGCAAAATACATGCAAATATGTATCAAAATAAAAATACAAAATACTTCGTCAAAAATGTATTTAATTACCAATCTAATTACATTTTCAAAAAAGCATTTAAGTACAAGATACAAATACAACCAAATGTATTTGGTCTCCTCCAAATACTTTTCCAAATACATTCCTCAAAATTTGCGTCAGCCACTTCAGGGCACCTGAAACGGGTTTCTGGGTATATCATTTTAATTTTGCATCGTACACTCGGGAGATAGTGTGCGAGGCTCTAGTAACGTAATAGAAATATAATCGCAAAAAAATGTAATCAGCTTGGACGTAATAGGTGAAACAAGTACAGAGTTTCAAGCAGTTTTTTTTTTTTGTCGATTACATTTTGGTATAGACCAACAAACAACCGAGACGACCAAGACGCGCAGCACTAGCTAGAGAATTCTTTTTTTTTATTGTTGATACTCGCTGCAGTTACGAAAATCTGGACGACCCGCGGATTTAGAATGTTCCAGGCAAAAATATGGATGGAAATCAGGCTGGAAAGCATTACAAGTAGTCACAGGCACTTATTTAGCCAGTCTGCCAGTGAACGTCGATTTCGTCACTATTCTTGCCCTGGATTAGCACCGTAATCACAAAGTCACTAAACGCGTGTGCCTGATTGAGAGACACTGCATTCGGTGCAGAACGTAGTTTTCTTCCTGCTCTGGACAGTGACAGTAAATTTGAGGGACGTATTTTCGCCCACAAAATTGTATTTAATTACAATTGTATTTGAAATACCCACGTTTTAGTATTTAAATACACACGTCAAATACATTACCCAATTTGTAATTAAATACAAATGCAAAATGCACAAAGTATTTGAAATACGTATTTGAAATACTGCCCATCCCTGTTTTACTCAAATCAAGATTTAAAATGTTTCCGTTTCTTTCTAAATGAAGAGCGGGATGGCGCGCGTACACACCATCCCGCTCTTCAAATGTGCGTTTCTCCGAAGCACGCGACAGTGATATTTGTACTTTTCTAAGTTCGCGTCGGGTTATCCCCGTTGAGCGTGCAACTTATTAAGCGCTGGTTCACTGCGGAGAAGCAACACCCGCGGAAGCGATCTCCGCGGGTGTTGCTTCTCCGCCGTGCACCGGTGCTGCGTAAGTGCGCGCTCAACGGGGCTAACCAGCTGCGGTCAACACTTTGAAAAATACGAATATCGCAGTTAAAGGAGCTGTGCAACGATATTCAGTTGGAATGTTTTTCACTATACACGAGCTTACTGGCACTAGTGGCAGTCAAGGATACTCGCACGCAACTCCGCTGGCCAAGACAAAAGCGATCATTTTCATTCAATCTTTCCTTCGAAAAACCTGATGACGTAACGTGGGTATCGCAGTACACCCATATGACGATATTTGAATGCTGTTCATAGATTGGACGCGAGCATTGCGTGGGCACTCGATTTGGGCTCGGGATAATTACTAGCTCGAGAAGCATTCGGGTAGTGGCCCGTGTCCAATCGCTGCAACGACGACAATAGCCGAACAATAACAGTATCTGGAACTCAGCGCGTGCCCTGTGCTTTGCCAACCCCAGCGCGTGGCTCTGATCTACATTGGCGGCATATAAACGGCTCCAGATCACGTGGCCGCTTGTTCTGGCTGCGAGTTGAGGGGTGAACGCTGTTCGTTTTTCTTTAATTTTTTTCTGGGACTTCTGTTGCGTGGGGTGAAAAACGAACGCGTGTTTCATGGGTCCTTGATGTCAGGGATCCATTCTAAGTGGTATTTGCGCAAAGTACAAAAATTGTTGCATCGCCCCTTTAACTCCGAAGCGAGTATCGAATAGCGTCTTATACGAAACTACCATTAGAACATTCGATTATTCGCACAATCCTACTCCTAAATCAATATGTGTCTCGCAGCCTAATTATTGCGCTATTTCTTTGTTTATTTGCTTTCGGGGAATTTCCTTTTTATAGCTCAGCTCTTAGGCGCCCGTTTCCGGCTTGAACAGCATCACCGTCGCCATCTGCGTCGGCGCAACCACGCGCTGCATTATGGGACGTTTTCCATAATGTCGTCACATGTGACATCACGAGGGCCACTAAGGTCACGAGTGACATTACGAGTGACGTCATGAAGGTAACTCGTGAAGGTCACGACGAAGGTCACGAGTGACATTACGAGTGACGTCACGAAGGTCACTCGTGAAGGTCACGACGAAGGTCACGACCTTCACAGGGAAGGTCACAACCTTTCACAGTAAAGTTCACGTGAAGGTCACGAACTTCACGAGGCCTAAAGAAGTGCAAAAAATACAAGGACGAGGAAGTAAACAGACAAGAGCGCTCTTGTCTGTTTACTTCCCCGTCCTTGTATTTTTGGCGCTTCTTTAGGTGGTCATGAACCAACTGGCCCAAATTGCTACCTTAATGCAGTTTATTTCTTTTACATCGGGCTCTTTTCAATGTTACCCCGCAAACGCTCTTATCTGTTTACTTCCTCGTCCTTGTATTTTTTGCGCTTCTTTAGGTGATCATGAACCAACTGGCCCAAATTGCTACCTGAATGCACTTCACGAGGCCTTCATGAGTGACGTCTCGAGGGCCACTAGGATCTCGAGTGACGTCACGAGGGAGGAAGGGAGGGGGAGAAGGAAGGGAGGAGAATGAGAGAAGGAAGAGGGAGGAGGAGGATGGAAGAGGGGGAGAAGGAGAGGAGGAAGAGGAGGAGGGAGGAGGGGAGGGGGAGGAGAGGATATGGAGGAAGAGGAAGGGCATACCCTCCTCTCCGTACTATCCCGTCCTCCTCCTCCTCAAGAGCTGGGCTCTCATTCGGCATTACAGGGAGTTGTAAACGTCTTTCATTTTAGAGCACGGCTCTTTGGCGCCCGTTTCCGGCTTCAGCGGCGTCGCCGTCGCCGTCAGCGTAACCGCGCGGTGCATTATGGGACGCGTGACGTCCCTAATGACGTCATCCGTGACGCCATCGGTATCGTCACTGATGACGTCATCAGTGACGTCACTGGTGACGTCATGGGCGTCCGCATCGTCATCGTCCCCAATTACGTCATCGGTATCGTCACTGATGACGTCATTGGCATGGTCACTGATGACGTCATCACTGACGTGACTGATGACGTCATCGGATCAGCATCACCATCGTCCCTGATGACCTCATCAGTGACGTCACTGATGACGTCACCGGCATCCGTATCGTCATCGTCACTGATGACGTCATCGACATCGTGATCGTCCCTGATGACGTCATCGTCACGTGACCTAATAGGGGTCACGTGACCCCCGTGAGGTTACGTGACCCTCGTGAGACGACGGCGACTCCGCTCGGAGGGAGGGGTAGCAAACAGGATGAGGAGCTGAGGAGGAGGGAGGAAGGATATACCTTCTCCTCAGTACCCTTCCCCTCCTCCTCCTCAAAAGCTGCGCTCTAATCCGGCGTTAAAAGGAGTTGTAAACGGCTTTCATTTTTTTTAGTTGATATTAATATTGATGAACTGAAGTCAAGCGGCGCAAACGAGCTGGTATAAATTGAACATGACATAAACTTCGAGACTGCAGGTAAAAACCGACATATTCACCGAAATGCCTCAAACAGACCTTTTTAGTGTATGTGTCGTTTTTTTACCTGCAGCCTCGGGGTTTATGCCATATTTAATATTGATATTATTTTAGCCCAGGAGAGCCGCGGCGAGGCAGAAAGACAAGTCGCCTGTACCATGAGGGCCTGCGGCACCGCGTCTAATGATGATGCAATTGTATTGTAAAGATGAAAGAGAAATGGTGATGACGGTTCAATTTGAGGTTGTGGGTGAAGGTGAGGGGCTGATGTTGCGGATGATGTCATCTTTCCCTTGGGTCTTTGCTGCGGGGTGGTCTTGAGGAGGAACCATGGAGTTCGGATCATTCAAGACCATCGCTTGTGCTCGCTTTGCAGTTAGGCTGAACGCTGAGCATTCCGACTAGCTCGAAAGCGACAAATTTCGGCAGTACATAGCGTATAAGTACTCATACCTGGCCAAAAACCTACCTAAACGGTCACCAGGGGTAGTCTTGGGATGGCGGTGGACCCTTTAAAAAGGGCCGAAATTCACAGTGCTCGGCACTGCAGAACTCAGGGCCTCCGCCCTGTGTTATCCCTCCTGTTTTAATTCAGTAACGCGTACAAAATGCCTATTAGCAAAATCAAATTAGCAGTTATTTATTTAGATGGGATCGGTGGCCGAGTAGGCTAGCGCACAACAGCTCGAAGCACGTGGAGCGAAAGCTCGCGCTGCAGAACACAGGGATCCTGTGTTCCATCCCCACACCTGCCCGTTTCGATCTGTACGAACATCGTAGGGGCGTGCGGTCGTGTATCACTACTGCGTGATGCAGGTTAAAGACCGAAGGCTAGCAGTCGTATTGTACTGACTAAATTTCTTATCTACAGCGGGTAACAAGGTCGCCAACTCTGGCAGATTAAACTCCTCTGCAGGAGTTTAATTTGCCAGAGTATGGCAGATTAGCGCAGCGGGAGTCGAACTCCAGACTGTGCGAACCGCGGTCCAACGTCTTTGCCCGGTACCAGCAGAAGGAAGCGAACGAAAGCGGCTGGACCAAGTACGACTCACGGGGAGCCTGAGGCAGCTGGCTACCGTCGTCGCCCGCAGTTTGCTCCCGAATGACGAAACGAAGCTCCCTACGTGATCTTTCAACGTCAAGGAACAGACAATAGTGAGTTTTAATATTGCGTATATGAGCGAACGCAAGCACTCTGCGTTTGCTTTCCGTGTTCCACAGTGCGCGTGCGCGGAACCCAAACTGCGGCCTTAAATTGACGCATGGAAACGACGCGCATGCGCAGCGTGGAGCACGCAACACACAGCGCTTGTGTTCGCTCCTATACGCAATACTAAAACTCTACTAAGATTTAAAACGCACAGATAGCGCAGCGGGTGCATGACGTCATGTCTTCCCACAGCAGCCAACAAATAGCGTAGCAGGCGCGATAAACCGCCTCCCCTCGCGATAAGGCATCTGACATAGACGTCACCACCTGTCAGCAGGGTGAGACACCTCCTGCACCAGGCGAAGCGTCTCGAGATCTGACGTCACCATCCATATAAGGCCAAGCTTGACGACACCTCCCAAATAAGGCGAATCGAGCACAGCGCCCTCGGACGGCGCTCTCCCTAGTCGTAAATTACTTTGGTAACAAGGGTCCATTGAGCCTTGTCCGGAGACTAGTGCGGTGATGAAATGGTTGTAATAAGCCGTACACACATCGAAGGCGAAATCAAGGACAGCGTCTGGGACGACGTCGAGGACGAGGTTCTGGAGGAAGACGTCAAGAACGACGTCTAGAACGACCTCTAGGACAACGTCAAGGACGAAGTCAAAGACGACGTCTGGTCGGTCTCTAGGACGGCCTCATGGACGATTTCTAGGACGACGTCAAGGAAGTCAGGTCACGTCAGCTTCAGCTACCGACGCTTACGCAACTGGCGCTTACGAGCTTACGCGACAGGAGCTTAAACGACCGGAGCTTACGCGACCGAAGCTTACGCGACCAGAGCTTACGCATCAGCCACCATCGCTTCAGTCACGGGCGTTACCTATCCTTAATCCTTGAGCGTGGTTGTGAATATAAAGCTGCCGCTTTAGAAGTAGGAAACCCTCCGCCTTGGAGGGTCGTCTTCGATATCTCCCTTGCTCTCACTATTCCGTTCCGTAAAGTTGTAGTCGTTTCACAGTTGTAAGATATTATAGTTTTAGTAGACCGTGTTTTCAGGCCACGCTATTTGTAGCGGGAGCTCGCGCTGCCACTTTGATGCATGCTCAGAAGCGCGCGCCCGTAGAGTAGCTGGCTTTCGAAAATGATCTACTAAAG
The DNA here is from genome assembly GCF_016920785.2 of Ixodes scapularis. Taxonomy (NCBI): domain Eukaryota; kingdom Metazoa; phylum Arthropoda; class Arachnida; order Ixodida; family Ixodidae; genus Ixodes; species Ixodes scapularis. The sequence continues at coordinate 87,758,286 of NW_024609884.1, forward strand.
CTCCAAATAATACTATTTTCTAAGTTGGTGTGTTTGAGATCTTCCATGAGCGCGCTGACTGCGAACGATTTCTTTTGTACGAATGTTTTACCTAGAATCACTGAATGTTCCCAGAGTACCGCATTCCATAGCCTCCGCTTGACCTGGAGAATCGAGCTTTCTGATTGGCTGATGTCGGCCATCTTGACGCTGGGAGAAAACAAAAACAGAAAACGTTTGTACAACGTTTACGCGGGATCTGTGTCCAGCTGGTGGATTACAGCTCACTGACAGTAATTCACAAGCTGTTTTCAGACTACGTAGCGTGTAATTTAGATTACAAAAGGAGAGTGCCATGCAATTTGCTCTCCCCGATTCGATTCGAATGCACAGCTAGAGACGCCATTATGAAGTCATCAGTTGCAACGCCGCGACGAGAGCGACTGAGTTTTACCAGATTACATAGCGTCCGCTTGACCGGGAAGCGTTGAGCCGTTCGAGTTTTCTCGTTGGCGGATAGTGCTGGCCAGACGTGGTGGGTGGCGGCCATTCTGGCGCCATATGGCACCAGCGAAAACATATCGAAAAACGCAAACAAAACGTGTACGTACCAAAGGCCTGAGGAACCGATGAATAACGACCGGCCAGAAGGTAATAGTAGGTGTGTTGGCGTTCGCTAGTGTTTTCCATATCAAGTTGCCCGTTACCTAGTCGGCTAAAGAAAAGGAAACTTCCGGCACGTTTGCCCGCCCCAGTTCTGCCAGGAGCTGTTCGAACGCTAGGCCTGAAACCCCAAACGTCGACACAGGTGACTTTTGGTCATCAAAGAGAGAGAGAGAGAGAAAGAGAGCGAGATGCAAGACGCAACCGCTGGGAAATGACTTTCACAGGAACACACCAGTGGGGCTGCCGCAAAAGCTGTTCCCTATAGAACGTAAATTCAAGCATCATATTCCCAGGATATTTAATATTACGTGACGGGCAACTTAACCACGTAATAAAACTTCGATGTAGCTCTTGTCATGGCGGTCACGGCCTTAGATTCAATGCAATCGCTAGACAACTTATTGCCCACCGCGTGGATGCTGCAGAATGTGTCGGTCGGCTCCCCTGACCGATCCTTACAGCAGGCCCGCAGAAAACTAGAGCTAACGAGATTGTCGGATCGGGTGATGATTTCACCACGAACCTAAATTTTGATGAGGAGTCACATGAAAATTATAAGGTGTCAGAGAGGGACATTATTGAAGCGTAGTGGTCTGGCCCGAGGCTTTCACGGTCGGTTGTTGACACGAGGTTTCCGCACGTCGTGCCTCCGCACCTCTTCACTATTCGCAACTCCAGAGGAGGCGACGCCACCTAGCGGAAGGACGTGAAGGGGAGAAGTGTGGAGCTACCACCTATTCATACTGCTGAGGCCTGACGAGGGGAATGTGAAACAGAGCAAAGGGAATTGGATGACCGAGGCTGGAGTTGCGAATATACTCCGACGAGATAATCTGTAGTCTGGCTGTCGGTATTGTATCAACATAAGATGAGTACTGCAAAAACATCGCAATAGAAGTTTCACTTTTTTAGCGTTGTAGATGTAGCTTGATATCAATATCAGAAGCATCAAAAGCTTCCAGTTATTTTGCAACGTGCATTCCATACCATCAATATTGCCGACCTTAGCAGTCTATTAATGTGAGCTCGTTCTAAGCATGCGCTCTGAACAGCGCACTCAAATATGGCGTCCAGTGAATACCCTCTATAGGTGAGCAGCGTTTGGCAACTTCCGGTTCCTTAGGAAATTTTGTTTAGCTGTTGACAAACGACAATGATTATCTGCAAGCCTGTCTAAGCGTGGTTTTGAAAACTACAGTCTAGAGCAGGGGTGGCCAGACTGACCTAAGAGCGGCAAACAAGACCACCAACTTCCAAGAGCCACGGGGGAAAGGGGGGGGGGGGGGGAGGGAGGGCAAATTTAGCACTAGACTACCAAACCGTAAACTGTCTGTCGATTTAAAACGCGTTACATTTCTCCTTTTGGGGAAGTGCGGGGGGGGGGGGGGGGGGTAGGGGAGGGAGCCGCGAGCCGCACCTTAACACGCGAAGAGCCGCATGCGGCTCACGAGGCGCAGCTTGGCCACCTTTGGTCTAGAGGTCCTAGAATTATGCTTTCACAAGGTTGCAGCTCATTGTCGTCGTTTGTCAACAGTGAAACAAAATTTCCTGAGGAACCGGAAGCTGCCAAACGCCGCTCACCTATTGAGCGCTGCCTGACGTTCTTACGTCAAACGCTCGCTGCGATATCTCTTGGCACATTATGAAACACCCGTGATGTCGTGAGTGCAGTTGGGGAGCTACGCTTCGTAATTCGGGAGCCAGCTGCTCGCGCCGACGGTCGCCTGCAGACTAAGTATGCTAAACTAAGTATGATTCGCCCCCTACGGTCGCCTGAGGACCAAACAGGTTGCCTGAGTCGGCCGCTCAGCGCTGAGATGGGGAGCCCATGACAACCCGCCAGTAACAACGCGACTAAAGGAGAGTCTTCCGTGGCATCTGTTTGAAAGACTTGTTTTCAAACATTATCGCGTTATGTGAAATCCTACTTCGGCAGTATCCACTTGCTACGCGTAATGTTGGATGGTTTTAGAAGCTTCCACCGCGCTTACCCACTTCACAGATCACTGGCGGCAGTCGTCAGTGGCATCCACGACGTTAACCCCGACGGCTATGAGAATTAACCACGTCGCACCTTCGTCCTCAAGTATGTGACGGCACGATTCCACCCGCATCGCGGGACAGTGCTACGGCTATCGCTTTCGTTTCATCGCACACTGTAAAGAAAAAATACTTTTTTTTTTTTCACTCGGCACACACTCCGCTTTGGTGGGAATTCACACACGGCGTAAACGTTAAAGGTGAATACGCCACGTGGAGGCAGATAAGGGGACTAGAAGCGCCTGTCGCAAATTTCTGGCCATGTTTTTCTTCCGAAGCGTGTAGCTAGGCCTTGAATTCTTAGGGCTTTTGGATTGCGAGGAATTCCTAGTGGCAACCAAAGTAACCGCAAGGGGAGGAGGCTTATCACGCACTCTGCGCTATCTATTAACTGTTGTTAGAAGTTGTGACGTCATCCGCCTGCTGCGCTATTGCTTAGTACGTTATGATCCACCCCGTGATGTTGCGAGTCCACGTCGGAAGCCAGGTTGCATCATTCGGGAGCCAGCTGCGAGCGCCGACGGTCGCTTGCGGACTAAAGATTTATTCCCACGTTGCATATTTTCAGCGCGCAACGGTTTAGCAAAACCAAGATTTCACGCAATTGGCCGGTTCACACGATGAGTTTGACGAGCGAAATGTGTGACGTATTTACCCGCAAAAAGAGTTTCGAAATTGCCCATAGCACGACGCTACGAATAAAAGCTAGCCTAATCAGCATCGTCCATTCGCTGCTATGGCAGCAAGAGGCGTCGCATTTTCTCTTGCCATAGCAGCGTAGTGTGCGGTGCCAGGTCTCCTATCAGAACCTCGCACGAAAGCGCGTGAACAGAAACATCGAACTCTTTCGCTCCTTTTACGTCATGTCGGTACGTAAACGCAAAAACTACAGTGGCAGCTGTGTTAGTGCTGTTGCTGTTCGAAGACAAAGCCCCTCCCCTCCCCCCTTTTTCCAACACACACACACACACACAAAAAAAAAATAAATAAAACATACACCTTGGGTTAAGAAATACATCCAGAAACATGAGCAGACCGGAGCACACTATTCGCTCACTCGGGACATCCTGAAAGACCCGACCGAGTTTACTTGCGGATGACGCTCGAGGTCTTCCAGCGTCTTGCGGATGCATGGTATTCGAGCCGATATCGAGAGGCAAAACACCGTCATGAGGACGGCGAATTCCGCGGAGGAGCGGCTCGGGGTTTTCCTTGCAAGCGGTAATTTCGAGCTCACTGGTTTTACCGAAAAGTCGTAGGCAAAAAAAAAAAAAAAAAAAAAAAAAGTTTTTTTTTTTTTTTTTTACGATAGCGGATTGAATTAGGTGGACCCAAATCATTAAACTAAACTAATGCTGCCGGAAGAGAAGGAAGAATATACCAGAACGCAAACAAAGTTTGAACCCAAACTTGCCATATTTCACTAATGGTGTTTGCTATTCGACTGGATGCGTAGCATAGGCATTGGAGGTTTTCTAATATTAAGAAACTAAAAATAATGTCCGTAGAACTCTTCGGTTTGCTGTTCAAGCTTTTCTGCTTCGCATCAGCACTCCGGCGTCAAGCTTCACCATTTCGCACCGTCAGGCTAGGAGAAATGGACGACAAATAAATTATCTCGGTTGGCTCGATGGTCACTGAAATTTGATCGCTATTTTAGATCAACCTTCTATGATTATAATTATACTTCGACACCTCATTCGAAAAGACAGTCCAGTAAAGATATACATAGTTCCAATAAAGAAAGGGAACTGGACCAATGTCATCCATATAATTGTAGACACTGAGTCAACCCGTGGCACAGTTGAGCAATCTACAAGCACTTCACCGAATTCTAAAAATACGATAAATACCTTGGGTTCAACAAGGACCCATACCAGATATAGCTAGTAAGAATGTTTTGACCATTTGAAATAAAGATCCTCACTTTTCCGCCATGATTCTGACCAAGGTCTAGTAGAAATGTGTCTTTTGAAATATACTGTTATTTTCGTACGTATGCTTTCTAGAAAATATTTCCAGCCATGATTTATTTAACTATCTATGCTAAATTCACAATAATGTAAAATATTTACATTCAACAATATTGAAATACGATGTGCAGTCAAATTTAAATATTTATATTCAGTTTCCAATCAAGACTTTTATATTTGCCCACCCCTACATATTTTATTTGGAAGCTGCTTGTTAATGTTGTTTGATTTGTTTTCGTTTTTATTTTCTAGAAGATTCTCTCAGGTCTCTCCACTGCCAGTATACTTGGAAGGACACAACACTGTGCACAGCATTGTGCACAGTACGTACAATGCACTGTACAACTATCTGAGACAGCGGTACGCGATAAGTGGTATTTTAAGAGCTTTTTATTTGACTAGGATAGAAGAATCCTTTATTAACAGAGTTGTTGCATTTGCTGCTGCGTGATAACATGAACATATCTGAGTACTAGCTGGTTATTCTTTTCATTTCAGGTACATAGTTCTGCCAAGAACTGCACACGAGTGGAGAGATGTGGCTCAAACGTTTGAAGAAATTTGGAACTATCCGCACTGACTGGGAGCCATTGATGGGAAGCATATCAAAATGCTTGCCGCACCGAACACCGGGTTCGAATACTTCAACTACATGGGCAATTTCAGTTTGGTAATGCTGGCTGCGGTAGATGCAGACCTGAAGGTGTATCTTTGTCATCACATGTGAATATAGACCCTCTAGGAATTGTAGTTATTTGACCAATCAAATAACTCTTGGCGTACTGATCAGAGCAGTGATTATAACATATTTCTTCAGACAATATCACTTTCACACATCTTGCACTGCAGAAGGTATGCAGGCCCCGTACCTACTGCTGGGGAGAATCCTCCTTCTGTTTGAGCACATCCACATCTGCATCCTCATTCTCGGTACCTCGATTTGTGACATCCTCCTTGTGTAGTCACAAGCATAACTGCCTCGTTTAGAAGCTACCCACGCTGCCGAAGGTGGAACAGCGGTGCCTGTTTCGTTATACTTGCCCTGCAGCCAGTCAGTTGACGGAAAATACAGCTTTCAACACGTCAGGATGTCGCAACAATACAAACATTGGTACATGCTGTCTTCTTTGACGACACTTCAACCAACTGCCAAAAGTTTGATAAGTGACGAAACGGACCACTGGATCCTGCGACATATTTTACCACCACGTTGGAATTGCTTTAATGCATCGGCGGAATATCACATTAAACTCATCAATCGGAGAAACATTGCAGGTATCTTAAAATGAAATAGATTTAATACGCTTGGATTATTATAGACATCAAGGGGGCCAGACATAGTATTGAAACAGGTCTATATGTTGTCTACACAAAACAAGCAATTGGTATTTGTCCTAGAATTTTGGCACTTATGGTTCGGCTAACACAAATTCGTAAAATTCTTGATTGACCAAAACGCATCTGGCTTTGATTGTCCTTATTCCCGGGCCATGTATATTGATGTGGGAACCAGTGAAAGGACACACGACTCCATCACATTCATGAACAGCACGTTGTATATAGGCTTGATTGAAAATGCTCTGAACCCCACCACTCCTGAGCCTCTGCCAGGTGATGCGTTTAATTCTTATGCTGGCAGTTGACCTTCCACTTTGTAAATAAGACTAATAGACTATACACTTTTCAGGTGCGCAATGCGCCCATGCAGCCATTTGTTTTTAAAGCAGATGCCATCTTCCCAATCGGCGAAGGTCTGATGCGTCCCCCAGGGAAGGCGAAACAACCCCAGCTCTACAACTAGAGGTACCGTGTAAAAATGGGAATGTTAAGCTTGACTGTAGGTTACAGCAAGAGTTCTCTAGGTAATTCACCATAGTATTAACACTCAAATGAGTCTAATTTGTAAGCAGGCACCCCTGGGCACGGAGTGTGTCGGAAAACTTCTTCGGGCACTCGCCCAAAAGTTTAGGATCCTCCTCAAACTCATCCAGGCTCTCCCAAAAATATGACCACGCTAGTCCTGGTCTGTTGTGGGCCCCACAACATGCTTCTAGACGAAAGTGTTGACTCCGACATAAAGCCAGAGACAGCGTCGGATGTGGGTGCCTTCTCACCCTTGCCAAACCGCGGCGTCCACCCTTCGGTCACTGCCAAAACTGTCAGAAAGGAGTTTTGTAGGAATTTTAATCAGGAAAGAGCCGTGGACTGGCAACTAGAGAATGTCAATGAGCCCTAAGGCTTTAGCAGGGTATGCACTAGTGTGTTTAGAAACTATCAAGTCTTAATGAAATGCAAACGGCGGAGTGTGCGGCTTTCAATTGATGATGTAATCTGGTGAGCGCGTGGGGACTCATAAAAAATCTGCAGTAGATCATCATCTCTACTGCACTTATTTCTGAGTTTCCAGGAGCCCTTCATGTGGCATAGCATTAATTGGAAAACTCACGCTTCCCTCTTCGCATTTCGTTAAATTGGGATAGTACACTGTGTACATTTTTGTCCCCGAATGTTATTTTTCTTGTTTCTTTCGTTAGTTAAAATTAGATGTAAACAGAAAATAAAAAAACACACACACACATTGTGTATTATTTACAAATTGCGTTTGCACATTCACTTCTCTGCAAGGCATAGGTGCCGCATATCTTCGTTGTTTATATATAGGGCAGCACAAGCGGATCCGACGCTGTTAAACGTGTCTGAAGATTCGGCGCCTACACAAAGAAAGCTCAAACCTTCACCGAATGTGTACTCAGCAGGTAAATATTAGCATGGAAAATGTCAAGGCCCCCATACTTCTTTGCCTGTAAAAATTGAGAGCAACAAACTTGCCAAAGCGTAGTCTGCTTGCTGCTTTTATCGGAGATAGCGCCACAAGTTAATAGCGTCGCTAACTCGATCGTCTTTGAACGCACACTGCGTTGACTTTGGTAAAGTTTGTTGCTCTCATTTTTTATAGGAAGAGAACTACACCTTTAAATTTCACGAAGTGAGTAGAGACAGTCTGAAATACATATTTGTAGCGTTTTCCTTGCCTTCTACTTTTCTAAATAAGTAAACCAATAAAAAAAAAATAACTTCAATGTTTTTCTTTTTATTTCGGTGCGGTATGGCGCCATTCTTAGCAAAAATGGCATTTTGACGCAAAATGTAGCAGACTTTCGTTTATGGTGCAATTGGGCGCGAATGACGCATCACTTGCTTATAACTTTGTCGAATTATTGAAGAACTTTCACATAATTGATGTTTACAACTTACACTCTGCACTAGTCTCAAAGGGGCCGTGCAACGATATTGTGTAGGAATGTCGGTCACTTTACAAAACCTTACTGATAGTGGGACCCAGGCAGTGGCGTCACAAGGGGGGTGCGGGTGGGTGGAGGGGGGCCGGGGGGGGGGGGGGGGGGGCTGACCGCCCCGGGTGCAGCGCTCCGGGGGGTGTCGCGGCGGGCCGCGAGAGTTGGGGGGGGGGGGAGGGTCGCGGCGGGCAACGAGCCGGGGGACGGGGGGAGGGGGAAGGCGGGCAACGAGCGGGGGGGGGGGGGGGAGGGGGGGGGGGTTGGGGTGTAGGCGCGGACACTGCCCCGGGTGCCGCTGACTCTAGTGATGCCACTGGGACCCAGGGAAGTATATACTCTCGCACAACGTACGGACCAAGAGGCACCCTTGTCGCCGTGTAATGGTACGTTTACACTTGCGGATCCGCCAGCGAATCCGCCCAGCTTTTGCCGCTGGGGCGAAACGCTGGGCGGAAAACGCGGCGGCGAGCCGTTTAGCCTCGCTGACCGGATATGACAATCTTGCGCGGCGTGACGCTGCCTACGTCACGAGTACGCGTTCTTCCGGGAGCAGCAAAGCCCGGGAGAGAGAGAGCCGAGGTGGGAACTCTCGAGTCTCGCGCCTTCTCGTCATATTTGACGAGACGTTGCGGGAACCGCTGCCGCCACTGCTCGAAGGTAGTCCACTGTATCGAAGGAAACAGATGTAAACGCAACCCGCTCGTCGCCGCCGCTGCCGGGAGCGGATCCGCTCCCGCGGCAGCGGATTTCTTCTCAGGTGTAAACGTACCATAATTTCGAGGCTAAAAGCGGGCGTTTTCTTTCAGTCTCTCCTTATTAAAACTCAAAGTTGTGGGGATCGCATTGTTGGCTTTGTCAACAATGTCATCCCCTTAGCGGTCCCCACGGTGACGATGTTCAAATGCGGCTGATACAGTGGACACGAGAGCACTGCGTGAGCAGTCCATTTGGGCTCGTGACAAAGGGAGTTTTACAATAAGGGGCCCCAGCGCTTGGGTCCCCCAAGCAGCTTGAGGCTTTGCATTGCGCATGCGCAGAACTTCTGGCGATGCTCTGTGCGACACCTCAAGCTGCTCAGGGGACCCAAAGCGGCCACCTATTGGGCGCGTTAAGTTAACGCGCTCGAGCGCGCTCCGGCGGTCAGAGTGCACTCGAGCTAAACTAAACGACATCGTCTCACTTCCGGTGCACGGTGGCGGAGCGCGCTCCGCGAGCTCCGTCGTCGGAGATGGTGCGCGAGAGCTCGAACAGGCCGGTTTCCGGTGAGATCGTCAAACGTGAAAACAACGCAAAAAATTGAACAAAGGACAAGTGAAAGAAGTGCACGGACAAAGCGCTGGCTGTCAACTAAAGTTTAATTTTCAGGCGAACCAGAAAAATAAACACAGAGCATAGGAAAGATGACGGCGTTTCCGCTCTCGCGGCCAGTCTCGCGGTTACTCGCGGTGGTTTCACGCGGTGGTCTCACACGAGACGGAAGAAACATCAAAACCCAAGCGTTTTGGGCTCCGGGCCGGGCCGCCGGGCCACTCTGGACCAGAGGCGTCTGGTGTGCGCAATCCCTGGTGAGCGAGTTCGCTTCCGAACGCTCCGAGGATACCACCGCGCTCGCCTTGCTCGCCTCGCCAAACCTCGCCGACCGCGACCGCACCAGTCGAACCCCGCGGCCGAAAGGCTCCGGCGTAGCCTTTCGGAATGGCACCGAGGTAGGCCGGTCGTGAGTAGGAGCTGCTCGTTCTGAGCTACCATGCAGTGCTCGGAGCTCTCGGCGTCGTTCGTGCTTGCGCCGAAGCCACCGAAGCCTTTCGGGACTCCCTCGGAGGCGCAAGTCGCGCCTGCTTGGATGCGTGGATATTTCAACGGCGATCGCCTGGCAGCTCGTGCAATCGTTCCGTCATCGTGGAAAATAAAACAAAAGCATGGTGCTGGTGTAGAAAGGTATGCATACATCCTTCAAATGCTTGTCGATGTACCTTACCGCAATTTGAGGATCAGGCGAGCCAATGAATTCGGCCATTCAGCCGTTATTCTTTAAGGCTTTTGGGAATTCAGAAGGCGTTCGGCGTACCTTTAATCGCCGCACCAACAGCGTGCAGCACAAATACAAGCTCTTGTTTTTGCCGCCGTCTCCGCGCACTTATTTCATCGAAGTCGTCGTTGAACAAACACTTTTTCGACGTTTCGACGAGACGGGAGCTATGTTTAAGCGCGCGCCAGAAAGCCGGAACCGGAAATGTTAAAAATATAGGCGTCAGATGGCGCCTCGGTATTAAAGTGCGCCGTTAAGCTACGCTCCGAACCCGCGCGCTCGAGTGCGGATGTCCGGAGTCTGGAGCTCACTAACTTAACGCGCCCGTTGTCTCTAAAGCCTGGTTCAGACAGTTGCGTTTGACTGCTTTGACTGCGTTGCGGCCGCGAGCCACCAGGACATCCCTGCTGCTTATATCGCGTGCCAAAATGATTCCTTGAACTGGATTCCACGCTTCATACGAAGCGCAGATGTGCCGGTGACTCGCTTTCGGTTCTCGACGCAACGCAGCCAAACGCACTCAAACGCAAGTGTCTGAACTGGCCTTAATGCCTCGACATACATTTGATCACGTACGTGCTCAATCGCCGACATGCATTCCCAGACTTGTACGGCACCCATTGCATATAATCAAAATACTTGTAATCCATTACTTCTTCGATGATTTCATTACATTTAAAAGGATATTTTGATTACTTTCAGGAGTACATTTTGCTATCTTTCCCTTTCTAAGATGCCCTTTCTTTTTACAAGCTTGCTATTCCACGAAATTCTCGAGCCGAGTCTCCACGGGGAGTATGGTCTACCAAAATTGGTCAAGTGAAAAGATAAGTGATATTTCGGTGATTTTAATCCAACAATTAAAAGTACAAAAGACACAAACCGGCAGAAAATCTGTCGTTTTTAAAAATCTCGAGTAATCGGAAATATAGCGGTTACTTTTTCACGTAACGTCCAATCACTTTTCTTCTCAAGTAATCAGGTAATCTAACCGAATACCTTTTAACTAAGAGTCATTTTAATTGTAATCTATAATTTTTTTCGAGTAACCTGTCCAAGACTAGATGACGGGAATAGCCGAACCTGGACAATGTCTTGGACTCAGTGCGTGTCCTGTGCTTTGGCAACCCCAGCGCGTGGCTATGATCAACATTAGCGCCATATAATCGGCTCCAGATCACGTTGCCGCTTGTTCTGGCTGCCAGTTGAGAGAACGCTGCTCGTTTTTCTCAAATGTTTTCTGCAACTACAAACGCGTGGAAACAACGAAAATAACTCATATTTTGTATGTTATGAACGTCGAGGGGCTAACTCTAAGCGAACAAACGATAGTTCCCATATTATTAATTTTACTCTCTCAAATTTGTTAAATATTTTTTTAATTAATTATGTTTGTCTTTACAATCGAAGCTCCACAGATTTAGGCTGACATTTTCGCGCTTGATCGTTTTCTTCTCTACATACAGGTGAGGTGTTCGATTATTTACGTTTCACTCCGCACTCTTTGCATTCATGTGTGAATTTAGTTGTTACCGAGATGGCAGTGTCACTGTACGTCTTTTTGTTTGTTTTGGTTTTCCGTTGACCATGGAAGGGGCCCGAGGACTAGCCAAGCTGTACTTACACTGCAGCTGTTTTCCTCGGGCTTCCCCGTCAAGTCGATGGCGGGTATTATTATCAAGGCGTAAGCCTTATATGTCTCATCGTTCAGTCGACCTGCAAAGTCCTTGAGCGACAACATGTCGGCGACAGGAAAGGTACCAAAACGTTTACGTCACCACTCAGTGGATGACTAAGCGAATTAAGATGATGACTCAGCACATTGAGAAGGATGACTTAGCACATTGAGAAGGATGACTCAGCACATAAAGAGGGATGACTCAGCGAGTAAATCATGTGTCTGTCTTTAATGCATCGGCGCTTGAGCTTTCGCCTTCAAGTCTTCTTAGGGATAACAAGCGTCAAACTCCAGATAGAACTGCTGTAATGACTTGGTGATGATTCAGCTTATCTAGAAATGATTCGATTCTAGCTGGTTTTTGCAGCCCTTGATGGCCTTGGCGAACCTGCAGTCTGCCTTGACTATGCTCGTCCTTCACAAATCAAAGTATTGTTGCACTCCGAGCGCAGTCAAAGCCCCGATCCTCGGGAGCCAATTCATCACTGCCAAAAGTGCATTGTCACAGCGCTCGTCGCCTTTGTTCCATCTGTGAACGGGTCGTAGTCAAGAAGTTGCGTGAAGACCGCTGCCTTATCGCGGCCACGGCCGCTTTCGAGGATTGGGTCCTATCGTCCTGAAAGCCGTTCGTTAGTCTGATATTTCCACCAACTTCTTTCTACAAATTACGTTGTTTTTTTCAATATAAATATAAGCAATATCTCCTTCCCCACACGTGGCTAGTTTGGATTCATTCAAGACGTACGCCTTATATACCAACTCATGTTTACAAACAAACCGGAGCGCCCCTAGTGGACGCCACCGGCGCCACGCATGCGCGATGGGGGTTTGGGCAAGAAGCTCGCCGTCGCCCGTAAACAAACCATTGAAATTCGGTGTTTTCGGCGTCGGTGTGAGTCCCCCTGCCCTTTTTCGCGTTCGAATTGTTGATTCTACGTCTTCCTGGCAATGAATTGATTGATTGAGCGGCCTCAGCGAAATTAACGAGGCTCGTAACACCGCAAAACTTCGCGTGAATAATGTGACATGCAGCGATTCATTCCGCGTGGACGCCGCAGAATGTACGCTAAGGCCTGATTCGCATGATCAGATTTCGCTCGCAATTTTCAGTCGCGACGACGCTCCGGCTGCAAAAGCGTGAACCGTAGCTGAGATGGTCGACGTCGGTACTGAAAATCTTAAGCAGAATCGGACCAAGTGAATCAGGCATAACAAGTCGGTGATGGCCACTGGTAACTATTCTAAATATCTCCTTGTATCTACTGTTTACATCGAGCCTGCTCAGCAACCTTCAAACTTAAGTCTTTTGAGGCCCGCACTTACCTCTTATCGCAAGTACCGGTCCCAAGTTTGGTCTACGGGCCGGTATCGTCTAAAAGAGCAGACGACAAGCAGAAACGTCTGCAAGAGCAGACGACAGTTCGAACGATCACGCAGCCGTTTGAACTTGAAGACGCACTGAACGTAGTCCGCAGGTGGTCCGTACAACTTGACGGTTTTCCGGCGTTCATGTTGGAACAAAACAAATAAATCTAATAACCACAAGTATCCGTGAATTCAACCCAAAGTGCTTCCCGCCCAGGCAATCATGGTCCGACGGCGTCTGGTTTTCCCTTTTCTCGGCACATATCCACGTTCTCGGACGAACCGAGCACACGAAAACTGACATTCAAACCTTCCTCGACTCTTTTGGTACAGCCCCAGTCGCGGCATTTTAACTAGAAAGCAGGGTTTTGTCCTGATTCCTTTCAAAACAACGCATGGGGGCTTCTGCCCACAGCCCCAGACCGGAAGTAGGCCCGACGCGCCACCACCGCGCCGTGACTTAACAGAGACGAGTTCGTGTATAGTCACGGGTTGAGGTACAGTGTCCGGCAATATGAAAGACCCACTGGGAGCGCGTGGCCGAGGTGGTGGTTGGCGGGGGCGCTGCGAGCGCTCCGGGCAGTTCCATTCTGCTTCAAGGGGAGGACGCTCACTCGGGGCTCAGCTAAAGCGCGCTCCTATCAGTTTGTGCTGAGCTTGAGTGAGCGTCCTCCCCTCGAAGCAGAATGGAATTGCCCGGAGCGCTCGCAGCACCCCCGCCAGCCACCGCCTCGGCCACGCGCTCCCAGTGGGTCTTTCATATCGCCGGAGACTGTACATATATCACGAGCCACTATATACGCACAGAGTTGGGTAAATTATAGAGCACCAACAGACCAATCTCACCGGCGAGTTTGGCACTGCCGCTGCAGCGATGCATTGGTGGGGACTTGCCAATTAAAACGGTGGCGCGTTTGTCAAATGTACGCTCCATGCTTCGCGTATCGGCTTCCCTTCCGTCTAATCCTTTCGCGCGGTGCGGCATCATCGCTGCTGTTCTGTGCGTGCTCTGCGGCCTGCCTCCTATGAACTAAAGTTAGGGCGGCGTCACGTGTGCGCCGACCCAATTAATCGAGCCCTGTAGGGCGAGGTAATTTCGCTTAGCAGCTGAGTCACCTGCCTCAGCGCGCATGGCTGAAGGCCACACGACCCTGGAGGCATTCAGCGGCCCCCGAAGACAGACTGGTCCCCGTGCGCCAGGGCGCCTCTCAGAAGTATAGTGGCAGCGATAACTTACAGAATGCGCAGCTTGTGCATTCCCTGGAAGTTGTGGCGGTCGATCACCGTCAGGTTGTTGCTTTCCAGGTCTCTGCGAAAGACACGAAGAAAAAGCTTTAAATGACTCGCGATGCCTCGAAGTGTAGCCGGCCATATATTAAATACCCCGAGCCAATTAACAAAAATTCATGGGGAGAGGGGAGATGATAAGAAATACTAGAGTCCAACAGACGACCTTCGTCATCTACCTTACGCCACACGGCCGCCATGTGCAGCTGTTGCGGTCACTGCTTCGATCCCGGAGGGGTACTTGATATGTGTCAAAACGGCAGTGAGGTGCATAATTGAACATGTTCTCTGCTTCCCCTTCCAATAGACCGCAGCGGACGAGCCATCCCAGCTAACCCAGCACTGTGATCGCTGTGATCGCGCGACGGCGCTCCTCCCAAAAATCACGTAACACTCCCACGGCACTGGATTGGCTCGGATGGCTTGCAACCTCCTCCACGATCTGTCAAACGGAATATGGAAAGCGTCGGAAACTTTTACCGCGCCCTCATTTTTGCTTCCTGGAGTTTCTTCGTGGAGTCACGTGCTTCCGCCCGCCTCGCGATCCTTTCGCGGTGAGACAGCAACGGAGCAGCGTACAGACAGACACCTGTTTCGGCCCCCCTTCTGGAGCTCCACAGTGATGAATGAAAGTCAGTTTACAAGCCTCATAGAAGGCGCCTTTTCGAGGCGCGTGGATCGCTCGGTGGTGCGCCTAGATTAAAGAGAGGGTCCCTCTCCAACCACGGGGGCTGTTTGCAATTTAATGGCGGACGCCTCCCTTGCCGATTGGTCACAACTGCGCATGCGCTGCGTTGTCGCGTGGCGAGGAGGAACGCAGGCGGAGACGCTCTCAGACGCTCAACGCTACCTCCTCGCAGCTCGTATTGCAAATATGAACCACGTGACCCTGATCGAGCAGTTGGACATTCCCTGTAATTGAGGCTCTCTAGATGGCGCTCACTGTTATGAGGCCGCCCTGTGGACAGAAGCGGCGGAACCGGTGGAACGTTGCATGCACAACCTGCGGTGGATAGTGATTCTATCTGTAGTCTTTACGTCGAACATTAGTTTGCGCCACAGGAGTGTCGTTAGAAACTGGTCTTTCTCGGTTGCCCGTGGGAGCGGTGCTGCTGGTAGAAACGCTATCCGCTTGTATACCTGCTCGCGTGCGGGCAACGGAGAAAAGCTGTTTCGTACGGCGCTCTTAGCCGATAGACCTAAGAACGTTCCTGTAGCCGTAATAATTGTGTCGTGTGTATGTTTAGACAGCCGAAAGTTAGTCAGCCACAGTGGGCGGCTGGTGTCCCAGCTATTCGCGACTCCAGCGAACTATAGGGGGCGCGCTGGTCAGGCAAAATGGCGGACGAAAGGAGGTCGTTTTCGTTGTTCAGCACGCGGACCACCATCAATTTCTTGTCCTACAGCGTAAAATCGGAGTTACATATGAAAGCAAAGCGATTTTCGGACCGTAGAAACCTTCTTCTAATCAGTGCGTAGGAATGACATGGCGGAAGCCTAAAAATAATTACAGGAAACGATGTTTGTTTCTATGCTATCTACGAGAACCAAGCAGCGATAGCAGACGACAGAGTCGAAAGGACCTCCTGTCTTTAGTTTCTCAGTGTTGCCGCTACACGGCTTCGATTTGGCTAGAGTCGCCAATAGATAAAAAGTTTTGTAGGCGCAGAACCTCTCATGCTCTCCTGAGGTCTTTAACGTGCATCACGCAGTAGTGACGCGCACGTCGGTACGATGCTCAACCAGATCAAAACGGGCAGGGGTGGGGGGATTGAACACTTTGGGTTCCGCAGCGCAAGCTTCCGCTCCAGGTGCCGCGGTGCGCTAACTCACTCAGCCACCGGTTCCCCCTGCAGCCGGCCAGTTGACGGAAACAACAGGAGCTACGGGATGGCACGACGTAGTCAACGATGCTTCCGAACGCTCGCCTTCTTCAACAGCACTTCTACAACCGACCGCCAGGATCGCGACAACCGACAGCTTAGTCGACAGCTTCCGTGATGTCTTTTGTTGAAAGCTGTGAATGACGCCGCGCAAGTCGACCGAAACGCAAAAAACGAGAAAGCCTGATCATGTGTAGGACCAAGCTCCACCCCAGCAGAGAGATTTTTCTTTAGTTGATACATGCCGGGCCCTAAGCTCTTTGTTGGGGGTGTTTTTCGAAACATGAACCAAATCGTTCCTGCGTAAAGCACGGAGAAAAAAAGGTTAATGTCGCATTACTCTCAGCCAAGAGGTCCATTTAGGAAAATCAATAATGGTCGGTATAATTAGTTTATTAATCACTTCCGAGTAATTAACTTTTTAATGAGTGAATGTATATGCATGGTTTCAACAAGAAACTTGCTGAAGATCATCAAAAAAGACAAAATGAACTCTTTTTTTTTTTAATATAGAGACAACTACAGCATTTTACTGCTTTCCGAAAAAAAAAAAAAACCCGCTCCATTTGGACGTGTCTCGATAGACTTCAGTTTTCTATCGGAGCGCATCTTCCCGCCTAGAGTAACTGCATATGCTCCGCTTGCGGAGCAGAGTACCGCAATGGTGCCATTCTGGAGCCAAGCACTGCGGGAAGCCACGGTCGGTTTTTGCAGGGGACGCGAAGGCGCAGACGCGAGGAGCGTGCTGTGGCGTGCTGCGGCGCGCTGCGTAAGGAAAATAGTGCGGTGTGCAGCGACGAGCCGCGCATGCGCCGTCATCGTTCTCCCGTCGTTTCCTGTTTCCCTCTCGATCGCAAAAATCGCACCCGCGGATCCTGCGGGTCGCGTGTGAAGTGAACTCGTCAATTCATTGCGGTAAACGACGCAGCGGCTGACGAAAACGCCGTCCCCTCGCTTTCGGACGAGAGCTCGCCGACTCGCCAAGAAGGCCAGATGCGCCGGTCGCATATCCTGTATCACTCCGCGAGAGCCGCAGACGCGAGCAACGCGATCGTCGTCCGTGTCGTCTGCTTCCCATACCTTGGAAACGGATGTCCTAAAACATCGCTCGCGTTATAAAAACAGGATTGTATTGTACCCAGCTGACGCACATAATGTTCAATGACTCAGGAAGCTTTCGGTTCGTTCCAGTTTAGTCTGGGATCTATATTTTGCGAACTCAAAGCGGAAAATATGTTCCCCCGAAACTCGGCACTCTGGGAGGCCGCTTTCCCGCACGAATGTCGGATCCAGTTCTGCCCACGTGACCACTCCTCCGCCAATGCGGAGATGGCGGCGAAAGGAAAAGGAACGCGATACTCTGGCTCTGCAAGCAGAGCCTATACAGTTACTCTATTTCCGCCAACCGTCATGCCCCCGAGCCCCGCAACGCACTTGTGCCACACTTCCTTCCCTCCTACAAGAAGGAACGAAAGCGATAGCTGTAGCACGGTCGCGCAATGCGGGTGGAATGGTGCCGTCACGTACTCCTGAGGACGGAGGAGCGACGTCGGTCGTTGTTATAGCCGTCGAGGCGTCGTGGATGCCACTGACGGCCGCCACGAGTGCTCGGTGATGTGTGAACTAAGTGAGCATAGCGTCGTGGAAGTTTCTAAAAGCATCCAACATTACGCGTAGCAACTGGATACAGCCAAAGTGGGATTTCGAATAACGCGAGTAATGTTTTGAAAACAAGTCTTTCAAGCAGACGACACGGAAGACTCTCCTTCGTCGAGTCGTTACTGGCAGGACCGCTGACGAAAAGGTGCGCTCCGATAGGAAGCCGAAACATAAAAACGCGTCCAAATTTAGCGTTCTTTTGTTTGAGCGCAGTAAAATGCTGTACGCGACTTCCAAATTTCTAAAATACGTTGATTTGGTCGTTGTTCATGTTCCTGAGCACATTTCTAATTGAAACCATTCATGATCCTCAGCAAGTTTCAAATGGAAATATAAGCTCACAAATTTAAAAAAAAAAGTTAATTACTCGAAAGTAATTAATAAACAAATTGTATGTGTTGCAATAGTACGCTTAGTACGCGACCGACGACAGCGCCAGTGTGCGCCCATAAAGTACACTATGGGCGCTCACGCCCCCCTGCTCGTAACACGTACGTTGAAGACTCGCCAGTTCAATAAACCATGTTCCTGTTCCCGCTGGCTTGTTTATCATAGACACTATAATGTGGAACCTTATTAATTTTCCAAAATGGGCCTTTTGGTAAAGATGAATACGACATTTAACCTACTCTGCGACGCGTACTTTTCGCAGGAACGATTTGGCTCAAGTACAGCCAGTCTAGTCCAAGAGAGTCTATGAAACGCGTGGCGAGTCCGTTGTGCCAGAATCACATGACGGACCGAATCGCGATTGTCGGCCACGGACCGTGTAATACGTGAGCATCAAGTCACCGATTTCTCCGATCCGCAACTCGTCCGCGGACGCGCGGACTGAAATAGCCGAGCGCCTTTTCACTCGCGAATTTTTGGCGGGGGACTGTCTCGAAAAGCGTTTAGTCCGTCAACAGCGCAACGTTTCCATTGAGAATCTAAACCCTGAGACGAGGATGAATAACATAAAATAACATGTGCGTCGTCTTGTTCGTTATTTTATTTCTTGTCTCAGGGTTTAGGTTCTGATGTTTTCTAAACAGTTCGGCCTGCATACTTTCGCTCCTTACGTTTTTCTTTTTTTTCGTTCGGACCAGCAAAACAAAAATGGTACATCATTGTGTCGTATCCGCTCGGTGGTTCGTTTTGTCACGCGATTCTTTATTGCACGTGTGAAAGAAGCTGCATGAAATTTGTCCGGCTGATGCGCCACAGGTTCCGGTATCTCCTTCGGGTAAGTGTCAAGAAGTTTCTGTCGCATTTCGTGTAGCACGTCGCGACCTTTTCTGCACGTCCATCCAGCCTTTCAACCAGCCACACCTTTCTTGCGGCTGTGGTGTATACTGAAGTGTTGCGCGAGAGCGCGCGGTGCATGAAGGCATCTCCAGACGCCCATCCGCGAGCCCAGGACTTCGTGGCCCCTACGCCGAGCCTCCTCGAGCAGGACCATCTATACCGTGTGGCTCATGCCAGTCTGCACACGTTTCAATCTCAATACTCATCACAATATTTTGCGTTTTGGTGCGTGAAGTCAGAGGAAGAAAGGTTTGGTTGCCCGAATTAGTGAAGAAAGTGTACTTGGTCTTGTTCTGCCGTGATGTCCTATACTAAGAGTCAGCCAGTATTGTGGTGGCGACTGCCCGTTCGACGTGGCGAGGATCGTTAGACGCGGAGATTCTCAAGTGTGGCGATAAACTACGCATATAGTTACGTCAAAGACGACGTCTAGGACGACCTCAGGGCGATCGCAAGGACGACCTCTGGTACGACGTCTAGAACGACCTCTAGGGCGATCTTAAGGACGACCTCCAGGACGACGTCGAGGATGACGTCATAGAGCACGACGTCTAGGACCTCTAGGACTACCTCAAGGACAACCTCTAGGAAGACATCAAGGACGACGTCCTAGAGGACGAGGACGACGTCAATGTCGTCAGGTCCTCCGAAGAGGGTGCGAATGTGAATGAGTGCGAGAATGTGAGCTGCGCATGCCTACTGCGCATTAGGAGGCTAGAAAGTCCAAGAAACCCGAGACGAGGAACGATAAAAAAACGGACACAACACACGAGGTCTCAAACTCAGCTACTAGTTTATTTCACGCATTCGCTCTGATACAGCCGTCAACACCCTCTCCACCAAACCCATACAGCTCCCCGCAACAGCAAAACACATATCCGAAATAACCAACTACGAAAAAAAAGAACCCGGGCCAGCAGTAATTTTCGTCTAATTTCCCAAACACCGAAAATCAACCCCTCTCCTTTCAAATAGGAAGGGAAAGGAGGAGCCGAGAGTGCGCGGGGATATCGGAACGTCAATCTCTGGTTCGAATGATTAGTCGGTAGACGAACGGGTTCGAATGCGAAAGCCAAATTCGGGACGCCGGCGTTCCTCCTTCTAAGGCGTTCGACGAGTGCAGCGGAGACAAGGGCAGTAAGCTTCGCCTCTATCCACTGATCATTCCAACCAGAGATTGGCGTTCCGATGTCCCCGCGTACTACCGGCTCAGTCCTTGTCACCTTCGTTCCTCTTCTGGCAATCTGGGCACTCCGGCAATGTATAATTTTTTTTGTTTGTTTCTATGTCCAGTCTTGATCCGGTAGCGAGCCCTCGATTTCAAATAGAAGTTAATTGCGAGTACGCCCCTTTCTGTCTACTACTTCATTGTCCCTGAATTTTTTTTTTTTGCGTTTACCTACGTTATTATGAACCAACTAGCTCAAATCGCCCCTTGATCTGCTTTGTACTTGGTAATCTATTGTTATATTTTTTTCTTGCAAGATGATAATTTATTAAGCGTTTTGTTTTGGTTACCCTACGCGCTTATCTTAAATCTACTCCTATTTTTTTCGTGTAGCACTATTTTGGTGAGGATTGCTGTAGTTGCTGTTCTCCTACACTCATGGCGAATTCCGCTCGCATATTAGGAGCGCTCCAAAAGCGCCCCCTTTGCATCGCGCATCTTCCTCTGGCACGTCCGGGTGAATTTGATCATCTTCCGCTCGTAGATTTGTGGCAGCGCCCGCCCCGTGGAGAGCATCTAACCCGCCTACGCCGCATTACAACTTGATCCATAGGACGTAGCTTGGCGGAAGTTGACAGAAGTGCGCTACGTCATTTCCTTTAACTCGGCGTTGCGCATGCGCGGTGAGGTTGGCGAGGTCGCCGGACCGGCCGCACCCTCGAGTTGGATCTGTTCGAACGTGTCGGTTGTTTGCGCGAATTGAGACGGCTCGAACGCTCCTACCTCACGTGGATCAGGAAATTACTTCCAAAATGTAATTTAATTACAATTACAATTACTTTGCTCCAAAAATAATTTAACTACAATTACAATTACTATACGTTAAAAGTACTTCATTACAAATTACTTTTTAAGAAGTAATGCAATTACTTTACACTTACTTATTTCTGAGAGCGACCCGACTTAGACCATAAAACTTTAAACGAGTTGTTTAGAATGCAACACATTTATTACTTCCTTGCCCCAATGTTTGAGGAGCTTCGCTGTGTAAATGCAACATATCATACTTTCCTTTTGGGAATTTTGTTAGATTATTGATAGAACTTGAAAGCTTGGAACAATGAAGTACTAGGTACTTATATTTTTAATAAATAATAATAAATTAGTTCATATACTCGAAGACACCAGATCGCAAAAGTAAAATTGGGTTGACATACTTTTGTTCGCCAGGGAAAGAAAAATGCGACGATTAGTCATATCTGAATATTTTAATTGTGGTAATATAAAACTGCAATCCACACGCACTAATACGACCACATTCACATACAAACGTTCATGTAAATTATTTAGATTGAGTTCAAATTATAATGGCTCAGAAATGTATAAGAACGAATCGGGGCTCCCGAATCGATGGTGACAATGGTCAGGTAGGTGCGAGGTCAGTCTTCAAAATGCTTATGGAAATAATATCCGAAACAAAACCAACAGGAAACAAACTTGAAAACAATACAAAAAAAAAAAAGAAATAAGCCACAGTACTGAAAAACAAAAAAAAAAAAACAAAAAAAAATCTTCGTAGACAATATAGAATTTCCAACCGCGGCTGAAAGCTCAATTTTGTTTCTTTCAATATTTTGGCATGTCCAGGCCTTTGTTTTCTGCTTGCACCGCAGACGTCGGCTCACCGCGCCGTTGAGGTAGACTCCAAAAGGATTGTCTCACAGCCCGCAGTGTAAGCAGCAAAACAAAACAAAAAAAGCGACGCCATATTTGTTGTGCGTGTGTGTGAGTGCGTGTCTGTGTGCGAGTGTGCAACCGAGTGCTAGGCCGCTTATGCGAGCGCTGAGGCTTTCAGAGAGGTTTCGTGGGCGTAGCAAAGTCGCGCAAAAGTGATTGTAATTGTGCCTAAAATTTTGCATTTACTTACGCTAGAAAGTCATTAAATTACAAATACACTTCCTTTTAGCCGAAAGCAATTAATTGCAATTATAAATTACAAAGATAGTTAAATTACAGTAATTCAGTTACTGTAATTGAATAGTACTACCCATGTATGAGGCACCGTCACCTCGAAGTGCACCCTCTGATTTATTATTTTTCTTGGAGGATGAAACGCGAAGCATGCAACGAGAGCGGACCTTATGCGGAGGGCCCAGTCGAGAAGGAAGTTTTGAGAACGGTCCTCTCGAGAAGGTCGAAACGAGAACGTGCTCAAATGATAAGCACCCCCCTCCCCGGTCTGCGTTTTGTTTTCGTTGTTGATTGTTTAAGGATGTTTTCGCCCAGGCGCGCCCACCCCGCAAACACACAAAGAACGGCGTGGCCCGGCCCCTGTTCACGCCTGATAGTTGTAAAAGCTAGACAGCGCAGGCCAACCAGCTACGCGCTTTGTGCCACGTGACTTCCCACTAGGGGGTTCCTGTAAGCAGAAGATGCGTCGACGATGTGACACCGGCAGTTTATTGTAACAGCAAAACTGTATTATAAAATCTGCAGTAAGTTTAAACGGAGATCGGCCATAAACCCTCGTTACTTTCGACGGCAGGCAATGAGCAGGCAGGGGAGCGTTGCCGAAACGGGCTTCAGACTTCAAAGCCAGATTCTTACAAATGAGAATGTTGGAGAACGTTCCAGTTGGGGCCGGTGGGGGCTGTCGTTAGCGGACTGTGCACGCGGGAAGTTCGACCTCAACTTTAGGGAAAGGGAAGCAGTGAATAAGCAGTGGCTGACATGGACACTGCTGTTGAGACAGGAGAGAACGTGGACGCATGCTGATCACTGATGACAATACTTTTTGATAATTTCTTAACGGCATACTCAATTCAGCTGTGACTTTGTGCATTCATATTTTAATTTGGTCATCATTGGTAAAAAAAAAATAATAAAGGAGGTCATTCGGTCGCATAGCAACCTTTATAAAGCAGCAGCCTTCGAAACGTATCCGAGAGAAAGTAGAGCATTTTGTTCTCACTACTTAACCGTTTAAATTAGCAAATATAATGCTTTAGCAACATGAAGCAGCCAATGCGAGCATGTGGGATCAGTGTTTTGCAGTTCACCGATGCTGAATTAGGATTATTTCGAGTGGTGTGTGCTCCTCCATAGCAAGGGTAATGCCAAAATGTATTCGTCGCATGTTCATGTGACGCAACACTGTCTCGGTCGATTGCCGCAAGACCCATTTATCTCAAACACCAGTTTAAGTAATTTATTATTTCATAGATTCAACCTCTTAAGTTATATTTATCTAAACATATGTGACAAATATTATTGAGTGCATTTTATCCGCGTTTTATTTTAGATAAGGCAATAAATCCCGCCCCGGAAGCACATAGTAGACATTGAATAGCTTTATGGGTTCCTTCGGATTAACGCAAAAGTAATCGAGTAAATTAACGATGTAACTAATCGATTACTTTCTACGGCGAGTAATTTGTAACGGTAATCAGCTACATTTTAAGTTAAGTAATTGTAATTGTAATTAATCACTTTTTCCGAGTAAAGAGCACAAGTCTGGAACAGACTATCATTCTAAAAGAAGCCCGTGCGTCTACTTTCCCGCACAACACTCGGAGAGCCAATCACTGCAACTTATACGGAGGCAGTTGAGCGAATGAACGATGCCGAAACATGTGTTTAGATTAAAAAACGCAGTCTGAGTTGTGACATTAAGCAATGCAAGCGCGACGTTTTGCATTGCTTAATGTCACAACTCAGACTGCGTTTTTTGGTCTAAACAGATGTTTCGGCACCGTTCATTCGCTCAACTGCCTCCGTATAAGTTGCAGTGATTGGCTCTCCGAGTGTTGTGCGGGGAAGTAGACGCATGGGCTTCTTTTAAAGTGTAGGCGAATCGTGCAAGTGATGGTCTCTTCGTGTTATCAAAGTTTTCCCAGCAATCAGAGCTCCACCGATGGCGATCGCTGTGTGTGCCTTGCCGCTCCGAGGCGACCGGAAGGTATACGGTGGCCAAGGCGGACGTCTTCCTGCTCCGTGGTACGGACAAAAGCGGCCGCGGCCAGTGTCGCGTGTTGCTTCCGCAGCTGGACAGTGACAGCTCAGTCGTTCCTGTGATGTTCGAGAGCAGCGGCCCTTTTGAACGGCAGACCGTGTGCGGCGGGTCGCTCCAAAAATGCGAATCCGCCTTCCGCTCGTCGATTTGTGGGACGGGTCCCACGGAGCAGATTTTTGCTTCCTTCGCAGATTTTGGAAAGCGCTCCGAAACTATACCAGCGGAATTCACCATGGCCGTGTTCCAAAATTTACTAGATCTTACACCAGCGTAAAGATTTTGTACCTTGGCGTTCAAAAACCTCCCCGCGTCCAGCACTTTTCAATCTGTGTTGTCACTTGACACGACCCGCCGGAGTAACTCGGATCCATTTGGGTAAGATTTGGAGCACAGCCCATTAGTGACAGCAGCCCATGGCTATTCGAATGTGTTGAGCGTTCCAAAAATATTTTAATCTGACGTCAGCTTATACGGCGGTTGGGGGTCAGCGCAAGTGTGCGTCTTGTTTTCAAACCCCAGCCGCTTTTTCTTGGGTTCAAGTTGGTACTCTGCGTCAGCAGATAGTAAAGTAGTAAGCTGGGCGAGTTGGTAAACGTTGAACATGGTTAAATGATCGCGCACTAAGAGACAAGGACAAACGAGGAAGGAACACAGAACACAGACAGGCGCCTGTCTGTGTTCCTTCCTCGTTTGTCCATGTCTCTTTGTGCGCGAATTTTAACCGCGGTCAGCAGCTAGTTGTGCTCGTCTCCTTCTCAGGATGCGGCGAGAGGACTGCGACATAAAGAGCACAGCGAGCTTCAGCGATCTCTACTCAGCACGGCGCACGCGCAGATACATCACCTCACGCAAATGGTTTCTGCGCATGCGCAGTGGCCAAACCTGGCAAACACAAGGTCGTTTGTAAGCAGCCCCCCTATAAGCCCTCCTTTCTTCCGAAAAACATCAGTGTGCTGAGTGTTTCCAAGCGTAATTGAATTATTTGTCAAAGTGTTTGTCCTGGGAAAAGACACATGCATGGAGCAGGTATTGAGTGTCTTACTTCAAATAATTTTGCCAAGTACCTTGTACATTTGCACTCTGTCCTCTCTGGGTCGACCCCGAAGCCTCTGAAGCTCTCAATTATCCCAAGGCGAGGAGGGACCCGATATCCACGACGAATCACACTCTTCGTTTTTTAACTTCTTCGGCATTCTGTCAACGATTCACTCGTGTTCACAAAATTTTTGAATTATGATTTTAAAACTATGTAGAAATCTCAACCGCAAAGTATGGCTATTTACGGCACTATCCTCGACAGAAATGTACGCGTGATTTTAAACAACAAGCTATTTATATTTCAGCGAACCTGTATATAACTCGTTGGTCAGATATCTTCGTGTCGGCGTCCACACGAAAAAAAAAAAAAAAATAAAATAAAAACCTTCAGAGATGGAAGCGAAAAGTGCATACATCCCGCATACAACATACAGCACAGCATTCGTTTCAATAAAAAACAAGCACAAAACAAGCATCTGAACCACATAATTGATGATAAGGCGCTCTCGATAACAATGCGAAGCACGTAGCCGTCCCCGCATGTTTTTCTCGGTAAAGACTGCGGTTACATAAGCTGCCGCGGCCACGGCAGCGTACGAAGTCTTTCATATATCAAAACGTTTCGGTGCAGTGCATTTACTTTTCTTTCGTCAATCAATTGGTATAGACCCTTTTGCTGTTTACAAACATGAACTGCGCCGCTTGCATCCCAAGCGACTTCCAGTCTCCCCGTCTTTGCAAGCCTGTTGAGCTTGCTTATGTCCCCGGTGCTAGAAAGCAGAAATGCTACACGTACAACAAAGTTGGAGATATAACGGGGGCCTTCGGCTGTACAATATTACATTTCTTTTTTACGTGAATTAGACCCCTTTTCTTTTCCTTTTCATTTGCGCTTTGGGTGCGTCTTGTATCCAATTTGCTAAATACGGTATTGTTCATATTGAAGGTAAGAACTGTATCGTTTTGTTAAATGTTGTTCCTCCCTGCCACGGCCCACGGGCCAGCAGTACGTATAAATAAATAAATAAATAACTTACAATAGTAGACGATATACGAAATTCATAGCACCATCTAGTACAACGCCGAAAACTTGTGGCCGAGAACTACGTCCGCCATCTTGGCAGCGGCGAGAAAACGAAACTAGCGACCGGTCCGGCAAAGAAAACATGCAAACAAGCGGCCACGCTTTCTTCGACAGGTGCGATGCCAACGCATTGATGCGTTCCGCTGTGCAAGTAGTGAGAGACTATCGGTTCACGAGGGAACAAGATATATACGAGAATAAGGGTAAGTTTTCTTTTTTATTTGGTACTTTCCACGCAGCTTTTGGCGAGAGATGCCGGCCCTAATGCGAAGGAACAAGCGGACGTTCTCACACCGCGTGAACCCGTTTAAAACGGTTGAACTTTTCATCCTTTCACGAAGTTTTATCAGATTAGTTTCTGAACTCGTACACTTTTCTGGTGCACGTTCAGGGCTGCCAACCCGAGGGAAATTTCCAAGATTAAGGTAATATTCAGGTGTATGTGGGAATAAGGGAAATCTTGCTAGTTTGAGGGGAATTTTGGGCACCGCGTATATATCTGAAATTTTATAGGTCAATTATGTTTTTTTTTTTCTAGATAACATCGAATTTCAGCGGCTTTGGCTACGATTGGGTTATTCCCTCCAGCCGTTTGGTGGTTTGTTGTGCAACCATCTGGCAACACTGAGTGTAGTGCTCGAACAACGTTTTTCGTCAAAATTAGTTTTCAACTTTCCATCTCCCCCAATGAAAACTACGGAGGAATGGACCAGCCGAGTCGCAGCTTCTGAGAGCGCCGCCGTGTCTTCTCGAAAAAGAAAGCTTGAGTGCAAGAAGAAATACTACCGTGTCTGGACTCTGGAGACACAAACTTACCATGACTAATAAAGCGCGAGGCACATGGACGGCAGAATCGTCCGATCCGACGTCCGGTCCGACAGTCCGAACGCCGCTCCGAATCGCCGCACGCGACAGTTTGAGACACAGACTTCGGACCTTGCATGCGACACGACGATCCGTTCGGCTCCGCCCAAAAGGTCCAAGCGCTCCAGCGGAGGTCCACGTTCACCGATTTCTGGTCCCAGATTGACGGTTTAGCTCGCACGAGCGAAGTTAGGAGCTTGTTTTCGCTAGCGCGTGCATTCTTTGCTGGGGCCATCTTTCTCGAATGGGTCAGCGGGATCCACGCGTCCGCTTCCCGTCGCCCGTCCCGCCAGACCCAGTACGTTGTCATGACGTTCGCGCTAGCTGTGCCGTCTTGGCTGGACGCTTCCGAGATTCCGTCCGCCGTGCGAAACTATCTAGCACGTTGGACGCACGTCGGACCGCCGATCCGACGTCTGAAGCGACCAAATTTTTCGGATCAGACAGTCGTACTGCCGGATCGGACGTCGGATCGGGTGGATTTTTACGAGCATGTGTCTCGCGCTTAATATTTTGTGAAGTGCCGTGCACGAAATGGTACTTAGTGTCTGCCGTGTTACGTGTGTGCGAGTTCGAGAACTTTACCTTTTGCTTTGGAGTGACTTAGAAAAATCGCTAACGAAGTTATTAAGGCCGTACCGTGTTCTGATGGCTTCATTTGTCAGTTCGAATTCCCCGGTAACACTTCCCCTCGCCAGATTTGCTTTGGCTACGGGTATGGCCTGATAAACACATTTTTGCGAAACGTCCGCGAGGTGTAAAATCCATATATTTATATATATATATATATACATAATCGTAAATACCCAAGAGACGTAGAAAACAATGGATGTTTGGTATTAAACAATTATTTGGGCACGTGAGGGAAAATTTGGCAGAAATAGGGACATTTCGGGCATTCGCTAGGGAAATTCTGGATTTTCGTGTTGGCAGCCCAGTTTACGTTGTAAGGACGGTCTGTTTATTTCTTTATGCGAAAGCTGCTCAAAGTGTGTGGACAAGACCAAGCCTGTGAAGGCGAACCAAAAAGATGGTGGAATTTCACAAATCTATAATTCTATAATTTATTTCTATAATGGCTAACAGCGAGCAACAAAATCAGTAAACACCAGGGTCCTTTATTTTAATGTCATATAGGGAAATATTTCTTAGAACAGCCATAAAACCATTATTATGTAGCAGTGCTTCCTATGCATATACTTGACATGGCATCGGCGAACGAGCTTTGTAAACAACAACGCATCTAAAAATAAACGATAGAGAGCGTTTGTGAAATACTTTTGAAGATTTGTGACGCAGGTATGCAGAACGGAAAACACAACACACATGAACGGTGTGTCTTTTTCCTCACGACTCTTTTAGAGAGACAAAATTTTGCTGTCGGTTTTGCCGAATGACACGCTCGATAGATCACATCGCTTCGTTAGATTCATCGCA
This sequence comes from Ixodes scapularis, assembly GCF_016920785.2. Classification (NCBI taxonomy): domain Eukaryota; kingdom Metazoa; phylum Arthropoda; class Arachnida; order Ixodida; family Ixodidae; genus Ixodes; species Ixodes scapularis. The sequence goes on from NW_024609884.1 coordinate 87,787,031, forward strand.
TCAGCTAAAACTTTATCTCGGCTACGGCAACACAGCGACACGACGCTTCAGACTACGATTCGAGCACCATCGGCGACGCCAGCGTCCATTCAAAATCAGACCTTTTTTTCTTTTTTTTTTTTTTTTTTGTAGTTGAGGTTAAAATTGTGTTTGTTGCGAAGAAACTTGGCGGGTACAGTTTCGGGAACGTCGGGTTTTACAAAACCAATACCGAAATGCAGTCTTTGTGTCAGGGTTGGGAAAAACCTCGTTTACCGGCATCTGTGCTTTTTTGAAGTCAAAGCTACCTCAAACCAACGTGAGCTCTTTGCAACCTCTAAGAAAAAAAAAAAATAAAAAAATAAATACCGAATGCGCAGTTTGATTTACACGACCTCAGAACTTTCGCCGATTAAAGCATCGCCAAAAACAGACAGAAAAAAAAAAAAGCTTGAGTTGCATGTTTTGGAAAGTATATAGTGGATGATATATGCTCCTGTCGCTAAACAGTAAATTCTAACACCTTCGCGCTGAAAAGAAAAAGTGTTATCAGAAACAAAGGGAACGACCGCCCGCTCCTTCGCCCACACTGAGTGATCGAAAGTTGAAATACTTCGAGGATGCAGCACCACTATTACTGTATAGACGCTTTACACACGCGCCAAATTACAGCCGCCATGGCTGACCTTCTCTTGTCTTATCGAGATGCCGAGTAACTGAAACGCTAGTTGACGATCCTCTGCAAAGGTCGATGCTCTAGAAAAGGACACAGTTGAGTCTAATATGGCAATAACCTGGCCTGCTATGGTAATGATGAAGTGAAATAAACGGAGTAAGAGGAAACAAAAACTGAAGGTCAGTTATGGCGGCGCCCATGCACAGCTGCTGCAAAGCGTCTATACTCGAAATGGCCAGGAACCGAAACTTGGTAGCGCCAAGTCTCGCAAACACGCGCGAGTGCAACGTGCGTGAAAGTGTTTGCGCCTCTTGAACAGCGTCTTATTTGACTTCAACGACCGTATTTGTATCTTGCGGCACTCGCGTGCGAGAAACGAGTTTGTTGAAGTGGTGTTCAAAAACGTACCTACCGTCGAGCGCTGCTCCACTGCGTTTCTCTGTGTTGTCATGTGACGTAAGTAATTCAGATTTATTCCAGTAGATTCCGAACATAGCCATGGTTGATAGTGCATGATCGCAACCACAGATGTTTTTTGTTCACTGATAGCAACCACTGATCAGTGAGAGTAACTCACCAGAGCAGATGGACGATCCAGAACTCCGCGTCCGATATCTATATGCAGGTTTTTTGTTTTTTTTTCTTACACATTTGTTTAAAACAAAACATGAAAGCTACACTAATGCGGTATGTGCAGGTGCGTTATGCTGCCAGGCGGACATTATGTGGGTGGCTAATCTTTTCGATAAGTCGGTTAATGAATTAGAATTCGTTAATTAACTTTTTAATTAGTGAAAATAGACATATAGTTCCAATTAGAAACTTGTTGAGCATCATCGAAAACCACTAAATCAACTATTTTTGGAAGGATATAACGCCGGGGCAGCATTTTACGGTGTTCTGTAAAAACGCTCCATTTGAACGTGTTTCTAGATTTCGGTTTCTTATCGGAGCGCATCACCGCGCCCGCGGTCCTGCTCCCCAGTGGCTGAGACGCGCAACAGACGTGCCCCCAACTTCCTCCATGCTACGAGGGAGGCGAGGGGGTGGCTTCGCTCCGCGACCACCGGGGAACAGGACTGCGGGCACAAAAATGCGCTCCGATAAGAAACCGAAATCTAGAAAAAAAAAAGTCAAATTGGACGTTTGAGTGATTTATACAGCGTAAGGTTGGTCTGCCAGTAGGGGCGACACTGGTTTACACTGTAGATGAGCAATTTAGCCAGTGCGGTACAACCGCTAGCCTGGGGTCTTTAACGTGCACCACGCAGTAGTGATACACGACCGCACGCCGGTACGATGCTCATCCAGATCGAAACGGGCAGGGGTGGGGCTCGAACCCAGGATCCCTGGGTTCTGCAGCGCGAGCTTTAGCTCAACGCGCGTCGAGCTGGGTGTGCGCTTCAGCCCACTCGGCCACCGATCCCCCCCCAAAATCTAGAAACGCGTTCAAATGGAGCGTTTTTACAGAACACCGTAAAATGCTGCCCCGGCGTTATATCCTTCCAAAAATAGTTGATTTAGTGGTTTTCGATGATGCTCAACGAGTTTCTAATTGGAACTATATGTCTATTTTCACTAATTAAAAGTTAATTAAGGAAATTTAATTAATTAGCTGACTTATAGCAAACATAAGCCACCCACATAATGTCCGCCTGGCCGTATAACCCACCTGCACAAACCGCATTTCACGTGTTTTTTTTAAACAGATGTGTAAGAAAAAAAAAAAAAACACCCTGTATATGCAACAAATACACGGTACGCGCGGCACAGCTTCAAAACTTTCCCGAAGGGTTAATACATCCACACGGCGTCGATTCTTGCTCGGTATCCAAGCGAGCGAAGGCACATCGACGCAGCACTTTGGCGTGCCAAAAAGGCATGCCTTTTGAGCACGCCACGTGCCGCGAGGCGCGTTCGGCGAGTTTTACCTTTTTCCTGTGGTGATGCGCTTTTGTAAAAAAATTCCACGGGTTCTTAAAGGCAGTTACGACAGTTTACACGGGGTTTTTAAAGACTTCTTTGTGAATGCACGGCGAACGACCAGAAAATATGTCTTTCAGCACGCAGCAGACCACCTTGTGCAGGGTGATTTCAGATAAGATCGACCAAAGGGTGGCTGGTCGACATTTTTAAATCAACTGATGTTGTTATATGACATTGTCTAGTGTCTGGTATAAACGAATCCACACTTAGTTTTGACCAGAAAAAAAATTTGGAGACAAGAAAAATCGTAAGGCAGGGAGAGGTGGACAGTTGCAATAACGCGCACTGATGGAGGGGGCAAGTTTGAAAGTGAATAATTAAAACAATAAAATTAGGAGAATTTTAAAACTTTTTACAAACAAACTATGGGTACAACTTGCTTGTAATATAAAGTAATAATATTTATTAAAAATTTATTTAGTTTTCTAAAAATTGCCAAACATGCCTGCTCGAACGACAAATGGCAAACTTTGGAAATCTGTATCTCATGAAATAATTTAATCATTATTACATAACTTGCAGACATTATTTTACTAATATATGGCTATTATTGAAAAAATAAATAAGGTATCTGAGTGACACAATAGTTACAATATATTTAGGCAAACATGGGAAAAAAATCAAACAAAGAAAAATTCCAATGCGAATAAAAAAAAAAAACACCACCTTCGATTTTTTTAAAATTTGGGTACCCTGTTATACTCTATTTCGGTATTCATTTCTATTAAAAACATGTTGCATCATTGCACTGTGAAAGAAGAAACAACTCCCCAAAGTAGGGTCCTTTTTCAAAGCCTACACTTAGCAGTGTCCTATACAAGAAGTGACTCTGAGTTCCAGTTTCATGAAACTTGCACAAATCTTTTATATACATTTATTCAGATGAGGTCATTGATAAAAAGAGCGATCGGTCACACAGTAAAAGGGAGGAGAAACTATATACAGCATTTTACATAAGCGTACAAAGTGGTATCATATTAGAGACTAATGATTTGAGAAAAGATGATGCAGTGTGAAGTTGTACCTTCCGGTATATTTTACATCTAGAGTAAAATAAATAACTTTACTTCCACACACAAAAACAAAGATATAATAGTAAGATATTTAGGTTGGCTGTGTATTTACGATTACAAACAATTTCAGGTGACGGATGCCATAGTGCCTAACTGGAGCAGCTTCGATGCTCTCGGTGTATGAATGAATCGTGGCAAGCCGATATATTTTATCCTGCTCGAGGATAATATTTTGGGATTTTTTTTATAGTGATCAGATAAAAATTATTAGTAACCACCAACAAAAACAGTAGGTTAAATACCCCGTGAAGAAAAATGTGATAAATAAGATGTCCCTGCATTCAAAATGAGCAGTCCTTGGGAAATCAAATTCGGCACTTTACGCTAAGGTTTTCCTCGCTGTACCCATTTAATAAAGTTGCTTCCAAGCAGATCCGACTGTCCGTGCTACATATACGTCACAGGTCCCTTCTGTTGATGACTTGCTGAGCCGCCACGCGTGCCAAGACTGAATGCCAGGGAAGGCGCGCACCGTCAGCCACTCTTCTTTTTTTTGTTCACGATACCGAACAACCTCATTTTCGTCCAGATATACAAGATGCACGCCTTTCAGTTTCTTTGATAGAACGCTCACCATTGTCCTGGCCGTCTGAATTGCGCTTACTGAACGTTCTCTCAGGTTGTTCAGCGTGGCCTGGTGCTTCACGAGTCCGCCAACTCCGTCACATGCATTTTTCCCATGTCCAAATGCAGAAAATAACCACTGGGCTTGTGGGCAATCGTCCTTTGCAAATTGGTGAAGCTGGTAGCGATTCTTGAAATGACTGGCGGCGCCGTCACTTACGTACGTCACGTACGAGAATACCGCAACGTTGTCTTCAACCCACTCCTTCACTTTTTCTAGAGCCAAGCAAGCGTGAGCGGCGTCGTGACACAGGTCCTCACTGATGATGGCAAAGCTGTTTGTAGATTTTCTTGTCGTCACTACACATGTAAATATCGAAACTTGTTTTTTTTTCCAGTGATATGCTTGCACTTCGTCAGGAAGCACGATGGTCCAGTTTTCAGCAAAGTCAAAATGAAAGACAATGCTCCCGCGTTGCATGCACTGTTTTTCATCGTAGATCGCTTTACCTTGCGTTTGCCGGATATGGTTGTGAAGTACCCAACTTCCAACCGTCACTTGGATGACTTTTAGGAAAGTCTCAGGTTCCAAAGTTTTTTTCACAAGGTCGCCGGACTCCCATGTTGCAAGCACAATCTCTTCATCCTCCGGGATATCAAGTTCCTGGAGTGTAAGAAACTGGCCTTTTGGGCAGTGATCACAGTCTCCTTGAAGGCACAGTTCTGTTGCTGGGTCGCACAGAAATGCCGAGTTCATTTCACCAGTGTTGAATGTTGAGCCTGTAACGTTCTCTAGAGCGGCAATACAAAGATAATAATTGGCGCAGCGCACACAAACGCACACTTCCTGGTGTGGAATACATTTGACCCATCTAGGGCGCAACGAATAAAATTTCGTTAGCCCAACGCCGGAATCGGGATGCTTGTCTTTGTATATACGGAAGGCCTCTCGTATTGAGCGTGTCATGAAGCGCTTTGGCACGAACGTTTTCTCTCCGTTGAGCATGACAGAGATGACGTCCTTCTGGTTGGGACTTTGGCGCGAACATTGTAGCTCGTCTTTCGTGAAGTACTCTAGGGCAGCAGACAGGTTCTCAGGGCTCACCTTGCACCTCGTGTAAGGATCCGGCTCATACCACACGCCATGCTTTTCCTTGAGTTTTCGGGATTTACTGATGAGGTACATTGAGGCCTGTGGAATCATCTTTTGAACCTCATTCTTCGTCAGTGTTGACGGCAGGAGTGTAAGCAGTTGACAACGTTCCCGGAGAGAGGTGGGGGTTTCAAAGGCCTGCCGAAAGTTGTCCACCCACTCAGTGCATGTGGAGCATGTTGGTTCGGACGACCCCGATGGTGCGTCCCTGTCGTACGCAATACGTAGCCTTGAGCGTATATTCTTGACAGCAACCTGCTCCAGTTCTGTCTGCTTTCTCTTGACATAGGCAGGCCTGTCCCGACTTCTTACGACGCTTGGTTGTCTCAGCGGCGACACATCTGTAGGTAGTATGCTGCGATTTAGATCTTCAATTGCTTCTTCAGCTGGCACAAATATGTCAGGGCACTGCTCTGAGCTTCGCATCGAGATCTCCTTAGTGATGTGCATGAAGCAATGGTAGCACAGGTAGTCCGTCGCACTCACTTTGGTGGAACAGTCAGGCGGAAGAATTTGCTTCAACGAGTTTAGGTCCAACTCGCCAACACTTCGAAAATTCCGCTGCTTTGGTATAGTCTTTCTTGTGTTTGCAAAAGTAATCTGCACAAAACACTCGTTCGGAGCTCCAGGACGTCTTCATAATGTATACATAAATAATAGAAATTAAACCCCAACTGATGGCACATAATTGCCAAGTGAAAGAACTACTGGGTGCACAAGTGACAAGTCCGAGGCTGAGGAGCTCACTCACTGCAAACGTACATTTGAAAAGAGAGGTCACAACTGAGGCTGTCGGCAAAGCTTGATCCACGTCAAAGGAAGAAAGAGGGAAAGTCTCCAGACAAAAAATTGTGGTCAGCAGCCTTCGAAAAAGACTTTCCGGAATCGCACTGTCGTCCCTCCACGCGCTGATATGAAAGCACCCGAGCTTCTACCACGTGGTTCATGACACAGCCTGAGCCATGTCGGCGACCGGTTCGCGAGGGGTTGGCGGTGGGGTTACGTTGATGGTCACTCGGATTAGCCCTTGCTGTACTGAGCTACCGCCTGCAGTGCCTTATCGCCGGCTGGTGTCAACAACGAGAACACACACACCCTGTCTACACCAAAACTACAAGTGTTCACCGCACACGCGTCGCCGCCGCTTTTAAGCTTTTGTGAAATTGCTTTCTTTTGCCGCGGAGAACCGCCTTATCTTAACTACGCGCCTGAAATCCTTCCAGGCGGGCGTACACAATATCAAGCGTTTCGAGAAATGCCCGTGGAGTAGAACTATGGGAAAATTCGGAGCCCGCGATGTCGATATCGTCGCCGTTGTGTTAGTACGCCGTCGCGTACTGCAGTCCCCCGTTGGGGGAGGGGGGGGGGGGGGGGCGGTCTTACTACGATAACATGGCGACAGCGTTTACACTCTATGTATTTACGCGAGGCTCGAGTATTTGGGGATAATGCTGCCGGTTGGTGTGCCCCTTTGTGCCTGATATTATCGCCCGTGACGCCAGCGAGTGAGATGGCGACAGGCATGACTGCTCAGTAAACAGGCGTCGGCGGCCATGTTTTGCTGGTTGAAGCGAACCCCCTTGTCCTTGACAGCGAGCGGGGAAATGCGAAAAAAAGATTGTATCGGCCGTTTTGCCAGAACTAGCGACGAGTGTCGTCTGCGGTTTCCGGCAACTATTTTGCCATAATCGTGAGCTTAGCGAGGAAATGATTTTTGCTAGCCACAGAACACTACCACGCAGAAAGGGAATGCTTGAACATGTTTTTGTTCTGGATATATATCAGGGATATATATGAGAGAGAGAGAGATGAAGGTAGAGCGGAAGAGGGAATAGCATATAGTGTCGCAGGAGAATAAAGTAAACAAAGTTCCTAGTGGCCGATGGCTGCATGATCTTTTCTCGGATCACTAGTCCGTAATATGATACCTCTTTGTACACAGTAGTTTCTCCTTAATTTAAGTGTGTGAACGATTTCTTTAGTTATCATTGGCCTCATCTGAATAAAAATATATAAAAGATGTGTGTTGGTTTCATGAAACTGGAACTCAGAGTCAGTTCTTGTATAAAACACTGCTAAGTGTAGGCTTTGAAAAAGGACCCTACTTTGGGGAGTTGTATCTTCTTTCTCAATAAAATGATGCAACATGTTTTAATGGAAATGAATGCCGAAATAGAGTATAACAGGTTACCTAAATTTAAAAAAAATCGAGGGTGGTGTTTTTTTTTTATTCGCATCGGAATTTTTCTTTGTTTGATTTTTTTTTCATGTTTGACTAAATATATCCTAACTATTGTATCACACAGATACCTTAGTTATTTTTTTAAATATTAGCTATATATTAGTAGAATAATATCTGCAAATTATATCATAATGATTAAATTATTTCATGAGATACAGACCTCCAAAGTTTGCCATTTGTCGTTCGAGCAGGCATGTTTGTCAATTTTTAGAAAAATAAATAAATTTTGTATAAATATGATTACTTTATATTACAAGCAAGCTATACCCATAGTTTGCGCCTAAAACGTATTAGAGTTCTCCTAATGTTATCGCTTTAGTTATTCACTCTCAAACGGGCCCCCTCCATCAGTGCGCGTTAATGCAACTGTCCACCACCTCATGCCTTACGATTTTTCCTGTCCCCAAGTATTTTTTCTAGTCAAAACTAAGTTTGGATTCGTTCATACCAGGCACTAGACAATAACATATAAAAACATCAGTTGATTTGAAAATGTCGACTAGCCATCCTTTGGTCGATCTTATCTGAAATCACCCTGCAACGCTTCACCCGGCAGATTTACACAGGCCCAAGACGACCGATTCAGAACTTCCGGTGGCCGCATTCGCGGAGCGGGAAAGCGCGATACAGCAAATTGTCATAAATATCAGAAATTTGAACCGTTCGGCTGCACCTCCGCGCTCACTTCTTTTTGAGTGATTCCTTCTTCGTCCCTAATATGTATTTATTTGTTTCAATGCCCTCAGGGCCGACGGCATTACGGAGGGGAGGGGACAGTAGAAAATATCAGATTATATAAACGTAATAACAAAGGAAGGGCACAAATCAGTACCTCAAATGCAGCTCTGTAACTGCAATTCTCAACACGTTATCGGGCTGAATTGTTGCGACGGAAGTGGGAAGGCGGTGGAATGTGTTAGCATTACATATTGCTATTGGCATGCCTGCTTTATAAGGATAATCGTGGCATGATGAAGTAGCATAGAAATGTAATACAAGTAGCGTGAGACATATAGGGGGCGCGCCGCTCCGTCTTGGCAGCTGGTGGGCAGCGCCACCAATGACATCGTCCACGTCGCAAAGTAGGGAGTTTTAGCGAGTCGTTTCCACACGAACGGTTCGTCCTCGAACGCATCGCCGATGACAGTGCGCGTGCGCGCGCGAGTCGTTGGGCGCTTCGGGATGCGCGTTCGTTTCTCTCACTCCGGCCGCTGGAGGATCGTCACTGCAACGCAGCCAACACCGTTCACGACTCCGGGGAAAAAAGATGGCGGTCGGTTTGTCGACTGACATCGCCGGCCCAGCCGAGCGTTAGGCTTAGGACAGCGGGAGGCGATTTGCCATCCATGTTACTCTGCTTCATTTGAGAGGTTGAACCAAATCCTTTCGAGGACTGCTCACAACGGTAAGCGATCGTGAATGCTGGAAACTATACGCATGTTAGTAAATTTGTGTGACCTACGAGCTAGCTGGCTGCCATGGCGACCGCGAGCAGACGAAACGATTTGATTCGACGTTTCGACGGCACACAACGTGAACGATCATTCAAGTTCAAGATGACGGACACACACCACCAACCTTCGCGGTCGTTCAGACACTTATTACTCTGTCTAGCTTCGCAGGTCTTGAAATTCCGACCAGTAAATGTTACGTCGGCCGTCTTGTTTACATCAGTCGTACGCCGGAAACACGAGTCATGGACTTGCACGCTGCAGAATGTTTCACATGAAGAAAAAGAAGAAGAATACTAGAAGATGAAGTGAGGTAGAAAAAAATAGGTTAAAAGCGGGAACAAAACGGGGACAATGAAGACACACACAGGACAGGAAGGGCGCTTTAAATTAAGAAGCCCTGTGCTGATGAAATATGTTGCATTAAAACTTAGGTTTGGGCTAGTGGTCTATACTGAATAAAAGGTTAAAAGCGCCAGCAAAACGGGGACAAGGAAGACACACACATGACAGGACAGGCGCTTTAAAGGGATCATGAAACGATATCGGGTTGGAATGTTCATGACATTGCAGAGGCGTATACTGGTAGTCTGGCCCAAGTATACCCCCACAGACCGCCACTGATTCAGAAGCTTCTTTGTGGCAGTGAAATTGCGAGGATAAAAGGGGACTATTTCTTTCAGTCTTGCCTTCTCAAAGCTTGATGGCTTAATTGTGGGATCAAAACCACCCGCCTGACGATAGTCGAGCGCGGCTCATGGATTGGACACGAGAACTGCGTGAGACCTCGACTTCGGCTCATAACAATGAATGCCTCGGCGGAAAGTCGGGTAGTGGGTAGTGTCCAACCACTGCGGTGATGAGAATCGACGAACTCTTAACAATCCCTGGAGCTCAGCATGCGTTTTCTAATTTGCCAACCCCAGCGCGCGAGTATGATTAAGGTTGGCGGCACAGGATAGGCACCAGGCCACGTGGCCGCTTGTTCTGGCTCCGAGTTGAGGGGATGAAGGAGGCTCATATTTCTTGAATTTTTTTGGCGCCTGCCATTGCCTAGAAAGAAAAACTAAGGCAACTTTATTCAGTGATTAACGTTAGGGAGTGCTTTTAGGTAGTATTTAGCGAAACTAGAAAAATCGTTTCATAGCTCATGTAAAGGAAGGGGCCCAGTGCAGAAGAAAAATGCTTCATTGAAACTTGGATTTGGGCATTAAAACATGGTTTGGCGTAAGAGGGTAGAAACCCTCGTACGCAACCCCAAAACATAATATTCTACGCAGACGCAGGGCGCAACCCTGATGGAAAGACCGTCGTCGCATTCCGCGATCTCCGGGAGGGTCACACACAATGTGTGAGAGCAGCTCTGATTCCAAGCCCCAAGACAGAAGAGAGTTTAGCTATTTCGGAATCCCTACAGAGGGTAACCCAAAAAACGGAACATCTGGACGGCAAGAACTTGCATCTCTTTACGGATTCAAGGGAGGCCGTGGGAAAATGCATAAATTTAAACGAAAAAAAAAAAAGGTAATAAACAGAAACACCGTGCTGAGGCGCATCAAGGAAACATGCTAACAAAAACTCTCACAGGGAGGGGAAACACAGTTATCATGGATACCGGGTAACGAGGAGGCTGACCGAGCCGCAAGGAATTGGCTAAATGCTCATGAACGCTCTGAAGGCTCTGTCTGCCCCTTGGGTCATCAACACACGCAATCCACACAGAACCCCTCAAACGCAAGGAGCAGGGCAGGAGATCAAGGAAGCACCGTCTGGCGGATCTGCTGCCTCGTGATCCTGGTCCCCTACCACCCGAGTATTCGAGGTGGGAGAGGATATATCTCAGGAGACTGCAGACCCAGACAGTAAGGCGAGCGCAGTTACACAAGCCAACACACCCTGGTGATCATGGACCCAACCCGCTTTGTGCTCTTCGTGCACTGTGCCGGCAACTTCCATCCATATCGTCTGGGAGTGCTGGAAACACGCTCCCAGAAGAGAACTCACAGCCGAATTCATAAACAGGCCTCGACTCGAACTCGACTCGAACTCGACTTGAACTCGACTTGAACTCGAGTTGAACTCAACTCGAAACTCCACTCGATGCCGATTTCGCGCTTTATAAACCGACCTCCACTCCAAACGCTCCTCGACTCGAGGAAATACTCGACTCTTTCCTCGAGAATCTCAGTTTAGCCCACATACCTACTGGTCACAGACCCACAACGTATGAGGAGCGGACAAGTCGCTGATCCCAACAACGCCGCAAGAAAATTTTAGAATCATTGCTACAATACATAGGGCCAGACATAGCCATGTATATATTTAAGTTCCCTTTCACCCATCATTTTCTTTTCTCTCTCCTCTCATTCCTTACATTTTAAACCCCCCCCCTCTAACACCCCCAGCCCCAGGTCGGACCTGATGACTCCAGTTCAAGGCATCCCGCCTCTATCGTTTTTCGTCCAATAAAATACGTTTGGAATAAATGAATCATCGTCATTTATACGGTTACGCCAGTTTTACGATTCGCTAAAATACGTTAAATTGAACGTACGGTTTAACGGAACGGAGCAGCTGCACCGTTCAAGATTTCGGAACCTTGTGCTCCAAAAACGACTCGCTAAAACTCCTATGAAGCGCTGCCCTGTTCCAACCTTTTCTAATGCGCACTTAGCATCTTAGCTGCATCTACGCCTTCCCGCGGCCGTGTTTCTCGATCTCGCTCAGAGTCAAGTTTTGGCACCTCGAAATTTGAAAACCGACGCGTCCCCAGCGTTGCTCTGTACACGTGTTTTCCGTCATTCGACCCGCAGGAGTTGCTCGGAGCTCGGCTACAATCGCGTGTCCCGCAGTTGTGAGCGGCAACGACGCCAACACACATTGCCATGTTTCTCGTTTATCTGCGCTGGAGGATGCCTCTAGAAAAGGTTGGTGTGTTCGACGGTCCGGAAATTTACTACGGGACCACATTCCCATCTGATTTGAAGATTCCCATCCAAGTTGAAGGATTTCAGATGGGAGAAGGAGGCAAAAAGAGGTAATGTCTGGTGGCTACAAGTATTATGCATTCAATGGAAAGACCAGCACGTCGTACACATGATGAGCGTACATACTAAACAACTGCATCACAAACATCCCCCTCTCCCCCCCCCCCCCCCCCCCCCCCCCCCCCAAAAAAAAAAAATGGAGAAGCGGCGCAACTGCAAGATGTGTTACGAGGAGTGGGAAATTGAACACAAGAGATGTGTATTCTGCAGTACCGGCTACGTTCACCAGTGTTTTACCACACCCAGAAACTGCTTCACCGAAAGGCATGCACGCCACGATGATTGAAACTATGTGGTAGAACTTTATGAGTTTTTTTTTTTAGTTAAAGCACTGCAATTTGCAGTCTGTCTTGCTATTAAAATTTGGCATATTTTATACATCTTAAAATTTTTAGCTGTCATATCTTGCCGAGATATCTGCGTATCGTACTCATTTTTGTTGTGTTGCCCACTATATTTCTGTTTTTACGGAAATTAAGATTTGCACCAATTTATGATACTCCTATTTTATACTTATATCATTAAAAAGAGTTTTTTTTTCTGTGCTACAGTTTGGCATACTGCGACAATTTTAACAGTAAATGTTCTCTTTTTTTTTTTTAAGAATACAGGGATTCTTCAATATTGGGCAATGCTCCCTTGGTGAAGAAATAGTTAACTGATTACCAATACCTCTGAGAATAACTGGATAGAAATATTGTATTACTTTTTTGTAGTTGTTGTATTATCGGTACAAAGTAAATAAACCGCGCCTGTTTCTCAACACTCCGGCGCAGGTGTGGAAGGACCGCAACGTTATTGATGGGCTCAAGAATAACAGGTCATTGAATACTTTACCATCAGGTATTCCCCTGCTACATCTTTTTCACAACCCCAGGGAAAATCCCAAAACATTCGCCCGGCCCTTTCACGCACAATCATGAAAAATGCAGTGGTAACACAGAATGAATCGAGTGTTAATTCACGGCGATGTTGGCCAAATCAACTCGGTACGCATTTTTTGCCTCGACGGCGTGAACATCATCGCGCGTAGTTTCTGCGTAGCAACACTCGATGCGTTCTTACAATTATGTGTCACCACTGCCTTTGCCACGATAGTGCCGGAAAGGGGCAAATGTATCGCTTCTTCGGTGGATTTGCTGGATTGAGCAGCTTACAAGGAATCCGCAACATGGCGCGACTGTACCATCATCTTCGTTCCGTTGGGCTCCAGTTGCCGCTGCGGCAGAGACAGCGGAGCTACGATGGCTTCGCTGAAGTGCGGATTGCAGCCAGTTCTCCCAAGCCGGCTCGAGCTTCTCAACGGATGTCCGTGTTTGATGCTCGGGAGAAACCCCCGATGTCTCGAGTAAGCTTTTGAACTCAGCCGACGTACCGTGGTCAAACGATTGCTGTGTGCATGGACTTTAACAAAGGCGTGGATGAACTTTCTCTAGGTCACCTACGCGAGGCCGCGGGAGGCCAGTGCGGACAGACTGGAGATGAAAGTTGCGTCAGAGTTTGACTGGGATTCAAGAAGAGACACGCAAGAGCCAGTGGCACGTTGACGCAGCTTTCGTGCGACAGTCTTTGTCGCTGTATATCGCGAAACAGGAAACTGCTGGGTGCCAGTCATGTAAGACATGCTACGTTCAAGCATCAATAAAAGCTCAAATGAAGCACTTCAGTTCACTCAGGCCACCTCTAATCTTAGAGCGTGGCGAGCAGCTTTATCCTTCTCACTCAGGCAGAAGAGTATTTATTTTTATTAGAATAATCGCCGAAGCATCACTGGAGAATGAGCAGCACGTTGTAATTGGGCAAACACCAATAGATCACAGCCAGCAGGTTAGCGCGTGTGTCGTCGCCGTGCGTCATCAACACGCGTCGGATTGAACAACTGAGCGTAAGCTTGTGCGAACCATCTGTATACATTTATAACACCCGGATGTTGATAAAACTGAAAAGCACATGTAAATAGTATTGTGTAAACCGTCTCATATGAAAATACTAAGGTATTCGTTCGTGAGGTATACGTCGAATTCTCCTGCATCACGGTGCAATTTTGTCTTCAATCTGGGTGGCGCAAGAAAATACGTCGTTTATAGACTTGTGTTCATTTAGTTTTTTTGTTTGTTCTAAACTGGCAAAGAAAAAATAAATTATTCTGCTTGCAGGCTCACAAAGGGAGCCGGCCCACGCGCAGTACATCGGAACAGTTCCAGATTTCTCCGCGCGGTTCAATGTGGGATAACTGCGAGGTGTCTTGGAATTTTCCAGAAAGGTCTCCTTCATGGCGGCACGAGTTGGCGCAAGAACGCCCGTCAGCGTGTTCTGGGCACGAGAGAGAAGAACGCACCACGAATGAGAAAGCACCTCCAAGGACGCCGCGACTCACGTGACACCCAGACTTGTACCGTACGCATTACAAGTAATCAAATTACTTGTAATCGATTACTTTTTGGAGTAATTTTGTAATCAGTTGATTACTTTTATTAGGCAGTAATCAGAAGAGTAATCTGATTACTTTTTGGAGTAATTTTGTAATCAGTTGATTACTTTTATTAGGCAGTAATCAGAAGAGTAATCTGATTATTTTTTGAAGTAATAAAATTACTTGTAACCGTTACAATTTGTCCACGGCCGCCCCCCCCCCTCCCCCCCGGCACACGCCTTTTTTTTTATAAAACGACAAAAATATTTTTTTTTTTTTTTTTGAACGGAAAGACGAAAGATTTTTGCCGAGCTGTAGGAAAGAGGTCAATCTCTTTCTATGTACAGTTTCTGTGGAATATCCGTTTTTTTTTTTTCTTTTTTTTTTAGCTGGTACTGGGAGTGGGAGTGGGAGTGAGTGACAAAGGCCATTCAGGGCAAAGTTTGAGGAAGCAGAATGTAGCTTTGTGAGTCCTTCGTTCAAACTAGCCCCCTCACGCACACACACAGAAATAAAAAAAATAAATAAAAAAATCCTGCTTAGGGTACCTACTCGCGGCCCGTAGGAGAACCAGAACCGAAGGATGCCTAAAGCGGATGCAAAATATAACAAAGGCAGTTGAAATATTTCCCCATTTCTCCTACGTGGTTTTTGTGACAAGCAATGTTTCGAGTTGAGAAGTGGTCGGGGCGATCTCTTCCGCTAATGATACTACACACATACCTCGGCAAACCTCACTCATGAGGGCCCTCACTCACCCTCACTCACCCTCATCTTCACAGGTGAGGTGAGGGTGAGTGAGTTCCTGAACCAGGAAAATTCATGAGTGTGAGGTTGAGTGAGGGCCGTGAGGGGCGATGAGGGCCGTGAGGGCTGTGAGGGCTGTGAGGGCCGTGAGGGCCGTGAGGGCCATGAGGGCGGTGAGGGTTATGAGGGCCACGAGTGCGTGAGGGGCGTGAGGGCGGTGAGTGGCGTGAGGGCTATGAGTGCGTGAGTTGTGTGAGGGCGGTGAGTGTGTGAGGGGTGTGAGGGCCATGAGTGCGTGAGGGCAGTGAGTGGCATGAGAGGCGTGAGGGCCGTGAGGGCCGTGAGGGCGGTGAGTGCATGAGGTGGTGTGAGGGCCATGAGTGCGTGAGGGCGGTGAGTGCGTCAGGCCCCCTTCAGATCGAGCATCTTTCTCAGCAATTTTGGTGTTAATGGCGGGTTGTTCTCTAGCTTTCCCTAGATCGACACGAATTGCTGAGATGGGGTCCGGCTCGAAATAAGCGAGCAACTCGGAGCAATTCGAATACGTTTGAAGCGGCTGCATTCAATCAGGGACGCAAAATTTTCACGTCATACCTCGTGCCGGTGATGATGACACCGAAAGACTTGGTTCCGGTTTGAAATCGATCGTTTTTTGGAAAAAAACTGTTTCAGAAAGGTGCATTAGTATTCTTAACGAGGTTTACATGCATAAAGACACGTTTATAACGCGTAATTGTGTCTAAATAGTGCAAGAAAAATAAAATTTTATGATGACGATGGCAAATTGCAGCAATTGGTTGCTGCGTGTGATCGCGGGCGGCCCGTGTTGCTAGTGTTGCGACGTAAAGTTTCTGGGTGAAATTGCCCCATCTGAAGCTGGCCTGAGTGGCGTGAGGGCCATGCGTTCGTGAGGGGCGTGAGGGGTGTGAGGGCCGCAAGGGTGGTGAGGGGCGTGAGGGCGGTGAGTGGCATGAGGGCGGCGAGTGGCGTGAGGGCCGTGAGGGCGGTGAGTGGCGTGAGGGCGGTGAGTGGCGTGAGGGCTATGAGTGCGTGAGGGCGGTGAGGGCCGTGAGTGGCGTGAGTGCGGTGAGTGGCGTGAGGGCCATGAGGGCGCGAGGGCCGTGAGGGCGGTGAGGGCCGTGAGGGCGGTGAGGGCCATGAGGGCGGTGAGTGGCGTGAGGGCCATGAGTGAGTGAGGGCCGTGAGGGCGGTGAGGGGCGTGAGGGCCGCGAGGGTCGTGAGGGCGGTGAGTGTGTGAGGGCCGTGAGGTTCAGTGAGGGTGAGTGAAGGGCTGAAGGTGAGTGTGACTGTGAGGGTGAGGATGAGTGAGGGGCTGAAGGTGAGTGTAGCTGTGAGGGTGAGGGTGAGTGAGGGGCTTAGGTGAGTGTGGCTGTGAGGGTGAGGGTGAGTGAGGGCGACCTAAAATGCCGACCTCTGACTACACATGATCCGCTTCAAATCCTGGAGCTGCTGCTCTTCGTATAACATGCGAGCTCATCCACATGTGAATAATAAAATGAGCGACGCAAACTTTGAGCGACAACACTTGCTTTAACAAAATCTAGAACCCCTTCCGCTCCCCCCCCCCCCCCCCCACACACACACATACTGGCGAACGCCCAAATCATCAAACGTCTTCAAACGAATTCTATGCTTGTGTCCGCATTGTGAAGGTGCAACAACCACGAAGAGGGAGCCAGTTTTTCTTCTTCAATACTTGTGCAAATGTGAAATATAGGTTTGAAGTAGTTCATTGTTATGAGCGCTAAAGATGTGTCTTCACACAATAAAGTAATCGGAAAAGTAACGATTACTTCTTTAAGTAATGTCCAATTACTTTTGCCGTCGAGTAATCAAGTAATCTAATCGAATACTTTTTAACCAAGAGTAATAGTAACTGTAATCGATTACTTTTTTTTAGTAACGTGTACAAGACTGGTGACACCTCACTTCGCGGATTCCTCTCCCGCGTTCTAGCAACCTTCAGCTCGTGATTTCTTGGGGTCATTGTTTAGTAAAAGTAGAGAAAGGATTTCATGGTTCCTTTATCGTAACATTCAAGATGCCTCCGTCGTTCGGACATATACCCCGTTGGATGTAACTTCAAGTACCCAAGGGCACGCACCTCTTCAAAATATAGCTTGTGGTTTTTTCCTCGAATATTTTGGTCCAGGTTTCGGCTCACCGCCCAATTTTTTGGCGACTGCAACATGATCAATGGTACCTAGCGAGTTGAGGCGGCAAATTCGCTCGCCAGCCTTCTCTAGCAATTGAGAAATTCATAGCGCCTGGCGGTGCAAAGACGAAACCGTGAAATTAGTTTTCAAAACAAGCGATGAAAGTCGCAAGGAGCCATTCTGATTATCGCCTTATGGGCGTTGTCATCTTTGTATAGACCTTTCCAACAAACGCCTTCTGCGAGCTGCCATCTTTTCTTACTGGACTGTTAAACGCCTTCTGAGCACGCGCAATAGCGCCTCTTGCGAAAAAATCGTACGCCGCGCCTGCGTAACAGTCCAGTGACTCGACATTTTTCGCCTGGGCGATAAGCGATGGAAAGGTCAATACCGGGCTGTGGAACGCGGTCTGAGCATGCGCAAAAGCTCTTGCGCACAATATCCCAGTGACTCGGCATTTTTCTCCTGGGTGACGTGCTCCGATTGTGGGCGTTGATCAAAGGAGTTGGAACAGGTTGCTCGCATGTGAAATCGTCTCTGGACATTGTCCACCGCGAGGGGGTCTAGTTCAATCGACCACGCGAGCGGCACTCCGCCGCCAATAGAAGACAGATGCAGAACCAAAAATTACGTCTCATCAAATTTCAGTTTCGGTTTCGATGAGAGCTTTGAGTCCTTAAAGACGATCAATGCTTCATACTGCCAGCTGCGAGAAGCTATTCAAAACGCCCCAAAACAGATCCTGTTCAACGCTGCCAGGCCCTACAAAAACATCGAGTCAGAACTTGCGGTGACACCCAATGGCTTATTTTCTGTGTCACAAAGCTCGCCCTTCCAGCGTGGCACATGCTCAACTCACTCACGCGTCATAAATACCATGTGGAAATCGTTAAAAGCAAGGAAAACCATGCAAAAACAATTGGGGGTTTGCATGGGGTCTTGTATCGCCCCTGTTCTCAGTGACATTTACCTTGCACACAATGACAGACTGCTGCAAAAAAAGCTTAGACTCCCGGAAGTCGTGCACATATTTCGTTACCGAGACGATTATATCACTTTCCTTGACGTCCGACAGAAGCAAATTTCCCACCACGATGGCCAAAGTTCTGCATCTGAAGAGTGCATGAATCCGTTGGAGCTTCCCGTTGAACGATCCATTGGATTCCTGGGCCTACAAATATTTTTATTGACTTTTCACGCATGCTGGTTGTACGAGCCGCGAGGAAACAAGCCGCTCCTTAACTTCAATTCTGCACACTCCAAGCTGTTTGAGAGGGGCATCGGCAAGCTTTGCCTTAAAAACTCCCTTAGAAAATCATGCAAACATATGATCAAAACAAGCTTCTGTACACAAATCTGTCGCCTGTCATCAGCAGAGTATCCCACTCCAGCTCGTGGGTTCAAGCTCGAAGCTTCAAGCTCGCAGGACAGCACGTAGGAAAGCTTAAATCTACGGGGGCTCTGAGAGGAGTATCTGTATCGCTGTAGTGAACTTTTGCAGTGTTCAGCGTCACTTTTCTGTTTTATGTCACAAACTTTAGTTTTGTTAAATTGGTAATTTACAGTGCTTTTCAGGTGTTCTTCCAACCTCATTCGCTAAGGTAGGAGGAAATATTGTGTACTGCGAATGAATGAAGCAAGAAGGTTACAAGATGGAAAGACGCCAACCAATCCAATCGGGAACGACGAAGGACCGTTGCGAGTTCGTATCCCGATCACCAATTTTATGGAAACTAACACCAGACACAATAGTATTGTGCTTGCGTCACTAAGGCTACAAATCCAAGCAATTCTGTTCTCCAAATGTAGAATATGTTAAATGTATTTTTTCCGTAATACCTTAATAAATCGATCAGTCCCTGGATTAAACTGACTAACCAAATAATTAATCGATTAAATGGTTCGGATTAATCGTTTAAAAGTTCTTAGTTGGCGCTCTACGAATAACGAATAGCTAGTTATCAGATGATTCGAGTCGTTTAGGTTACCGTTCACCCCATTTAGGAATATGTAGGCACTATGGGAAGATTTAGGGGAGATTGAGGCATTAAAGGCAACCCTGACTGGCTTGGTGCTCTCGTTGTTCTTCTTTACCCGAGGAAACGCTCGGCCGCCGAGCAGAGGGAAAGTGTTTCTTCCGGGTCACCGTGCACGTACACTCTAAAAGAAGCCCGTGCGTCTACTTTCCCGCACAACACCCGGAGAGCCAATCACCGCAGCTTACGGAGGCAGCTGAGAGGATGACGATGCCGAAACATACGTTTAGACCATAAAACGCAGTCTGAGTTGTGACATTAAGCAATGCAAGCGTGACGTTTTGCATTGCTTAATGTCACGACTCAGATTGCGTTTTTTGGTCTAAACATTATGTTTCGGCATCCTCATTCGCTCAGCTGCCTCCGTAAGTTGCAGTGATTGGCTTTCCGGGTGTTCTGCGGGAAGTAGACGCACGGGATTTTTTTTTTTTAAAGAGTGTAGTGGTGCTTTCAGAAGGAAAGCACCGCTCGCTAACAGCCGTATTCGCTCAAGGCTCGTGCAACGTGAGCGCACAATTCTTCCTTGACCTCGCTTATGGCGCATTCACACTGGCGCTTGAGCTGCGTTAGCGAAGCGGTTGCGGTTCGCGAACGACCCCGTTCAGACACACCGAGAAGCGATCGGCGGTTTCTCGGCGATCACGCGTGATCTTTTGAGACTTGCGTTTGGCAACCCTGTTTTATAATCCAAAATCAAGTTTAATCCACGATCCAAAACCAAAATTTAGCTATTTCGGCACCCTGAAGATTTCTCTTCGGGTTGTTCGCACGCATCACGAGTTCAGGAAGCAAAACAAGAGACATAAACCCGCCTGCGATTCCCTCGACTTTGCCCACAAGCAAAGTCTGCAGCTTTGCTGACTCACAAGAGGATACCCCCGACCCGTTCTCCGAAGTGGACCCTTCCCGCATGAATAGCTGACCTGGTTTTCGGGACAGAACGCCAGCTTTTCCCCAGCATTGTTCGCTCTTATAATTTTCGGAGTTGTGAGCGGCACTGGTGGACCGCGTGGTGCGGGGAAAGTGTTCGGTGCTAGCCTGTCGTGGCTTCGTTGGTGGCAGCTCCTCTCGTCACTCGCACGTCGATTGAGTCTACTGTTTGTTTGACATTAAGCTCAAATAAACGCCGTATATGGATTACCTATGCATTGTCTGGTACGTACAGTTTATTTCTTGAGTTCCCTTAATTGCTTTTGGTAGCAGTAAATGTTACAGGTCGAGGTAGCGCAGGTACCCTGCCAGCTCCATGTTAGTGGTTTAGCTTCGCAATTAGGCTCACGACGTCTCTATCGGTATTAGTGGTGGAAGCTCTCCGTAGTTCACGCGACTGTTTCAGTGGGTACAAAAGCTGTCATTTCGGTTGATCAGGGGCGGGTTCCGACGTTCTACGGGCAAAGACCAAAAAGGCAGCGAGCAACGGGCTTTGTCAACCCGAATAATAAACAAACTCTTACCCGAACCAAATCACCAGAGCGAAGCCCGTTAAGATTGTGATTCGAGTTTTTTCGCGGCGGATTCATGTGCACAGACGTGAACATCGCGTTTCTTCGTTGATTCGTCTGCTGCAACGCTAGGACTACAGCGCCTTGGACGCCTCACCAGCGACAGATCCCATCTTGTTTCGAGAGCCACCAACGTCACGTCAGCGTCACGTTGCAATTGGTTGCCGCTTCGCAGTTCGCGAAAGCTGTTGGGGCAAATCGGTCCCGACGCGGTTGGCAAAAACACGCTCCAACTGCTGGATCTCAGGCCCAGCCGCCTTGCGGTTGAGAAAGCGCGGATCCACTTCGCGTTTGCGGATCCGCTTCCAGTATGAACGCGCCATTAGGCAACGAGCACCATTCCAGTGGTCACAAATCCACCGAAACTCCGTTTCACATTATGTTGTACCGCAGCGAAGGCTAGAAGCGCAAGCTCATAGCATTTGCAGCTGCCCTTAATGCGCGAGTGATTGTGCCGACAAGAGTGCCCTAGAGCAAGGAGCTCGCGCTTGTACATTTTTCCTGCGGTACATCATAAGGTGAAACAGAGCATAGCAGGCGCACGTCCGTTGCTTAGCAAAATGAGCAAAGCACGTGCCATACGCACGAACGCTGAACATGGACCGACCAGAAGCCCCCTTTTTTCTTTTTCTTTTTTTTAAAGTTCTATGCACGTAAAATCTCATGGAGAAGAGGGGACGAGAGGGAACGTCGGAACACCGAGCCCTGGGGGATGATTCGTGACGCCAAGCTACCTGCCTCTGTTTGTAGTCACTGTCCCAACGCGTCCGGACGCCGGCTTCCCTATAGTCGAAAGCAATCTTTCTCAACACCGGGAGGGACGCAAAGCCGACATTGTGGCGAGGCTGAGACCGAGCGAACTGGTGCCGACGCAGCTGCATGGTGGTCTCCTTCTCGAGGAAGCTTTGCGCAGCTGCGTGCAACCCAGGAAGCCGCATGCCCGGGATCGCTGAATTCGTGCCCCGAAGCACTATCGTCGGCAGGACACCTGAGCGGATGACCCGCCTCCGAAGGTTCCATAGGAAACTATAGCAGCAAATTCTTCGGCCCACCTGCGGCAGGTGCGGCACGTGCGTCGCAGCGGTCAGACAGTTTGGCCCGCACTCCCAGGAATTTGGAGCTCGCAGTTGGGGTTGGAAACATCTTTTCAGCCTTGTCATGCGCTCCCTCCGTACATTGCGGCGATTGGCTCTCCCAACTGCTTTACGGAAAACGCAATGCCTCCCGCTAGATAGCGATAAATTTACAATGCCGTTTGGCCGTTGGTGGGACTCTTACCGATTTTCAGATCATATGTTAGCATTTCTTTTTTAGGTCTGAAGTGTTGTTTGGTTTTCAACTACCAATCTTAGAGAGCTTAAATTCCGCGGTAAGTTAATGAGGTCGTCATCTTTGCTTACTTTAAGCAAAAGCGGTTGTCGCTGAGACTAGTGCTCGCGAAGCCACGGGTATATTACGGTGGCAAACATTGAAACATGTTTTCAACTAATTTGTGCGTGAATGAATAAATGTGTTTTTCAAGTTTTTCCAGATGAAATGGGCCCAGTGAAGAACGCACAAGGATTTAGTGAATAGCGAGCTGCGAAAGTTCCAAGCAACGTCAGATAGCTCTCCTGAATAATATATATATATATATATATATATATATATATATATATATATATATATATATATATATATATATATATATATATATATATATATATATATATATGTGTGAATTTGATCGCTGACGCTTTGTGTGCCACCAAAAGTTGCACAAAAGATCGGAACGATGGAGGTGTGCGTCCGCAGGAATGTCAACACACCTCAGCAAGAAGATGCAGGGGACATCATTCTGTGCATGGAAGCGGTTTGAGCGAAAAAGCTGCCTTCTAAGGATTATTTCATTTATTAACACCGTTTCTAGACTAATCATAGCAGTAAATTGAGTTAACAGGTCATCCTTTCCCTTCGTCTAAAATTTAGCTGCTTTTAGGGATTCCTATTGCCTGTGTTTTGCTTTCCCAGTTGGCAATGCTGCATATGGATGGATGGATGAATCCGGCAAAGCCCATTGGATCGGGCGGTAGCTTATGCCACCTAGCCATCTTGTTTTACCATATAAGCTTAGAATATTTAAATGTGAAAACTATATTCACTCCGCACTGAAAAGAAAGTGAGGCTACAAAACCCCCTTGCCATTAGTTAATAAGAAAATACCTAGTTTTCTCTCGCTTTCTGCCACCATTCACTTAATCTTCGCTTAGTAATCTCTATTGTCTTGAAATCCACTTTTCCTTCGCTGTCTCTAAAACCCAATGACTTTATTAAATCTATGTTGTCTTCGGTAGGCATAGGGTGAAGCCCTTTACAGTAGAGTATCAAGTGCTCAGCCGTCTCGTCCTCCTCTCCACAAGCAGCGCACACAGTATCCATTTCCTGGTACTTCGCTCTATATGTTCTGGTTCGCAAAACACCTGTCCTTGCCTCAAACAACAATGAGCTTCCCCTAGAATTGTCATAAATACTTTCTTTGGCAATAACTGTTTTGTTTAATCTATAGCTTTCCAGAGCCGTCTTTGTCTGCATTCCCTCTAGCCACTAATCTCTTTCTGTGGCCTTGACTTTCTTCTTAACTGAGACCTGCTCTTCCGTAACTCCACTATAGCCTAAAAACTTTCCTCTTAATTTCCTAGTGCGGTGTCTCCACTTTGCGCCTATACTCCTCATGTATAAATAGCTGAAAACCTTTCGTGCCCATTGCTCCCCGTCCATTTGTCTCAACCGATCCTCAAATTCTATCTTGCTCACCGCTTCCCTGCTCTCAAAAGACGCCCATCCCATGTCTCCTTGTACTCCCTGGTTTGGCATTTTGCAATGTGCCCCCAAAGCCAGCCTACCTACTCCGCGCTGTTTTATTTCTAGTCTTGCATGCACTTCGGATTTTTTGCATAGCACTTCGGATTTCATGCATAGCATGTCCCGGGAGCAGCCCGCGCCCCCTGGCGGGTGGATACGACTAAAAGGGAAGTTGCACTTAGAACCACTAAATGCGCTTCAGAGTAACGACACTTGAGCCATATTGGTGCTTTTAAGGATTGTTGCCAGCTGACTGAAGCTTTATCCGAAATCGCAGAAAACGCTTTCCGTCCAGCTCGTTGCTCGCCCTCCCGCGGCGGAAACGGGAAACACAGAGGGTCCCCCGGTTCTCTTGCTCAGCAGGCACGGCGGAACAGCTCGCGATCATGGCTAACGAGCAATCAATTCTGAATGCAAACAACACTCTACACTGTCTCAATGTTGTGCTGCAGCCGGTATAGGATTGCACATTGTTAGAGAACTTTAGTATTGCGTATAGAACAGACAGGCACGCAGCCAGGATTTTGTTTCGGGGGGGGGGGGGGGGGGGGGGGGGTGGGGCGCCCATGACAAAATGTTGTATGAGGGGGAGGGGGAAAGGAGGTCCCAGCAAAATGGAAGGTTTCAGAAGGGGGGGCGGGCCCCATGCCCCCCCCTGGCTACGTGCCTGGTATAGAAGCAACGGTGTGCGTTTGCGTTAGAGGCGCGTGCTCCACGCTGCGCATGCGCGTCTTCGCCATACTCCAATCCAAGATCGCAATTTCGGGCTCCGCGCACGCGCAGTGTGGAACACGCAAACACACAGTCCTTGCGTTCGCTCGTATACGCAATACTAAAACCAACGTTACTAGAACACTCAGTTGGGAAACTCCCATAGAGACAGCTTTGTAAAAGTGGCTCCAATCTGCCTCCGAGCACCGAGCTAATGACGAACACAACGCCACCATTTCTCCCGCAGCGGCCTCTCGAAGAACTGCACGTGACTTCTATTTTGGCTTAAGAACAGATACAGCGGAAGAGGTTACAGGGGTGCCACCCCCGTCTCCCCGGCGGACGCGCCGCGGTCAACTACTGACGTTAAAATGCACCTAGGTCAGGACGTGCTACCTGAAAGGCCCGCTGAGGCATGGTTGTATGAAAACAATATTAATTGTTCCGCAAAACCTTGCGAACTAAAGATGATAAAAACATCACGCGCCCATCATTTGGTACTAAACTCCAATAAATTCCATACAAAAAGAGTTTTTTCCGTTTGTTTTTACGCAAAAACAGGCTTTCAAAAAGCTCAAGGGGACCACAGTACAGACAAACGATAAAGAGTGGCGCTGTTGTCGCATTTAGCTCGGTCTCGGTGGACGCCAGCGGCCCAGGTTTCGACGGCGAGTTTCCCAACTGAGTGTTTTAGTAACGTTGACTAAAACTCACTACTCTTCCACCAGTTTCCAACGCCAACGAAACGGTCTGCATGCTGTGAGCAGACGTGCAAGCGAATAGGCGTTCCTTCGAACTGGAAAGGCTGAGATTGGCAAAACGACGACGCGTAAACATTGAAGAAGCTGAATGATCTGGGAACATTGGTAATTAAAAACAACAAAATCCGTTTCGATTTTTTTTTTTTGTCTGAACTTAGATCATAAGCAACAAATAATATGAGAGCTTGAAAAACTACGTAATAAAATATCTGAATTGTATTATTATTAATTATTAAATTATATACGAAATCCAGATATAATCCAGTAAGATTTCTTGCTCCGTAATCCACATAGCGAAAAGTTATATTGGGTTTTGGGGTATATGGTAGGCCCCCAATAAACGCCACGATCACAAAAAAATACGCCATTTAACCGTAATAGACTTTCCAGAAATATCTCATTTTGTTTTCTTTTAGCATATGAAAAACTGACATCGCTATCAAAATAGACAAACAATCAAACACTGGATGTAATATAAAGTCCCCATGCGTCACGCGTTGGTTTAAAGAAACACACACGCGTCTAGTGTGTGACTCGCATCGTCTTTGGGTTTTTGCAGTGAGAAGCGCGTTTCTTAATTTATACATTTTGTGAACATAGTTTGAACGCATCATCCGTGGCGATATTTAATAAAATTTGGATTGGTTCTGAAATTTGGATTGGTTCGCAATAATGTTAATTCAATTAATTATCTAAATACCCAAAATCCCATTTAAAGGCCCACAGTTCATTATTTCACATAATAATTATCTGAGCGAGAAAAGGCAGCAAGAACACACAAATATCAGCACCGAATTTTTCAACAAATGCAACATTCTATGTTACCTCTAAGCTGTATGAAAGACCGTCTTTAAAGGGACAGTGAACTCTCCAAAATAATTTGAAATGCCTGAATCGGACACGTATGTCACAAAATAAAGTTTTCGCGAACTTCTTTGGCTCAATAATTAGGCTGTGAAACACATCTTGAGTGACGAAAGAATCCGAAATCAACACCTATACCGAGTAATTATATCCAGAATTGAGGTTAGTTTCGGTTTTGTTTCAGAATTAAAACGCTTCCTGGCGTAAACATTACGCTATACAAGGTTTTTTTGTTTTCAGGATAAAGATGTGACCTGCGCTCATAACACCCTAGCTTCTTCGTATAAGAAGGAGTAATTTGTGTCGCTCAGTGAGGCCGGCACACTAGACAGGCTCAGCAACTCGTACACCGGCACCACTATAACCGCCATTTTGGAAAACGAGTGGCGCCACCTATAGTGAATTGGAGTCGCGAATAGTTGCGGCCAAGGTGTCTAAAGTGGCCTTCAGACACCTGGCATGTCCTTTGAGGAGACCACACTTATAGATAGACAAGGTGACGAGGGAAGTGATAGAGGCCCTTTACATAGAGGGAGCGGCGCGCAGTGCATCAGCGAGTCGTCGATGACGCTATTTGAGAAAGAGGGCACCGGTCATCCACGCGGCACGTGGATGACCGGTGCCCTCTGTGATGAGGCAGAGAGGTTGACATATCTGTAGACTGCCGCCTTACGTGTTTACTTTTTATGTTTTCTGTAATAAAATCTTTAGTTGTGAGTCTGCCCCTGCCCCGTCTTGGTTGTTCCTTCCTTCTTGCCTTCGTCGTTCTGCGCTGTTTTGCCTATTTTATGTTTAGTCTAAAGTGGCGCCTCTCTTTCCTTCGTTTCAGCTTAAGTCCAGGCGCAGCCGGCGCTACAAGGTGATGGGACCAATCAAGCAGCGCCAAGAACGCAAGTCACTAGGCCTTTTCTGCTTATGATTGGTTCAGCGATGATAGAAAACGTAGAGAAACATGACGAACACCACGATGGGTCCGCTTTTGACGTTCTCTGAATTGTCCCATGAGCTCGAAGCGTACGTCGGCTGCGTGTGAACCTATAAGGTGAAACGAAGTATAGTTGGCAGCTTTCCTTGCAAGCAGAGGCAGTCAACACGACAGACAGTGACGGTGGGAGCTTCCCAGGTCCACGTCCCACCAGACGGAGACGGCAGACGAGAAAGA